>NC_064854.1:28101716-28416716 GCF_024139225.1 Suncus etruscus | reverse complement strand
GGGAAAGAGATTAGCTATGTTTGGAAAGTCTAGAAGATTTAAAGAGGAAAGCACCTCGCTATCTACTAAACCTCAGTGACTGAACATGACTGGATGAGGGTTAGAGGGAGAAGAAACAAATGCCCAAAAGGAATGGTTAAAATATGTTAAAACAAAGATTTGGAGAACAGGCCTGGAAATAACTCTTTGGGCTTATGTGTCTACAGGCATGGTCTGACCTCCCAGAGCTGTAAGCCTTTTTTATTTTATGCTTAATCTCTGGAAGTTTATCCTGTGCATACAAAGTTGTAGTACTGAGGGATGTAGGGCAGTGGGGACTGGTAGGAAGCTTAGGGAAGAAAGTTTTGTCTCACTTCCCAATAGCAGATGGTCCATGTACTCGTCTTGAGAAACTAGCATATGCCCTGCTCCATTTACACCCATCATGGAAAACTGGGACACAACTGTGATCTGACAGAAAAAGTAAATTACTCACAAAATACTCTTCCCACTTCTGTGTAGTTAGGATCTGCGTGTGCAAATGCATACACACACACACACACACACACACACACACACACACACACACACACTTCCTAATTCCATCTCCCTGCGCATGATGACCCTGAGTTCGGAGTTGATTCCACAGTGTTAATGTACTTTCCTTCATGGTTCTTGTGGACCCAAAGCTGGTATCTTCCCAGTTTTCCCAGTGGGAACCCTAATTACCCAAGGTAATAAATAGTAGAGTCATTGGCCATGACTGACCATTCATTTATATACCAATGGAAGATAGAACCCTGCAGAGAAATCCTGACTAGGTCTTCTACCACAAGGCACCTAATCTTACAGTTCCAATTTACAGGAAAACATGAGATGGAAATCAAGTTTTTCCAAAGCCATTCAATTAGGCACTGTGTGCTAGATTCTGAGCTAAGTCAGAGGCTTTTATTGTCCAAGTGACCTCCACAAAATAAGAAACCCTGGCCATGAGGCAGCTGAATTGTTGGGTGACCTGTGAGCCTGCCTACAACACAATAATTCAGGATTCCATTGGGCCTATTTTAATGTCTATGCTCTCTATTTTTATGGGTTGTAGCACTAGTTTAGTAAGATGCTTGTCTTGCATGTGGCTAACCCAAGTTAAATCCCTGGCACACAAATGATTCTCTAGGCCCTGAATGCAGAACCAAAACAAAATAACAAAGAAAAAGCTCTATATTTTATTGCTTATGTTGCTGTTGCTGAGTGTGAGATGGCATTGCTCAGTCCTCCTCTCTCTTCTTCATTTTGCTAATGCCTGGATTTATCTATTTCATAAAATTAAGACTCCCAATGATATTGAAAAGTTGTCATTGGGAACATTAGCCAGGATACAGGAAATTCAAACTTTATCACAAGTTCACTTAGCATTTATGGTAAAATGTATGAGTCCTACAGAAACAAAACAATAAGTTTGGGAGTCTTTATCACACAAAATATTGTAGAAACCTCCAAAGAGGGGTTCAGAATGAATGATACTAACAACTGTGGACTTGTCTTTGTGTTAAAATATTCTTACTAATGTCAGTAGGATCTGTCCTCTCCAAACAAACAAAAACAAAACAAAACAAACAACAACAACAAAAACAAGAGGAAGGTTGTGCTCAGGGGTTACTCCTGGCTATCTGCTCAGAAATAGCTCCTGGCAGGCACAGAGGATCATATGGGATGCTGGGATTCAAACCAACCACCTTAGGTCCTGGGTTGGCTGCTTTCAAGGCAAATGCCACTGTGCTATCTCTTCGGCCCTGGTTGTGCAGTCTTGAATATTGTTTAGAACCAAAGGAGTCCTGGATTGACTCAATTGTGCAAAAAGCACTGGCCCTGGACAAAAGTTCCTTTGCTAAGGCTCTTTCCTTGAAGGAGTTAATTCTACTTTGTTTCATGATCTCTTCTTCCCTAAATCTGTCTCTAATAACAGTTATCCAGAAACAGTATCACCCACATACTGTCATCCACCTGCCTCATATCTAATATGTTGGAGGCCTCAGGGAAAGGAATTTGACTTGAAGTATAAAGGTGTATATACTGGCATCTGGATATACGATATCATAAATCACTGCTGAAAATCTACACCATTCTACAATTGGAGCCCCATTTACCTGTTTTATTCTCTCTCACAAGTTCATACACACACCTTCCTCTGGCAGTCTCCATTCAATGGTCAGATCAGAAACTCTCCTCTCTTGATATATTTTCTACAGCATGACAACTTGGGTTTCTCCTCATCATAAAATGGCTTATCTTGGTTTCCTAGGTAGGATCTATTTCCCCATGCACCTGTCTCTGAAGGGAAGACATTTGTTGTTTTTCTGTTCTAGATTGTTTTTACCAGTTATTCCAACTTTCTCCCTATCCGTGCATTGTCAGGACCAAGATTATTCCCACAGCAGCATCTCCTCTGTGGCTGTCTCTCACCTGGGTGACATCAAAAAATCTTATGAAAGATTCGGCATTAGGAACTTTTTATTCTCACTCAGTAAAGATTAGAGAGTCTGTGTTTCAGGCACATTTGAGTTCCTGTGATACAGAGATAATTAAAAGATATAAAATCCCTGCCCACACAAGACATACAATCTAATAGGTAGAACAGTTAAGCAAGCATTTTATTTAAGAAAAAATAAATTGCATATAGAGTAGGTTAGATAATTCAATGTATCACAGGGGAAAAAAAAAGTAGGGAAGGAGGACAAGGAGTACTTTGGGAAGAAAAGTGCTCTTCTTCCCTCACTCCAGTATCTCACTTGCTATAATATCCATGAAAAAACTAATGGGATTTCCATGGTGCTTTAAGCTTATTTGACTCCTCGGCTACTTAGCAAACACAATTTAATTAACATTTGGTGGACAAAACATCTGCAGATATAGGTCTAGATACTTGGAAATATCAACTGCTATTTCTTGATTGCCAAGAAATTAGAGAAGATGAGGAACTCCTTCCTCCCCAGGATGAACTATATAGCCCTTAACCTAAACCTTATATCACAAAGCCAATTGGTTACTTTTAGCACTTCTTGTTTTATCTCATTGCATTGTTTTATTTATTTTATTTTTTAAATAATGCTTTTTTGTTGTTGTTTGGGCCACACCCGGTGATACTCAGGGGTTACTACTCCTGGCTATGAGCCCCTGGCTTTGGGGGACCATATGGGATGCCAGGGAACTAACCAAGGTCTATCCTAGGTCAGCTACATGCAAGGCCAACGCCCTATTGCTGTGCTATCACTCTGGCCTCCATTGTTTTATTTTTAAATAAAAACAAGCTCTAAAGAGAGGCAAGATTTGCCCAAAGTTGGGCAGAGTGGATTGTGAAATTATGATTCGGATTCAGGTAGGTTAGTGCCCAAGTAGTCTGCTCCTGCTTGGTGTTCTGAGCCATGAACCCCTCATCCTCAGGAGAACACAGAAGTTAGGGAGATGCAGGACAGAGGGCAGCTCAAAGGCAGCAACAGCAAGTCCAAGCCCTCTGTTGTCCATCCATCTTCTAGAGGAAAACTTAACTTTATTTTTATATATGATGAAAATTGTATTAAAATGGTAAAGATAACAAAGTAACAGATTAAAAAATTGTAGACATCCAAAGTAATTGTGACTCAAGACAGTGTCCCAGGCAAGCAGAATGGAATGTTTGAGAGAGAAACTACCAGTGGCCTGCCTGTCACTCTGATCTAGTGGCTGAATGACTGGGGTCCATTACCAGATGGTTTCTTTCATTTTCCTGGTTCAACTTGGGCAATTTGGTCCCATCTAACCCAAGTGGGAGATTTACTAAGGATGTATATCTGGAAGATTTAACCCTTTAAAGAAGAGGCACTTATTTTGCCAACCTGCAGCCTCTCTCTCTCTCTCTCTCTCTCTCTCTCTCTCTCTCTCTCTCTCTCTCTCTCTCTCTCTCTCTCTCTCTCTCTCTCTCTCTCTCTCTCTCTCTCCAAGCATTATTATTGTGACCATATGGGATACCAAGTATCAAACTCATGTTATCTGTTTGTGAGGCAAGTGCCTATCATACAGTACTAATCTCTCCAGGTCCATGAAATTTCTATGTTATGTGAGGCTCCCCAATATGTAGGAGGATTCTAATAAATGACTCATCTGCCTTCATTTTCAGGCATGCCCTATATGGGGCATTTCAGGGGCTCTTGTTTAAAGTTGAGCAGGAAGGTAAGCACATCTAGTGTCATAAGAAGAGAGAGAAAGATAGTGAGAAGAGGGTTAGTGGAGTGAAGAAGAAAAGCCAGAGGGGTGGGTGTACAGTAGGAATCAATCAGAGCCAACCTCAATGCTGCATCCAGTCCCTCATCCCAGCTTTCATTTCTTCCTTCCTGGAACACATAAAAACTTGCAATGGCTTAGCAATCAATGCAACTTACATCAGGTCTCCCAAAGAGACAATTCTACAGGTTTGAATGGTGGGTGGCCGGTTAAGATAGCTCTATTCATAACACCAGTTTGGCTTTGGCAGCTCATTTTCTTTTGACTTCAAAAACAGCGAATAAACAATCAGGAGAAATGATATGAGACACCTAACAACCCATCACAGGCTAATTTGTGTGGGCCCTTGACTCTCTGTCCATTTGGCAGCCTGGTGTAAAGATCATAGCATTATCCAACGTGTAAGGAGAACTGATTTTCAGCTCATTCACAACACAATCATTCCACTAGACTCGTAAATAAATGCACTTCATTTTCGACTGCAATGTCAATCCCCTTTGAAAGACACAGTGCTTTAAAATAGGCTTGCATGGCATTGTAACTTACACCATTTGTTCTCCTAATCATTTTCATATTGCTCTCAAAATGTAATAATCTATGCAATCTGGGCCCTACTTGTTTAAAAATAATTTTGATGAGTGTTAAGATTAAGTTCATCATTGTGTTTCCACAGGGGGAAAAAAAAAGCTCTTGCTTAACTCTTAGATGTGTGAGTCTATGCAGAAATGCTAAAATAACAAGCTGTCTTTTAAAGGCCGAACAATGCATATATTAAGTTGATGCGCTAACTAGAACTAATTATTATTTACACATTAAAATAAATAGTCCTGGTTAACCTAATTTAAATCCCTATGCAAAACTGTAAGAAATGAAAATGTGGCTTCTTTTGGAATCTTAAAATTGAGACATTCTTTCCTCCTAATTATGGTTAATTGGTGAGGTTTTATTATAATAATAAATCACAGGAGAAGTTTCTAGTTTCATGGGCAGTTGATGCTGATTCTAATCAGGATTGCTGACCTAGTGCTTGGGAAAAAGATTGGCTGCTTCCGGAAGGGGTCCTTAATGACTTAGGAAAACAGATGTGGTACTGAGCAGCCATAGTCATGCCAAGGACAGAGTGTCCCCTCTTCCTCCTCCAACCTCTGAAATACAATCAAGGACAAACGTTGACCCAGAAGTGCTGATAAACAACCAAGAAGCTTGCAGTAAGTAGCCTCAGAGTTTGAAAGAATTTGCTCAGCCGAAAGCAATTACTAATGAGATAAACCTATTTTCATCTCCCCTTTCATCCAGAGTTACCCCCAGAAATTGTCATGCAGACAAGAAGCTGTAAGCAAAAACACGAAAGGAAAGAGACTGAGACAAGATATTTGTATGAGGGATCCTTTGGTTGTGAAAAACAGAAACTTTCCCACATGCACTTAAAAATCATTTAAGCAAAGGAAAAGCGTTGCAAGGACCCGAGGATACTGAGAGAAGACACAAGGGGTACAGGCAGGCCTTACCCCACAGCTGACTTGGAAGTTCCCCTTCTCTTATTTGTCTCCCTGCATGACTGGTGTTTTGCTTTCTCCAATTTACCTTCCTCTGTTCCTCTATGCACCAAGTTACACTTGGAACTGTCAGGATGATCTGTACCAAATGAAATGTTCTACCATTGTTCCATTTCAGTTCTAAATTATTTCACATAAGAGACCTGCTCATGTTATTCTTTCATTTTATTTATTCATTAAAATTTTTTTGTTCGTTTTTGGGCCAGGGATCAAATCCGGATCTGTCCTGAGTAGGCCCCATGCAAGGAAAATGCCCTGCCGCTATGTTATTGCTCTGGTCCCCTTTCTTTCATCTTAATATTATATCAGTGATAGCCTGGCTTCAGGGGTGCACAGATAGCTTGAGGGGGTTATGTTTGTTTAATGCAGAGGTAAATATGGCATGTACCACCATCCTGAGGTTAAAAAAAGTTTCATCATGCAATAGGTAATTTTTTATCCAAAAAAATGGACCATAGATCTTTTGCAGGAAACATGTCTTATTGTTTCAAATGAATGAGAATAATCAGATACCTTCCTTGTATTCAAACTAACTTTCAATGGTAAGATATCACAATGGGTAGATGGAATTATTGCCTTTATTTTATAAATGGAATGGGGATTGCTACCCTGTTCGTGGATACAGACAGTAAGAGGTAAATAATTTATAAGCGGTATCAGGAGAGCTTAATGATGTGGACAGAAAGTGCCCAAACCCAGCTGGTGCCTCAGGGATATAGAGTATCTTTCTTTGTGTGGGCTTTCATTTGGGGGTGTGGTGGGGGGATTGATACTCTTCCACTGTCCCTAAACTGTGCTGCATTTCTCAGTTTGGATTATGATCACAGTAAAATCTCCTCTTTTCTACATTTCACTGTTGTTTACCTTAAAACATTTTCTTCGTAATCAACTAAATAGTTGACATATATATTTAGTTTTTGGACCACACTTGGCACTCAAGGGTTATTCCTGGCTCTGTGCTTTGAAATTATTCTTGGCAATCTTGGGGAAATACATAGGATGCTGGGGTTTGATTATGGGTTGGCCACATGCAAGGCAAAAACTACCCACTGTGCTATCACTCTGACCTGTTTTTTTTTTTTTTTTTTTTTTTTGGTTTTTGGGTCACACCCGGCAGTGCTCAGGGATTACTCCTGGCTGTCTGCTCAGAAATAGCTCCTGGCAGGCACGGGGGACCATATGGGACACCGGGATTCGAACCAACCACCTTTGGTCTTGGATCGGCTGCTTGCAAGGCAAACACCGCTGTGCTATCTCTCCGGGCCCACTCTGACCTGTTTTTAAGTCTCACTGATGAGAACTGAAGGGCTAACATCACTCACTGTCCAGTGTGTAGAGAAACCCAAAATGCCAAGGAATCAAAAACTCCTCACATAAAAAGGACTGTAGAAAGAAACATGAAAACCAATGGGCTACAATGACTGCATTTATAATTGCATTTTCAGGTTCAGAGATGAGCAGTTTCACAGCTAGTAAGAGAAAATAGTAGGCTTAGAGCCTAACTTCTTGCCCAGATATCAGCATTTCTGGGGAATGACAAGAAGGATTCCTCCCCCTTGAGAGAAAAATAGTGTAGCTCACAGGAAATGCATTTGGCCTTGGCTAAGAAGATCTAGGAAGTTGCCAATCTAAGTTGAGCTGTAGGGGCAGAGCGATTTCTCTCTCTCTCTCTTTCTCTCTCTCTCTCTCTCTCTGCCTCTTTTTCGCTCCCATATTTTTCTTTTAAATTTTAATTGTAAGTTTAGATAACATAGTTTTAATAGTGTTAACAGTTATAGTTTTGAAGTTCAGAGATATTCAGAAAGTGCCTAAGCCCCTCCACCGCTATTATGAAACCTATACTCTATTTTTTTAATCTTTCTCACCTCCAACCCAACCTCAACCCTGCCAGGTCAAATCAGATTCATAATTCAGGGGTATATATTTGTCATTGTTCAGTACAGGATATTTCTTTCTTTTGTTTCTCTCTTTAATACAGATGAGTAAGATCATCCAATATTTTTCCTTCTCCCTCTGACTTATTTCATTTAATATGATAACCTCCATTCCACCCAGCTTGCAATGAACATCTTTATTTATAGTTGCATAGTATTCCATTTCATACAAGACATAACTTCTTTATCTGTGAGCATTTGGGTTCTTCCACATCCTGACTACTACAACATCATATAGTATTAGTAGTCTACTATAACATCAGTACATACATACATAAATATATACATATGTGTTTATATTGAACTAGTATTTTTGTATTTGGGGGCTAGATTCCAGAAATGGACCTTCTAGCTCATGTGAAAATTCTATTCTTATTTTTTTGACAAGTCTCTGTACAGTTTTTCTTAGAGACTGAACTTGGGTTACATGTGACTACATGCAAGGCAAGCACCTCTCCACTGCATTATTTCTCTGCTCCACTCTCCCAATAACATTCCCCAAAACTAGCCCTTTGCAACTAAATTTTATTTAAACTAACTGCTTACTTCCTTGTGCTCAGAGTTTACTTCTGGCTCTTCAATCAAGGATTACTCCTGGTGGGACATAAAAGACCAGATAGGATGCCTGGGAATATGAACCTGGTTGATCTCTGGCATGCAAGTTCCCTACAGTTCTATTATTACTCTTGACTTCCCTAGACTCCTTTTTTATACAGTGAAGTTTGGGTGGCAGTGGAGATGGAAAGTGCTACTATACAAAAGTGCAAGTAAATGTGATTCCTTGAAGTACTATAGGCAGGAATGTTTTAACAGAGTGAAGAAAAAAAAAAGATAACCTTACCATTATCCTGAGGTTCTTGCATCCTCAGTTCCAGAAACATCTAGAAAAGCTTGGGCTCTGGTGAGAGATCTAGACAATGGGCCCTTTGGTTACTGTCTTTTCTTTATGGCCATAATGCAAACATGTTTGTTCATATTGTGGGTCAGTGTCATATCTCTACTTTGAATTGTAAGTTATCTGAGCTAGATGCTGGATGGGTGTCAGCAGCTATGGTATGACGTCTCAGTGTCATGGGAAGAATCACAGGCTGGCCATGATAGTTTGAGAGTAATTTAAGGCAGCTCTGGCTACCAGTTTGCCTTCCTGTGTAATAAAAACAATTTATGCAGGATGTCCCACTCCCTGAGTTTGATCATGCACTCCAAGGCCCTGATTCTTAGAAGTTGTTCCTCCAGAAACATGTCCCCAGTTGCCTGGAATGATAGCTGAATTCCAAAGTTCCTCTTAGAGGCTAGAACTATCTTCAGTAATGAGTTCTCAGAATTTAAAGAACAATTAGGGTGGTTTAATAAGCACAGGACCAAGAAAAGAGATAGATTTAGGGACAGAACCAACATTTCTAGGTCACTGGGGAAACCACAAAGGAATCAATAACATGAGCATAAAATAATCAGAAAAGGATATCATTGATAAATATCAATAAAATATTTTACTGAAAAATTATGCCTTCTGGAACAAAGAGAGGAAGAAACTAGAAAGTACAAACTCGAAGTTAATCATAAAAATTTGTTCACATGTCTCTTTTTGTCAGAGGATCATATTCTTCTCAACATCCTGTGGTAGCATTTGAAAATCATATAGAAGAGTCAGAGAGTTTCAGGTTTAGGTCCCGGTGGCCTCAGGTACCATAAGATCTGAGGTGCTGTCTCCATCTCTTCCACTATCTGTAGTTTTCAACCTGCTTATATTTCTCTCATCTAAAACTGTATCTTAAAGAGATGTAAAATTCTTCTCAAAAAGTTAAAAATAAAAAAACAACAATTTGTAATGGTATGTTTTTCAAGGTGGATTGTATTTTAGCCAAATTCTTTTAGTCAATGAAAGAGGCATTGGAGCATATATAGAAGGAAAAGGTGACACTGAGTGTGTGTGTGTGTGTGTGTTTGTGTGTGTGTGTGTGTGAAATAGAGAGTGTGTGTAAGTGTGAGAGAAAGCATTTGTGTGAATGTGGGTGTATGAGAAAATGAAAGTGTATATGAATCTGTATAAAAAAGGGAGAAAGATGGACTTCATGTGTATGAGAGATTCGGTGTGTGAACTAGTGTGTGCGTTAGTGTGTGTGAGAAAGAGAGACAGAGAGTGTGTGATTAAGAATAGCAAAAGGACATTTCCTTGGGCTTACAGGACAGACAACTTGGAGACAGCAGAAGTGCAGAGAGCTCTGTCAGAGGGTGGAGATAACAAGAGTTTAGATATTTAGAAGAGACAGAAGATAAAGGAAGACATTTGACTTCAAAGAACTGTCAGATGATCTGCCTGTCCTTGCTCTTCTCTTTTTGATTTGACTTTTTTGACATTTTTTGATGTGACAAAAAAATGGAGTTTCTTTCTGACAACTTAAGAGCCTTAGAAAGAGAAAAGTACTCCAAGAAGAAAGGGGCAATAGAGGTAAAGAGAAAGTTAAAATGTCTGCCCAGCAAAGGCACCTGTGAATCTACTTTAAACATACACACACACACACACACACACAACTTCAAACTCCTCCCTTGAGAATCGTCCACATGTTTCCTGTTATTCTGAAAGTTTGTTGTGTATCTTTTTATTAGTGCTCACAGTATATCCTAGAAGAGTAGGAAGAGGCTGCAGAACCCCGATAATTCTGCTTCTCAGCCAACAGGGAAACTTTGCTCTACTTCATCCCCCAGAGAACTCAGTAGCAGGAAGTTCGCTCCATCTTGAGGAGATCTGCTTGTTAGTTGAAGCACTTGAGTTATTATTTTGGGTTCTTGTATATTAAACTCAAATTACCTAACGCTCCCTGTCTCCATTTGGCTCCAGCTAAACCCTGAGCCCATTATTCCTGTAAACACAATCGTGTTGTGTCATATTCACCCCCAAGTCCTACTGGTCCTTCAGACCATTCCACTATCATAAGACACAGAATCTTATGACAGAAGAAGCCAAGAAGAGAATCCTACATGCCCAGGCTTCCATTTTCAACTAGACATGTTTTCTGAGAGAGTTTGCCTAGAGCCAAGCTCAGAAATGTTGCCAACTCCCTAATGTCTCTCATAAACTGGTTCCTAGATTTCTCCTTGGGATTTCCTCAAGCTCAATTCCTTCCAGCTCAAGATGCCCAAATTTCTAAGCATCTTCCTCCCCAGAGCTGCCGAACTCTTCTTATTTCTTATTCCATGTTCTATAAAGAGCTCACTGAACAAACGATTGGCCTAGACCAAACCGAGACACTAGGCTTCACCCCAATGTTGATTGAAGACCAATACATCTGCTTTATATTTTGGGCTTAATCACCCCAACCCACATTTTCTCTTTCCTTCAGAGACTTTGACAGTACACATCTGACCATGTCATTCTCCCCCTTTCAACATTGTTCAAAATCAGGCTGGATTATTAGCATCCGGAGCATATTGTGGGTTTTGGGAGTCATGTTTACTTTACTTTTCTTTACTTCATGATATTTACTAAGGCCCAGGGACCCTTCACCCTATTTGGCTACCCTTATCAGCAGCACATACTGACCCACAATGGATCCTACAAGATTATATAATATGAAGAGGACAGCTAGATGACAAATGTCTAAACAGTAGTATGAAAGTTACTGTGTTATTCTTTTTTTTTTTACCTTCTACATTTAGAAAAGAACAATATTTACTCCTCTTTTCCTATTTAATTGTGCAATCTGACATTTTGGATGTCTGTCCTAAATGATGTTTTTTAGTTACATCCACCTGTGGAGGGCTAGATCTATACAGCAAGGAGGAAGATTGCCTTGCACGAAACCTACCCGGGATTGACCCCCAGCATCTTCTACGGTCTTCTGAGTCTGCTATGAGTAATTTCTGAGTGCAGTCAGGAGTAACCCCTCAGCACAGCTAGGTGTGGGCCAAAGAGTGAAAAAAGCCTTGTGGAGAAATTGCTCCCTAGTAAAATATTCAGTGTACTGAATTAAATAATAGTGAAATGAGAAGCAAAATAGTATTCTATTATTGTTGTCAGTATCTGACAATGTATTTTTCACCTTTACTTTTTCTCTCCTCTTCATTTCTTCCTGCACATCCTATTCTTCTCAGACTTTCTGACAATGATGGGCAATAATGCCTTTCCAGGGTCACTGTAGCAGCCACAACTCATGTTTATTGTCATTTTGTAATCGATGGCATTTAGTTAAATGCTCTGCACAGTGTAAACACACACTTCATCTTGCATAAGTCTACACCAGGTGGGACTTGAACATTTACTTAGTGTGTGGCATGGTGAGATCAGCGAACCAAAAAAAAAAACACAAAAAAAAAAACCAAAAAAACAAAACAAAAAAAAAAAACAGGACTTTCTAAATCATGCTCTTTAAAATCAAAAGTCATGAAGCATGGTATGTAGCTATAACATACACCTAATAAATAAAATTTACATTATAAAGTAAAACAACAACTAATAAAGTAAAGTTAAAAATTAAAAACTACATTCTCCTTTATTTTGTTGATTTTACTGAACAATTAATGCTCAGGACTAGAGAAATAGTGAAATGAACTGAATAAACACACAAAAAAGAAAATAAACCATCAGGATAAACAATATTAAAGGCATTCAATTTAGCTGCAGAGTTTTAAATGGATGAATAAACCAATAAGTGCATAAAGTACTTCTTAAGTTATTTCTCCCTATGAATATCTTGCTAACAAAATCTGTCATTTTTTTATCCACTCAGAGAAGAAAATTATATATTTATGTGCACAGATTTTGGAATATCTAGTTGCTTAGATAGATACTTAGAGAAGAGGTAAGCTTGATATTATCCTCAGTAATTTGGGTTATCCATTAAGGAAATCTTAATATTCTTGTTGTTGGCACAATGTTCCCCTTAATTGGTCTCATTAGGTATGCTAATAGGAAGTGATTTATATAACATTACCTATTTTCTTGATTACTCAAGAAATGAATAAAGAAATATCTTTAGAAATATTGACATGGCTACAGTGGCATCCAAGAACCTGAATGCTAGTTGAATCCCACAGAGACACTCTTCCAATGATAACATATGCAAGCTCTGAATATCAAACAATGATCTCCTAGAGTTCTAATTTTTTATTCCAATTTGCATGTTGTTCTCTAAATAGTCCCTCTCCCCTTTTCAACCTTTCTCTCAACTGATAACATCAAATGGAACTGAGTAGAAAACACCTTCAGCAAAAATTGGACAAATTTGCACTGATGTTCCCTTCTACCTCACACTGGAAAAAAATTATAGCCTATTCAACTCTAAACAGTGACTTTTAACTATAGTGTTCTTGGTTCATACAACAAGCAAGATGTGGCTATATATTAAGTATACTTCCCAGTGTATATAACTCAATTATAAGATGAGCTGGTCCACATATGAATATATGACCTATGAACAGTGTATGTATTTTTATTAAAATTGATTAACATTTGTTTACCAATCTATGAACTACTGTTGATCAGAACCTTCTGTATAGTTATACAATTTAAACAATCATTTTATCCTTATGTGTTGATTTATGACTAGTTTTGCTTTTGCTATTACTTTTCTTAACATATCTTTCTTGGGAATTCTTGAACATATTGACTCCAAATATTAATGCCCTCTTAATCAAATATGGAGTAATCTCAGTCGTCATCTTTACAAATAATGGCTCTTTCTGAGACCTCATATAGCTTCCTTCTTTCTGACTGTCCGAGTGGACTTACTGTCCAGTTGGCCCTCTTCCCACTACTGTTTTAATTTCTTTATCATGTTTTTCACTCATTATTTTGCCTATCAGTGATATGCAATTGAAGAATCTTATTTTAGTCTGATTTAATTGGTTTGGGGCTCACATTTTATGTTTCTGGGGTTACTTCTAACTGTATTCAAGGTAGAAGGTAGGGGGCTATATGTGATGCTAGGGGTTGAACCTGAGTTAGCTGAATGCAAGGGAAGTGCTTACTTTCTGTACTGTCTCTCCAGCCCTTAGGATACTCCTTTCTTTAATTCTTCACCACACATACTGAGGTTGAACCCAGATCTTTCTCTGCAGGCACATATTTTCTCTTGACCACATCCACTGATGTACATAGAGAATTATGACTTGAATATTGACTATAACCTCCTCTTGAAACTTAGGAGTTACTTATTTTACAATAAAGTATTCATTAAAATCTACTAGATTTTAGGTGATATAGACAAGGAACCATTTCACAAATGATGGTTCTAGGTTTCTCTTATTTCTGTTCATGGAGGCTTTCTGTGTTTGTATTTTTTTTTTTTTTGCCTTTGAGGAATTCCTACTAAAATAAAACAGGTTCTATAATAGCTATCTATGGTGTTTTTCTTGAAATCCAGTGATTTGTTTAGCTTTTCTCAGGGAGAGTATTCTCTGAAACAACATCTCTAATGGAGTAATTCCATTATTATTTGTTGATGGTTTTTCTAATTAGAGTTATAAAAACATATGTGAAACAACTTTAACAAATACAGCAGAAATGAAATTGATTTGAGTCACTGCTAGTGGATTATTTGATTTGAGTCGCTGCTAGTGCATTATTTTTAAATATTAAAGTTACTTCTTTATGAGGCTCTAAGAAGAGAAGTCAATGTTTTGTAATTAAAAAAAATACAGTGTGAGAAATAGAAGTAGCAGGGACCAGAGTGATAGCACAGTGATAGGGCATTTGCCTTGCACGGGGCTGATCCAGGACTGACCTGGTTCGATCCCCGGAGTCCCATATGGTCCCCTAGCCAGGAGCAACTTTTGAACATAGAGCCAGGAGTAACTCCTGAACATCACTGGATGTGACCTAAAAGCAAACAAACAAAAAATATAAAAAGAAATAAAAGTAACAAATTGGTCCTCTCCTGAGAAAGTTTATAGTGAAGAAGCAGAAAATTCAAATCTCAGGGATATACAGAAGGCAGTTAAACATATATTAACAAACCACACACAATAATTATATGAAATAAATAATAAACTAGAAGTGATCTGGAATGACACTTAATGGAACCCCTTTACTAAGTCTCCTTTTTTGAAGTGGAACAAATGTGATTGACTTTGTGGGTACCTGAAGCTATAAATTCAACACCGGAAAGATTTGGTTGTGACAGTAATGCAGTTTAATCTAATGTTATTATACTAAATAAACTATATTTGGGGGCATAATTATAAGACATATATACCTTTAGATATGATGTTTCAAAGAATATTCATATTTTGAATACTTGGTAACCACAGAAATGGTATGAGACCATTTATTTGTGTGAAGTAATTCTCTAGAAAGAGTTTGAAGTTTTAAAGGACAGTTCTCTGAATTTCTTTTTTTTTTTAATATAATTTTTATTTTGATCATAGTGGCTTACATATTGTTGACAATAATATTTTAGGTACATATTTACATAAAATCAGGGGGGATTCCCATTACCGGTTTGTCTTCCCTACTCCTCCTTTTTTGTCCTACCTTCCATATCCTCTTCCCTCACCCCCAGTGCTACTAGAATATGTGGTCCCCTCTGTACCTATCCTATTACTTCGTAGTCTTACACCTGTTTGGTCCTGATGCCTCCTTTATTTCCCCCTCTAATTGGGGGGCAGGACTAGCTAGTTCAAGTTATGTGGTTTTGTTTGAAGAGGAGAAAAATAATAAACTGGGGTAAAAGTCTAATACGCCGGGAATAAGCAGAGTTCTTTTAGAGGCTCTCGCCATCGGTTTGAGAGACGAAGGAGAAAAAAAAGGTGAAGCAGTCCACCCCTACGAAATGAAGTGTCAAATATCTATTAAGAGTTCCAACCATAACGCTAAGCACCCCAAAAACAGAACAAAACAAACAAACAAAAAAAATGTCGTGGTCTTGAGAAAGGCATCATGGCAGAGTTCTCTGAATTTCTAAGAAGAAATATTTAAAATTATGTAAAAATAAATGTCATAGAAAATGGTTTTCTTATTGGTCTACACAAATTTGAAGATTCTGCTTCCACCTCTACTTTCATGTTGACCCTTAAATGTGGATGAGCTCCATCCAGTGTCTGGAACCACCTTTTCTCACAGACCTGAGCAATGGTCTACTGTCTATACCAGGGTCCAACAAACTATGGCCTTTGGGACACATGCAGCCCACCGTGTATTTTTATTGGGCCTGCTAGGTTTTTGCTGCCACTACCTGTCCTCTGAGAAGCCTACTCATCCTGGGCCCATAGTGCGTATCTGTGGGATGTGAACAGCACTTTCCAACTGACTCCCCTCCTCTCTGTATGTTGACTTCTCTCGTTCTCAGGCAGGAGTCCTCAAAAACTATGGCCCACCAAAAGCAGGCCCATAGTTCCATTGAAATACTGGTACGATTGTTGATTTAATTCTACTTCTTCTTCATTTGAAATATTGTACTTATTCCCCCTCCTTTTTTTAACTTCAAAGTAAGATTTGTGCAGTGTGCACAGGAATTTGTTGATAGTTTTTTTTTAACCATAGTCCAACCCTCCAGTGGTCTAAGGACAGTGAACTGGCCCCCTCTTTAAAAAATCTGAGTACCCCTGGTATATCCTCCAAAGATGGTCTCACCCTATTTCATGACTTCATATCTTTAATAAGCATTTTATTTTTCTTTAAAGAAATGCTGCTTTGTTATTTTAAGAAAAAAAAATCTTAATTTTAAACCTTTTTTGTTGAAGTACCAGCGTTTACAATTGACTTGTTTTTTTAATTAAACTTTATTTATTTTATTTATTTATTGATTGATTGATTGGTTTTTGGGCCACAACCAGCAGTACTCAGGGGATACTCCTGGCCCCGCACACAGAAATCATCCCTCTCAGGCTGGGGGACCATAAGGGATACTGGAAATCTAATAGGGTCCTTCTCAGGTAGGCCACATGCAAGGCAAATGCCCCACTGCTGTGCTATCTCTCTGGCTCCTACAATTAACTTGTTCATCAAAACTTCTCTGCTCTGATAACCTCAGTTCTATTACTACTGCCTATAATTTTGACATTCTTTATTGCTATTCATTCATTTTTTTAAATTTTATTTTATTGATACCATTGTGATTTACACAGTCCTTCATAATTGGATTTCAGACATCCAATGAATCAGGGCCAACCTGATTTGACCTCCCTTCACTAGTGATCCCAGAGTGCAATCCATTGCCATCACCCTTTTTGTCCCCTGACCTGAAAGTATACCTGGCCCATTTTAAGTTTAGATTTCTATAGTTTGCTATTGTTGTTGACTTTGGCTTATATATTTAACTTTATCTTTTTTTTTTCTCTCCACCAATGCACCTGAGATCACTTGCCCCTGGCTCCCATCCTTTCTTTTATTCTCTTCTTAATTTTTTAGAAAATTCCAGAAATATGAGGTCAAACAAAGTAATTCATGCTCCAAGATTCTACAAAAAAGGCAGGGCCCCCTATCTAAAAGATAAATTAAAAGGGTGGTAGTTTTTTGGATAGGTGCAGCAAAAGTTAAAATTAGCTTTTCATTTCTTTATGTTGTGATGCTCAAGGGCATCACACTTAGTTCCAGTGCTTTCTGGGGCACTCAGATATACTGAATTGCGGAATACCAGAGATCTTTCATTTTGTTGCGCTCACAGCTCAGAGCAGTGCTGAATGGTTGGTACTCTCATGTGGGAAGGTGCTGGGAATTGAATATGGGGTGCTAAGGAATCCAACAGGAGGCCACATCCTTGCAAGAAAGGTTCCCTTTGGAGCTTTGTCCCTGACAAAAACTTTAAACAGCATCCATGTATTTGGTAACATATTCATTTGTATTAGTAACCCTGCTCTGCCTCTGAAATTTTGTTTTGTTTTGTTTTTGTTTTGGGGTCACACCCGGCAGCGCTCAGAAATCGCTCCCGGCAGGCTTAGGGAACCATATGGGATGCCGGGATTTGAACCACTGTCCTGCATGCAAGGCAAAAACACCCTACCTTCATGCTATTTCTCTGGCCCCTGCCTCTGAAATTTTAATTTATGTTCCTTATTTCCTATCTGAAATTACCTCTTGAATACTGGATGAATGCTTACCACAAACAGACCTTTTGATGATCTCAATTTCTCAAATTCCACCACTATCTAGTTTCTTATGGATGCCCATCCTTTGTTTACTGTCTGTATAGAATCCACTATAAAGTAGGCTCCCCTTGCCCCTAGACTTTATCTGCTATGACCATCAAATGGGGTCTAGCTTAAAACATGATATGATACATAGCAGGAATTTAATAATTATTCATTGAAAGAAAAAAAAACAATCTTTTCCTCTTTGGAAATCATTCCACGTTTTCCTATCCTTTTCTCTATAGATTTTTTCACTTGTTTTGTTTTCCACTCTATCCACAGATTTTCCATGTTCAGAGTCCAATTACCTGGGAAAAATAGCTTGCTCTATGTTTTCTATGCATTTGTACTACTCTGAATAAATAGTACTTTGCAGAAGCCTATTATTTTCTGAATAGAAGTTTATTTCTCTTCAGGAAGAGGTTGCAAAATTTCATTCAGATACCCAGATAATCCAGATTATTGTTTGATTCTCTTTAAGCACAATGTTCTACTTAAAAATAGTAGTATTGGGGCTGGCGAGGTGGTGCTAGTGGTAAGGTGTCTGCCTTGCAAGCGCTAGCCAAGGAAGGACCGCGGTTCGATCCCCCGGTGTCCCATATGGTCCTCCCAAGCCAGGGGCAATTTCTGAGCGCTTAGCCAGGAGTAACCCCTGAACATCAAATGGGTGTGGCCCGAAAACCAAAAAAAAAATAGTAGTATAGTATTTAAAAACTGTCAGCTACATCACTGGTAACCAATGAAGTATTTTTGAATGGGTAAAATCACTGTAGCAATTATATTATCAGAAAATGACTTAATCATCAAGATGAAGTCTCAAAACATTGACTCAAAAAGTCACTCTATATAACATTCTAATGAACATCTAATGTATGGTAAAATGAAACTTAAATTTATCCATTTTAAAATAAGAAATATTATAGTGAACATTGTAGCATTATATGCTCTTAAAGCATGATAAACAATAGAAAAAAATCATAAGTTTATGTTCTGAATAATTACTTGTGTTTAAATATGGAATTTCTTTCAAGATAATGTATATTGATTATATTTATAGAGATGAATCAAGTATATAAAATAAACTAAAACATTGTATTTGTGACAAATATAGTCAACTAAAATTTCTTGTGTAAGAAAAGATTCTTATCTTTTTTCTAGTTTATTTTTGTAATGTACTGGTATACCTTAGAAACATGAAAAATAAAATGAACCTAGATACACTTGAGATTTTTTCTTATTGCATAAGGGGTAAAAATACATTTTGATAAGACTTCTTTTTAACTACTTTAAGACCCCAGAGATCAGGAACTCAAGAAATCATAATAGTTAACTAGGTACAGAAACATCACCAAAAAGAAAGCTTTTCCCATGTAAGTTTTTTAATTTGTCATACTCATATTGGTTATTAGTTATGAAGGTTGGCCTTAGGCATTCATAGAAGAATTAAGTAGCCAGCCAGGCAGACAGATAGGTAGACACTCATGATCAATTACTCATAAATGATCTAGAGTAATAAATCATAATTAGGAACATAACAGTATCAGAGAATAATATACAAATGTGATTTATTTGTTTTGGATAACTTTTATAAAACACATCTCCAAATACGGAGATGTACAAATTTTTCATCTGTACAAATTCTGATTATTTTCAAATAGCCAAAATCTGTTTATTTAAAATGAAGCAAAAATGTACTTTTATGATAAGTTGGCTCATTAGATTTGAAAACATAAATATAAAAGCAATATATACAATGATGTAAAATATGAGTGTGGTGAATAAAAATTAGCTCAGTATGCTACTGAGGTAGACAAAATTTCTCATTTGGGTTTAGATACAATTCCATAGACTCTTTAGAGAGGGAAAATTTCAGTGACAGAGCTAGATTTTGTAGAGTACTGAATAATGCAAATTTTACATAAAGCATTTGTAGAGGTGGTTTGTTATTTTAGCTTTCAACTCTAGTGGAAGTGAAAACATTAAATTGTTTGATGATTTTTCTAATTTATTGAGTTAAATTCCTTTATCAGGTCCTTTAGAGATATGCAACCAAAAACAAATCTGTGAATTATAAACATAATGAGAGATACTACTCACACCTTTTCAGCAATAATGAGGTCTATGTATAAGTGAGTTGCATAGATAAAATCCAAGGAGAGTCAGCAGAACCATTGCCCACTCATCTTGAGCTTGGAATAAGCAAGTAGTAACAGGGAACTGCACGTGTCAGTAGCATAATACAAGATATGGCTATATCAAAAATATGTAGGAGTCCATGTCAAGAAAGAAGAACATTTAAAGAGAAACCTGATACTCTATGAAAAGAGAAAAGCATTAAGATAGAAGACCTAGTTCAACCCTTTAATCTTGATTTTTAAAAAAGCTACTCATTTTTCACATGGATCAAAAGAAAGATAAATTATGTGACTACTGCTTTTTATCCTACAATTATCCTTACTGGTTATTTTTTATCCTTAATAGGATAAATACTTACTCTATGTTCTTCTTCAGTGCAGCTACAGATAATTTTGGTTAAGGCCTGTGAGTTACTAAGTTTTCTAGCCTAAGTGGGATGTGACAAAATTACTAAAAACACAGATTAACTCAAAGAAACCCCAAATTATTTTTTCTTAATTTTTGAGTTATATCAGTGGTACTCAGGACTTACTCCTGTCTTGGAGCTCAAGACTCACTTCTGATGGGTTCCAGGGATCATATACAGTGCTCAAGATTGAACTCAGAGCAGTTACATGCCAAAGAAGTACACTATCCATTGTACTATTGCTTTGCTGCCCCCATTAATTTTCTGGGTCACATGTGGCAGTGCTCAGGGTTTGCTCCTGGCTCTGCTTTCAGGGATTAGTCTTGGCAGTGTTCAGAGGACTATATGGGGTGCTATGGATCGAATATAGGCCCACTCTATGCAAAGCAAGCTCCCTACCTACTGTACTCTTGCTCTTATTCCCCTCAATATTTTAATTTTGGTGAAGCAAGATAGTTGTTATTGAAACCTATTTAGAAATATTTAGAGAGAAGCACGTATTCAAGAGAGAAAACAGGCTTCTCCAGAGTAGAAATAAGCAAGCAAAGAATCAAAGAAATATAGAGTAAGTAAGAGATATATAGATGCACAAGAGAAATATGGGTTTGGAAAGCAACCACACCTATTAACTTTTAAAGGTCTTATACTCCCTTTTCAAATACACTGCATTGTAACAGTATAAGGTAAAAAAATAAGACATGGAAACATGTTACCTGTGTTTCTTTTTCTCTATTATAGGAGTAGAAAGCATCTTTTATGATACGTTATCCAAAAAAAATAAGAACTTTAGGATTTTTTTATGTTTTTTTCTCTTGCTTGTTTGTTCTTGGGCCACATCCGGTGTTACTCCTGGCTCTGTGCTCAGAAATTGCTCCTGGCAGGCTGGGGGGACCATGTGGGATGCCAGGCATCAAACCCAGGTCTGTCCCAGGTTGGCCACGTGCAAGCCAAACACCCTACCACTGTGTTATTGCTCTGACCCCAGGATTGTTAATTTTCAATATTTATATGATCCTGGCTATATATAGTTGAAGAAATATTGCTATAAAAATCTGGTATGTAGCATTAGTTTTCACTTGTAATTACACAAGGATGTCATGTGAATTTAGTATTTAGTGATAGGCTGGAGAGACTTATTGTCTGTACAAATAAATAATACATAATCAGAACTAACTAGTATTAGCAATGATCAAGTTGATGACTTTAGTAACAAACTATCAGGTATTGATTTTTCCTGAAGAAATGCTGGGCTCTTGATCTAGTCCCCCAAAAAGATTGTCATTAGCCACACTATGGTCCCATAGAGACAACACATGTTTGGTACTGACTGCTTTGATCAAATACTCAACAAAGTTCAAGTCCACCCCTTGTATGATGACTATTTATTGGTATGATCAGATTGTTCAGTTGGAAGAGATATATTAATTCCAACTATTTTTTAAAATTTTGTTTGTTTTGGGGACACAGCTCAGGATTTTTTTTTTTGCTCTTTTGAGCCACACCCAGTGACACTCAGGGGTTACTCCTGGCTATGCACTCAAAAATTGCTCCTGGCTTGGAAGACCATATGGGATGCCAGGGGATCAAATTGTGATCCATCCTAGGTTAACACATGCAAGGCAAATGCCGTACTGCTTGCGCCACCAGTCAGGCCCAGGATTTACTCTTGAATCTCACTCAGAAATCCCTTCTGGTAGTTTCCGGGGACAATATGATTGGCAAGAATCGAACTCAGGTCAGTCACATGCAAGGCAAATATTCTACCCACTGTGCTGTCTCTCTGTACCAAAGATACAACATTTTTTTATTGTTTTGTTAAAGGACAGGTAAACTGTCACTTTATTTTATCCATGACAGTGTTAAAGTCAAGTAAAATAAATTAAAAAGAAAACAGTATTTGTACCTCAGTATCTCGAAGAACAAAATGTGTGTTACAAATTGACATATCCATAGAGCTGACCATAGATTGCTTAGTAAGACTTTTGTTTACATTATTTATTTACCTTTATTAATTTACAAAGTTATTTATGGTTGGGTGTTAGGAACAAAATATTTCAACACCCTCTACCAGTGTTCACTCCCCCCTCAATGCTTTCCCAACCTCAACTTTTAAACATTTTTTTTCTTCTTTTTCTTTCTGAACTTGGGTCTGTTGTGTGCAAGGTGCAAGGCAAACATCCTACACATCCTACTGTCTCTTACCCATATCACACTTTTATAAAATGACCTTCTAAAGCAAAAGCCAGGTAGTTTCATTTGTACCTCCTTTTCTGAAAGGCTGTTCCCGCCTAAAAAACTAGTCTGCAAGGGAGAGAGCATTACAAGTGAAAAACACTCCATTCCCAAACTTTTAAAGACACTGCTCATTCTCAACCATGATTAATATCCATGCCTCTTCATCGTGCAAATTTTCTGTTTGGAATTTAATATCTCAGCACTTATGTCCAGAATTTGAATCTTCCTGATATAAAAATGGTGTTTGGTTATTAATATTTGGAGTGGTTGAGCTACACCTGGTGTTGCTTAGGGTCTATTCCTGGCTCTGAGTACAGCAATGATTCCTGGATATCGCTGGACATCACTGGCAAACTTCAGTGAACCATATTTGGTGTTAGCGAGTCAAACTTGGATTGGCCACATACAAGCTAAGTGTCCCACCTCCTGCACTGTCTCTCCAGCTCTGGTTTTTCATATTAGTTTTATGTACATTTGGTTGGTAATATTGGGCTGTAGGTACTCAATGGCAATCTTGATAACTTTAGTTAATCTGTTATGCAAATAAGATACATTAGAAATAACCACTTGTGCACTAGTAGTATGGGTTATGCAACCAGGGGCTTATTAAAGATTTTTCCAGGTATAACACAAGCATATCTAAGAGAAAATAAGCTATTACCTTCCACAGCAATTAAAGATAACTAGAGACCCTTCTGTGCTGAACTTAGAGTCTTCATACAACTCTTGTAATCTTAAAAGCACTAGACACATATTAACCAAGTCATTAATCCTCACCACTACTTCTCATAAACCACACATTATTATTCTTTAATGGTTGACAAAATTCAGTCAAGATGGATAATTGCCTGGCCCAAGGCCATAGAGAGAATCAGTGTTGGAAAGAATTATATTTGAGTGATTTGGGGCTAATAGGCTGGTACTTGGACTAACAGGTCATGCATGATGGAAGAGCCTTTCTTAAACTATATTGAGTATTTTTGTGTGAATGTGTATGGACATTTGTGGGTATGTGTGCATGTCAATACATGTACATGTAAACATGTTTGTATATATGTGAAGCCTATATTATGTTCAAAGTATTTTCTTATTATGCAAAACCAAAGAAAATTTATTATAATTATTTACTTTCAAAAAATTTTTTTGTTTTTGTTTTGTTTTGTTTTTGTTTTTGGGTCACACCCAGCAGCGCTCAGGGGTTACTACTGGTTCTACGCTCAGAAATCGCTCCTGGCAGGCTCGGGAGACCCTGTGGGATGCCAGGATTTGAACCACCATCCTTCTGCATGCAAGGTAAATGCCCTACCTCATGCTATCTTAAATTTCTTTCCTTCTCTTTTCACTTGTTTTGTCTTACAAACTGCAACCAAACCTGGGTCACAAAGGAAAGAATGAGAACAGATGCATTTATTCTTTATAAAATATCATCAATATCTTTAGGGACCAGACTATATAATCTCATCACACTTTTAGTGAATAAAGTTTCTGAATAGAAAGATGCCTTATCATAATGAAGTGTGGACATTTAGGGGTCCTGAATGCTTTTTATTTAGACTATGTAAGAGGAGAGTTAAATAAATATAATACATAAATAAAATAAAAACAAATCACTAAATGATTTGAAAGAATATATTTAAATAGAAAATACAAAAAATACAAAAAAGAAATACCACACACTTATGTCTTATTATAAATTAGATTATTGAGATATACCAACAAATTAATCAACTTTTATTCCTTTTTTGTGTTTTATCATAAGGAAAGTTATCTCTATTAATGCTGCTTTCTGAAAGTTTATTAATGGCCAATCTCTTCTCTTTTAGAAGTCAATCTAGAACAACCATTAGCTTTGAATACTAAATACACCAACATTTCAAAGATGTAGTCATTGCCATCATTAGATATGGATAGATGAGACCAGAAAACCAGGTTAGAAAAGAAACCATTAAGTAAAATCATCACTCAGAATCACTGATGTATAATAAGATATAGAAAATATATTTTGATCATAATTATAGTAAGAAAAATTATTTGAAATTAAATGTATGATGATCAAAATATTTGGAAGAAGTCAAGAAAATCTGGAAAATGCAGAGCCAGAGTGATAGTACAGTGGGTAGGGCATTTGCCTTATATGTCGCTGACCCAAGTTAGATCCCTTGCATCTCATATGGTCCCTTGAGCCTGCCAGGTGTTATTTCTGAGTGCAGAGCTAGGAGTTACCCATGAGTACTATTGGATGTGGAACCCAATATACAAACTAATTGAAAATTTGAAAAACCAAACAATAGATATAAAATATAAGAACATTAATAAGCAGATTCCATAGCCACCTTAAAGAAGATTTTATAAAGAGAGTATTAGATTGCAAATCACAGGTAAATAAATTATCAAATGATTAATTTTAAAATGCCCATAACTAAAGGCCATTATTATACATTAATTTGCAAGAGCCTATTGGGAATCCAGTCAAAATGAATAGAACCCCCATATTATAATACTATTCATTAAAACTTTAGGATGTGAATAACAATGAGATTATTTTTATGATTCAAGTATATCCAAATGGAAATATAAAAATATGTTTAATATAATTGAGGAAATTATTGCTAAATAACTATACGTGTCCCAACTATCATAAAATGTGAAAAATGATATGTTCCAGACATATCAGAGGTCAAAAAGTTTACCTCTTCATTTGGCTGTCTTACAAAATTCCCTGGGGATATGCTGCAACAAAATGAAATGAGAAACAGAGAAATCTGTCCAGGTGTTTTACAAATCAATAGAAAAGAAAGATCAGGATAGAGGGGCCAAAGTGGTGCCGTAAGTGGTAAGGCTTCTGCCTTGTCTGCACTAGCCTAGAACAGACGGCAGTTCGATCCCCTGGCATCCCATATGGTCGCCCAAGCCAGGAGCAATTTCTGAGCGCATAACCGGGAGTAACCTCTGAGTGTCACCGGTGTGGCCCTAAACCTAAACAAAACAAACAAAAAAAGATCAGGACAGAGAAATTGAAGTAATCAGAGAGAAGTTTCTGGAAGAAAGGGTGAGGCCTTCAGATATGATCAGATCCATAGTCCTTGAGAGAACTAGATATATTAAGGAAGACTAGAGACTTTAAGATAGTCAGAGAAAAATGATTAAAGCAGATTAAAGCAGAATTTGGGGGGCTTAATATTAGAATTATGAGATCTACATTAGTTGTACTCTACTGATGTTTAGTTTTTAGCATTAGCCAATAGATCTCCATAGAACACTTAATTACCAAAACAAAGAAATAATAAAAAGATAAGGTAAAATCTAAGGATTAGAGAGGGGGTCATGGAAAACTGTTGAAGAGCATGACTCCTGGAATTATTAAACAAATAAATTTAGTGAAAGACAATCCTAAAAACTAAGTTTGAAATGTATCAGGATGCACTTACATTACTATACAGATTACACAAGGGGGAGAAACAGAAGTAAGAGATGTGAAAACCTTCACTCATAGACTAAACTTGAGGACAAAATGAAATAAACATTGGCAAGAACTAACACTGAGATCTTGCTGTGATGAGTAAGAACATCACACCCAACTTAAGATAGGGTATCTAGAGTTTGAATTCTTGATTTTAGGGCAACATTTTAAGTAAATGCTACATCAACACATGTGGCCTCTCTATCAAGTTTTAGACCTTTCCCCAGCAACAAAAAGCTTCTATTGGATATTAACTTACAAATGAGACATGGTTAAGGAGTATTGGTTTTAAGTAAAAACAAATACATTTTCATATGAGTGATGGCAGACCTCCTGCTAAAGTTAAGATTCTCTGGGGAGGAATCTTTTCTTTTGACTAGTTTGAAGTCCCTCAAGGATTTGCCACCTTCTTTTAATAGATTCCCAATTCACTTTTTATAAAAATATCTTATCTATACTTGACCTGATCATTCCTGGGTTCAAAGATTTTAAACCAAACTTCTAAATGAATATGTGAGCAGAAAAAAAGACTATTTTTGTCACCAATGTATTCAATGATGATCTGATAGATTACCAAGATCAGATAGGCAATTTGAATAATCACTGAATTGCTGGATTAAAAACTTCCTCTCCAGGAAGATCTTTCAGAGAAACACACACACACACACACACACACACACACAACACAACACACACACACACACACACACACACACATATATATATATATACACACACATATATATATGTCTATCAATTTTACATATGCCATATAAATAGAAAAATGTTTGGGTACTGGTAAGGCTAAGGTTATTGATATTGGTAGAATTTTTTTTTACCTTTATCCATATTACAACATCAAAGAGACATAGCCTTCAAGCAACAAAAATTTGTCTATGAAACAAATTCCGTAAATGTTCACAGTATTCACTGTTCAATCCTAGTGTTGTTTTATGAAGTGTTTTCACCAACAAAATGGTTTTGGTACAGCAGTGTACTGATCAAAGTGGATAAGAGCAATAAACTAAGTTAAAAATAAACTAAGTTGAAATAGTTCATGGCAAAAGCTGTATGACAGCCTGGTCATTTATAATAACTTAATAGAGAAGAGGTTAGGATTTAACTTATTAAATGTCGATTTTACATATATTTATTTGTAAGTTATCTAGTAGTTACCTCTTAAGATAAATCTGCTAGTATTAAGAATGAGAATATGAAAATAAATTTTATTTTAGCATAAAAAGTATTGAGCCAAACATTTTTGGTATAGAGCTCAAAAATATATTAAGACAGGCATTATAAATGTGCTAAGTGATTTAATGGTATATTTTTGTATAATGGAGAAAATTATCAGCATATTTTTATCTATGCTTTCAACTGCTTTATATATGTAGAGGCACTGCTGTTACAAGTAGATATAATTGGCACTGTATTTCTTAATGCCAGGTCAAATATTTAACAATACCCTTGCTAAGTGAAACATTCATATATTCACTTGAGAAAGCTCACTTAAATGTTTCAGTTAACAATCTAGGAGTTTTTTTTTTATTTAAATCAAGCTTAGCAAGGAGCCATACTATTCCATAGATTATCGTTACACATAAAAATTTGTTATAAGGCAATCTAGCAAAAAATTAATCAAGCCAAAATTCTTTTGTTAGTTAATGATATGGCTTTTAACCACTTTCCCATTTGGGGGGGGGTTACCTTTGCAAAGAGATAATCAACAAAAGAGAAACTTTGTGTGTGAATATGACTAGGGTAATGAGAGACTGAGAAACACCAAGAATAAACTCTGGTTCTCCAAGAATAATGAAAATGAAAGAAAGTTCTATTACCTCCCTCATCCTAATCATTGATTATTTTTACTACACGCTCTAGAGTTTCAGACAGGATTACACACACAGAGTTAGTTCTGAAAATGACAAAAGATCTTGTTCAAACATTTAAGTTCATAATACCTGGTTAGCAAAGAAGTTTCTCAGCAGACACCCACAAAAGCAGCTGATTGAAAACATTACCTTTGTTCGGGGAAGCCTTCCGCTGAGCAGAGGGGGCTGCCGGAGTCACCTGCTGTGGTTTGACCAAATTTCCTTCACTCCCGGATCTCCAAATCTTCTCACCTAAACTCATTTTTTTCTGTTTGCTGCTTGAATCCTCCCTCCTAGCTGCTGGCAGCTTAGAGGCTGCATTAGCAAAGTAAGGTCTAGCCAAGCGAGAAGGTTTGGACATTTTCAAAAAAGCAAAAAGAAACGCCACCAAAAAGGATCTAGCCCTGAATGTTACTTTGCTGGGGCAAGAGATGCAAAAAAGAAAAGGAAAGGAAAAAAAATCCTGAGTGCTTCCTTTCCTTAGCCACAGCCACAGTAACAGTATGAAGTGCTGCTGGATGAAAAGTGCAAGGCTGCCTCTTGGATTTCTTTTCAGCAACAACCATTCAGCAGCCACAGAGTCTATGCACCAGACCTGTGGAATGTAGGTGTGTGCTTGGGAGACGCTGGGGGTCGTTTTGCAATGGTCAATGCTTTAACTTGAGAGTGGCAGATGCCGGAATAGGGAATGCAAAATAAGCACACAAACACACCCAGAAACAACATACATAGATAAACACCCCCACACACTCACACGTGCACACATACTATTTCCTAGCATGCACAGACTCGACCATTGGAAAGTGGGAACAAAATGTAAATACTGCCCCACCCACTCAGGTACAATACATGAAAATAAGCCAGAAGTGTGGTTTGTATTACTCTGAAGTGCACGCCACATTCAGTTTCCAGGCATAAGTTCAAGCAAATATTTCCTTGCCTTAGCACATTCCTGATATTAGATTCCAAGAGTGAAATGTGTTATGAAAGTCCACCTACGTGATTACTTCTCCGGCCCTTTACAGAGCACACTGAACAGACGTAAAAGAACAGACCAAAAATCCTGTAATCTGTTTGTGCTGCCCCCCCCCCCTCATCCCGAGGACTTCTTCACTGATAAGAAAGAAAGTTGTGGGTCTGCATGATTTGGTGTGTTTGTCTGTATCTAAGTGCAGAATCGGGGAAGAAAGAAATGCAAATCATTTTAGCTTTTACAGGGTTTAGATTTTATGCTAATGAAGAAATAAATACATCGAATTTCCATGCTTTTTGAAAGACTGGAGTAAAGTTATTTAAAATTCAAGTGTGTTCAAGGAGTAGTTTTCTAGGCAGAAAACATTCTTTCCACCAACCATGCCAAGAGCTCATGACCTCCAAAGGGCAACCATTTTCCTCCTTCTTTCCCATGTCAGTGATTATTATGAATTGGGTTAAATCTGTGTCCTATCATGTTCCCTTAGGAAGAGTTTACACTAGCCCTCTCTGCACTATAAAAAGATTTAGGGAATATGTGATCATGTAACTTCTCTCCACATGTAAATAGTATGTGGTTCTCTATGGGTAGTTGATATATGCACAGCTACTTAGTACTTTATCAGAGGCGAATGATGTGCTAGAAAAATGATAATCTGGAACCAAGTTACTTTTAAGTTCACCGGGACCATCCCCGGTGAAGCTTTCTTCTTTGATCTTTTTCATCAATAAAATTGGGGCAGTAACTTTGCATCATCAAATTACCACAGAAACCAAGAGAAGTGTAAATTTATTTCTAGTCTGGCACACGGCAGTGCTTCATCAATGTGAATTTCCTCACTTAGTTCTTCCAGAAAAACTCAGTTTTAATGATTCCCAACAGGTCTAGAGCAGTTTTATAAAAATACCAGAGTTACAAGATCAAAATCTGACACAAACCAGAGAGAATATTATAAAATCACATTCCTGATGTTGGGCTGAAGGATTTGAGAGAACGAAAAATAAGAAAAATCACTATTAGGAGGAATGTGTCCTGTTAACAGATAATTCCTTTTGCAAATACTGCTTCATCATAAAGTTCACCCTATCTAATAAATAACTAAGCATAACTATCACCTTTAAGTAACCTCTTTAATTTTAATAATTGAGTTCAAATAAAATAGCCCATGGCTTAATTTTTCCAAATTACCTTTTATTCTTACTAGAGGCACAATGCTTTCTTAGGTCTCTAAGGTTTTGTAATCCTTTACAAATCATACTAGATACATCATACTAGATACAAATTTATTTTTAGAAATTTATTTTCAGAAACAGATTTATTGTAACAAACAAACAACTATGAGTGAACAGCATCAGGGTTGTACTATGATATAGGCTCTAGATGTCAGAAAATGTTATCCATAAGCCAAGGGACCACCATATGATCATAGTTCATCATTTACTTACTAAGTTATTTATTTTGGCTTGGAAGGGCCATACCTCTGGGAGCTCAGGGGACACACCTGGCTCAGTGTTCTGGGATCATTCTTGGTGGTGTCCAGAGGACCATGTTGTTGGGGGATCAAAAAATGGCCTCCAACGTGAAAACTTTTGGAGCTTGTCAGTGATCTCTTGGGCCCAGGCTTATGCTTTCACTTCATGAGTCATCACTAACAAGAACCTATCTTTCATACCAGGTAAAAAAATGTTGTACATGATTTTAGAGTTCCATGGTCCTAAGAAGCAGAAAATCAACTGTAAAGCCAACTGTGAATATCAGGGCTAAGAAAGATGTGCAATTGAAACCTAACAGCAATGGAAGCAAGTGGAGTCTCCATGACAGGGAGATCAAGAGACTCAGAGGAATGGAATCACAGTGTAGTACAATGAGCTTACAATGGGATTAGGCCTGTTTTACAAAAAAGATCAAAGACACTTGTGATTATGCATTGAGTCACTTGAAGTGGTGAAAGCTTTCTTGGTCAAGGTTCTCCTGGAAAAAGACTTATAGATCATTCTCTGTCACACATCTATTAATAAAAATATACATGGATACATGGATACTCACATATACACATGTATGAGACAGAATTATTTTACCACATCTGTTGGTACTCAGAGGTTACTTCAGTCTCTGCACTCAAAAATTACTCCTGATAGGTGCAGGAGACCATATGAAATGCAGGAATAAAACTAAGGTTGGCCACATGCAAGGCAAAAGTTCTACCCACTGTGCTAATGTTTAAGCCCCAGGAGACAGAATTTAAGGATTCTCTGTGATCAGATTTTAAAACCTGTGATTAGATTTTAAGGCCTGTGATCATGGAGTCTGTAGTGCAGGCCAACAGGCTGGAAATTCAGAGATACAGTCTTGGTATTACCAACTATGCAAGCTGAAAACTTGGCAGAATTTGTTTGCTACATTCTTGAGACACAAAGGTTGATTCTTTGGGAAATCTCAATTCTCTTCTCATAAAGTCTTCAATGACTATATGAGATGAGGCTCACACACCTCATGTACTTCCTTCCAACATTATCCACTTCCTTTCAAGTAACTGAGAATCATTAGTTATACCTGAAGTATTACCTTCATAGCAACATAACAATAATTTGCTCGAACAACTAGCCATCATTATTTAATTAAGATGACACTTAAAAAGCTGAAGAGATAGCACAGCAGTAGGGCATTTGCCTTATTAGTGGCTGACATGGGAGGGACCCAATTGGATTGCCACCATACCTTCTGGGAACAAAGTCAGACTAAGTTCTATTTCTCCCTAAGGAGAGTTGGGACTGAGCATGGGACCATAGATGTGCAGGAACCTGGGGTCTTGGACCCAGGTAAGTATGACCTATCATTTACTGCTTGTCACTACTCTGACTACTCTGATGTTTGTTCCTCCACCTATGGGAAGTTTCAAGATGCCTGGAAACTGGGTGAGTCTTAAATCTGAAAGGTGAGATGATTTGTCTGGAGAATTCTTCAAAAAGGAGAATTTCTGAACTGCACCTCAGTTCCAATGAATCTAAATACCGGGAGACAGTTAAGTGCAGCTCCCCGATTTACATAAGCAAGTGCCAGGTGATCCCAATGCTCTGTGAGCACAGACCCTACCTTGGATCATTTGCTTTCTGTGAACCTGGACAATGTTGGGATTTGTTTTTATTTTTTCTTTTATTATTTTGAGGGGAGAGACAGCACTCAGGACTTACTCCTAGTTTTGCACTCAGGGTTTGGGGAGCAGATACAGTTGCAAGACGAGCAGTTTACCTGGTTCCTATCTCCCAGGCCCAGGGCACAGAGTTTGGTCAGGTGTTCTCTCAAGTGGCAGTTGCACTCAGTGAGCTCCTGCATTTCATTCCTCCATTTGTGGAGAGCATCTGCCATCAATGGGCTTTAAGAGAGGCTCCTTCTGGGGCTCGGAGGGAACCTAAGAGAAACTCTTGTTAGCTCCAGACTTAGGGTCCTTCCCAAAAAAGACCACTAGGAGACAAACAGTACTGCAAGTGCAATGGAGTAATTTATTACCAGCATACTGGGGTCACCCCTTGTCAGGCAAAGACCTCTTTCTGAGCTCTCAGTCTCCTTTTAATAGGTTTCCAAAGGCTCCAAACCATTACAGTTGACCTTTAAGTTGATTGGCTGTTGTCTAGGGTGTTGTCTAGGGTGTTTCCTTTTATGGCTAGATATGTAGAGTGGTATATTGTATTTTATAGGGCTTGAGGTCTGCGTCAGCTGAACTAGTAGATAAGGTAAATCACCTGCAGGCCTCTGGGTGTTTCTAGTTTATCTAACTGTTCTGGTAGATGCTCTCAAAGTTCCTGGAACTGGCTACTCTGGCCTAGTTCCTTCTGCCACATGTATGAGGCCTAGCATGTCAATCTTTATGACTAACACAAAACCAGTGTTACAGAACAAAACAGCAGTTAATTCCAAACTTGCATTCCCTTCTAGCTTCTAACACTCTAGCTTACTGCACTCAATCTGAGATCCAGCAAACGTGATTGGCTTGAACTATAAAAAAATAACTTGGTGTACATGCATTTCTTTATCACTCAAGAAAGATTCCTATGTCTAGTCACAATGTCATGTGTGTATTTAAATATTTATTCATCTGTAGTGTGAATATTTTTCTTGGTTTGTTTGTTAGAGGGCCACACCTAGCTTTATTCAAAGACTACTTTTGGCTCTGTACTCAGGAATTACACCTGGCAGTGTCCAGTGTAATCAGGGATGTTGGGGATTGAATCCAGGTAAGCCATGTTTAAGGCTAATGCCTCACCCTCTGTACCATTACTCTGGTTCCCATAAGATCAATATTTAAATAAATTAATTAGTTTGAATAGAGGTCAATCACACCCAGAAGTACTCACAGGGTTGGAGATTGAATTCAGGGCTTCATATATGGTGATCATTCTACCACCACTTGAACCATGCTCCCAATATTTTTTGTTTGATTTGGGCCATTCCAAGTTGTGCTCAGGGCTTACTCCTAGCTCTGCACTCAGGATCATTTCTTTTTTTTTTTTTTTTTGGTTTTTGGGCCACACCCAGTAACGCTCAGGAGTTGCTCCTGGCTATGTGCTCAGAAGTTGCTCCTGGCTTGGGGGACCATATGGGACACCGGGGGATCGAACCGCGGTCCGTCCAAGGCTAGCGCAGGCAAGGCAGGCACCTTACCTCCAGCGCCACCACCCGGCCCCTCAGGATCATTTCTTATGGATTCAGGGGACCATATGGGGTGATGAAAATTAAACCATAGCTGGCTGCATAAAGGCAAACACTTTACCTACTATCTTCCCACCCTTCTATAAAGTTAACATATTATAGCAGATTGAAGAATACCCCATGGTTTAACATATTTCATCTTTGCTCCATGTAAGTTTTCTGGGATGCTTAGTCACTTGGTATAGCTCCAGCCCTCAGGACATCAGGAAATCTGAATTTATTTTTCAAGCTAACAATGAGAAGTTATAAGAAAGAGCATGAAAGAACACAAGATCATTTGGTAGACCCCTGCAAACCCAATTATTTACTTCTCCCTCTTGCTCCCTAATCCTTAAGAATATGAAGTTGAAAAAAGAGAAGGAAGATTTAATTATTTTATTCTCCCCCTTACTTCTCCCATCCCTTAAAAATGAATCTAAATTGGATTTTGAAAAGTCTAATGGAATTAGTGTGAAGTCAGAATAAGTAACAGGGACAACAGAGATGAAAGGGAGCAACCAGAACAGACACAGTTTTCAGTACTGGATGTAGATAGCAAATTCTGACTCTGAACTTCCTAACACCACGTTATAAAGGGCAAGTAGTGAATTTGTAGGGCTGGTTCTTTTGATCATTAGTATGATTTCAAAGATTAGAAAGATTTTCTTGGATCACCCCTCAAGAAGAAACCTGTTTCTATCTAGAAAATTATATAATACATGCTTATAAGTTTATTGTAAGAATTTTGCTTCATTGTAGATAGTCTTTCCTGTGACCTGCAGGCAGCTTGTTCATCTACTCCAAAAGTTTGTACTTGGACCAAAAGCACAATGCATGTGGTTCCTGGAATCAGACTTCCTTAGACTTCTTGGATTCTTTTCCAGTTTGCTTTAGTCTCTACTCTAAAACTCTTGGATGTTGCTCCACTTTGCTTCCATTTGTAGGATAAATCCGTAATCATGACCCAAGTCTACCTTCTGGGTCATGACTCAGATATTTCCATTATACTCTTTGTAACAAGGCTTCTAGGGCTCACTTCCTTTCTTAAACATTATAATTTTTCTCCATAGTATTTTAATATCAGTTTCTGCACCTCCTGGATCAGGGAATAGGACCAACCAGAATTCCATGTACATAATCTATGTACTCCAAACTCTGCTGTCACCACCAGCATTTCAGCACAAGGACATCTTGAAAAAAATCAGCTGTTCATGGTACTTTGCATCTCTCCCCAGCCTGAAACTCCTCTTTTCTCCCCCCAAATCCTTACCCTATTGTAACTCCTTACCCAAGAGATAGCTTTGATCTTTAGACTTTGAGGCTGCAAAGATCAATTGGATCTTTACAAACGTTTTCTTTCTACTCTAACATGGGGCTAAAACTCCTTTGATCTGCTTTGCTAAATTCTTGAATCACGTTGGCCCAGGGAGGATCTCTGGCTGACCTCCTATGAAAGAGAGGGCTGCTGCACACCCCTCCTGAAGCCAGCCATGGTCTGCAGTGAGCCTACCTTTTGCATCCTTTTGCTTTCCATCAGTACTTGACCCATTGCCTCTTTACCATGAAGTTTCAATCTAGGTACATGTCTGTTGAACCATTACTTGTACTGTCCTAGTTCATCTAATCATAATGTAATTATCCTTACAACTCTCCAAGCCTGTCCAAATCCTGAAAGCACAGGCTGATACAGAATCTCCATGCTTGCTGGTGCTTTCTCAACCTCCTCCTCTCCAAGATACAAATCAGCTCTCTCTTATTTCTTTCAAATGGAGATGGACATTCTCTATAAGAGAACACTCTGCTTGGTTCATAAGAAAAACACCATCCAGTGAGCTTTCTGGGTGAGAACTGATGGGGGATTACCCCCAGGTTATGGAGAACTAGACTGATTTTCTAGGATATAATTTAAAAAAAAATTTAAATTTAAGGCATTGTAATTTTAAAAATTATTCATAGTTAAGTTTTAGACATATAGTGTTTCAGCATTAATCCTACCACCAGTGTCAACCTTCCTCCACCACCTTCTCTTACTTTTCCCCCTTCTCCCAGCTTGCCATCATAACAGGTACCCAATATGCCTCATGATTTCAGTATTGTTGAATCTGTGGTTTGAATATTTAGTTCTGTCCATCCTTAGCACCACCAATGTACCTGAATCCACTTAATCCCACCTTCTGTTATTTCACATCTGTTTTTTTCCTCCTCAACTCTATTTCTTTTCTTCTTCCCACTGTACTCTGGGTCCAAAAGTGTTCTAGAAACCCCCCATTTAAACCATTGCATTTCCTAATGCAGTTATTCTAAGTACCACACACATTTGCTATCATCCTGTATTTATCCTTCTTCTTTTGGCTTTTTTCATTTAACATTATATCTTACAGGTCCATCCATGTTGCAGAGAATAGCATGATTGCATCATTCTTTGGAGCTATGTAGAATTCCATTATATAGAAATACCACAACTTTATGATCCACTCATCTTTTCTTGGGCATCTAGGTTGATTGTAACAATTAAAGGCATCTACTCTTGGCCTCAGAAAAGGAAATGATTCATGTCACCACACTTCAGTGTTGCAGACAAAGAGTAGAGATTCTTTCTAATCTCTTTATTTTTTAAACAATACCAAATTGAGCTCAAGGCTAACTCCTGGAGTGACACAAAAGGCTCACTCCTGATAGAACTTGGTAGGCCACTTGTTGTGCCAGAGACTGAACAAGGGTTAGGCAAAGTAGCTGCCGGTAAGTGAAGGCAAACACCATCATTCCAGTACTATCTCTATTCCCAGAGCAGATTTTTCTTAAGTTTTCTCTTCTTCAAAGATTGCAGGATTTCCTCCAGGGAAATGAGAATATGGAGGTCGTACTTACCTTGAAGTAGAGAATGCAAAGGCAGCATGTTCCCCAAGACAATAAAGATGCTACCCAGGATGAAAGCACAAAACCCTGTAGTTGGGCCCTGGCTTCCCTCAGAGACCATCATTATCCTCGGAAAAATAATTAACAGGGGTGATTGATTAACAGTACGTAAATGTTATATTACTTACCTATCACCACTGTTTCTAAGACACCACTGCCTCTCAGTGGGTAAGTGTGATTATTATCTCTTTTTAGAATTGAGTAAGCAGAGGCCCAGAAACTCACCCAAGATCTCACATACAGTAAGAGCTGATGGTGAGATATGAACAGTCAACCTGCCCTCACAGTCTATCCCTCTCTAGAAAAGTGCAAACCCAAAGCATGAGAATTTCGGGTCATTTGAGTGGTGTAGATGACCCTGAAGGCAAATTTCTGCCATCTTCCCTGGCAGATGCCAACTCCCAAATTGCACCACAGCTCGTTTCTGCAAGAGAGTAGCAATGCTATAGCCTGGGAGGTTGAGTGCCTGAGTTTAATGCCATGGGAATCAGGCAGCCCCCAGTTGGAAGCACCACATCCTGTGCTGGAAAGCAGATGGAGAGTGCCAGACTGGAGGATATTTGCAAGCAGCTCCGGGTGTGAAATCAACAAGCCAGTGGAGAAGGTCAGTGGGAGACAGAGTTTGAGGGTGGCAGCCAGTGGATCTGATGGAGGAATTAATCTAAACTTCCAAACCTTCCCCTTCCCAGCCAGCCAGCTGTCAGCCACAATTTGGCGATTTGTCTGCCTTTTTTTTTTTTTATGAACTTGGATTTAAAACATTAAGTTATTTTAAGCAGCAATATGATTTACAATATTATTCTTTGAAGAGTTTTATAGGTACAAGGTTCTAGACCATCCGCCAGAGTGCCCAAGTCCTTCCCAGTATGGTCCTAATACCCTTCTCCTATCCTATCTCTCTTCTTTTCTAAAATTTATTTCTGTTGCCCCAAGCATTTGTCATTTCCTTACTTTGTTTCTATATTCCACATAGGAAAGTAATCATTCTGTGAGCGTTTCTCTCCTGACTGGCTTCATGCAACACGAAACTCTCCAGTTCCTCCCATATGATAGAAAACTGTATGATTTTACTTTTCTTACAGTTTAGTAGTATTTTAATGTCTGCCTTCTGAAGTGATTCTGCCTTGACTGGTTTGGAACAATTGGTTATGGAACCACGAAGAACCTATTTCACTTATTGAAATTCGATCATTTTGCTTGCAATCCATCATAGTCTTTTGCTGTTTGTATTGTATTATAGCATTGTTGTAACACAATCTAATGAGACAGTGAATCAGAAGGAATTTTGACTGCTGTACAGCAAGACAAAAATGAACAAGGATAATTTTCATAGTTAAAAAGTGCCGATTTTCCCAATTTATCCTATGTACAGACTGTTTTTGATATCCTAGAATAATCTAACAGACATCAGCAGACTTTCAGATTATGGGATCAGAGAGTAAATTTCACGGCTTTGTAAGCTGTGTGATCTTTGTAGTAATTTTGAATGCATCAGAATTTGTAGGTACTCAGAGAGAAAAAGGAAATGATTGGGCAAGGCTGGTGTGTTCTAACAAAATTTTATTTGACCCAACTTGCCAATGGCACTTGGACCCACATATCCCCCGAAGACAGGAGCCCACAGAACACAAGTCAATGGAAGTGAGCTGACTCTGCTAGAAGGGTGGAGCCTGCTCCCCAAACCTGAACACACATCAATGTGAGTGCCATCCCGCTCCACATTGGCACCAGGACACACATGGACCCAAAGTGCCCAGACCCACATAGCCCCAAAGAAAGGGGCCAGAGAGATGCTTGTTAAAGAGGTGAGCTAACCCTGCCCCAAAGGGTGGATCCTGCTTCCCGCCAGCTACATGCATGTCAAGGAGTGGTGGTTCCTGGACATGCATCCCGTGGTGCCTGGACCCACATAGCCCCAAAGAGCAGTGCCCACAAAATGCATTTAAAGGAGAAGAACGGACACTCTTTGAAGGGCAGAGCCAGAGGAACACACTTCTAGTCAATGAATCCCATCACAACACATAGAAAACATCACACTATAAATGTGACAATGGTGAAACAAAGCAGACCTCCACCACGCATAAAAACCAAAGATGGCAGCTGTGATGACCCCCAAAATGCCAACGACCAATTTAGCCTTTCAGATAAGGACTTTAGAAAAGAAAAATGGAGGATTCACATAAAACCCAAAGAGAGTATAGAACAAGCCACAAATAAGAATCAAGAGGATACGAAAATAGAAATGAGAAAACTCTGGGGCTGAAGTGGTGGTGCAAGCAGTAGGGTGTTTGCTTTGCATGCAGCTAACCTAGGATGGACTGTGGTTCAATCCCCCGGTGTCCCATATGGTTCCCCAAGCCAGGAGCGGTTTTTGAGCACAAAGCCAGTAGTAAGCCCTGAGTGTCAATGGGTGGGGCAGAAAGAAAGAAAGAAAGAAAGAAAGAAAGAAAGAAAGAAAGAAAGAAAGAAAGAAAGACAGCACGAAAGAAAGAAAGAAAGAAAGAAAGAAAGAAAGAAAGAAAGAAAGAAAGAAAGAAAGAAAGAAAGAAAGAAAGAAAGAAAGAAAGAAACAGGAAGGAAGAAAGAAAGAAAGAAAGAGAGAGAGAAAGAGAGAAAGAAAGAAAGAAAGAAAGAAAGAAAGAAAGAAAGAAAGAAAGAAAGAAAGAAAGAAAGAAAGAAAGAAAGAAAGAAAGAAGAAAGAAAAAACTTCAAATTGAAATAACAGAACTGAAAACCTTGGTAGACAAAATGCAAACCTCCCTGGAAATCCTCTGCAATAGAGAGCTGGAATATGAGATGCTTAACAACTTCAAACAAGCTCTTCAAATGATCTTTAAAAGAAATGATCAAACATGGAAAAATCTTTAAAATATGTCAACAAACAAAAATAGAATTTTTTGATAAACTCAAAGGAAAAAACATAAGAATAATCCCAGAAATCCAGGAAGACAATCCCCATGTAGAAGCAACAATCAAGGACATCATTGCAGAGAAACTCCCAGAGCTAAAGAGTATATGCAACCAAATCCTGCATGCCTGATCAATACCAGCTAAAAGAGATCCAAAGTAAAGCACCTCAAGACACATCCGAGACACAGTGATGAATCCCATAGATAGAGATAGAATACTGAAAGATCAAAAAGTGTAATTACCTTTAAACTAGCATTCTTTTTTTGTTATTTACTTCTATTTTCAGTGCATCATGAACTGTGTATAATATAATATACAATATTAATATATAATATACTGTAAAAATAAAGTAGCATTTTTTTATTCTTTTTTTGGTTTTTGGGTCACACCCAGCTGTACTCAGGGGTTATTCCTGGCTGTCTGCTCAGAAATAGCTCCTGGCAGGCACGGGAACCATATGGGACACCGGGATTTGAACCAACCACCTTTGGTCCTGGGTTGGCTGCTTGCAAGGCAAACGCCACTGTGCTATCTCTCCGGGCCCTAAAGTAGTATTCTTATGACTTACAACAGATCTGTCACAAGAAACCTTCAAGGCAAAAGATAGTGACAAAAATTCAATGAAATGAGTGCTTCACAAGAGTACATCAATCATCCAGACTCACCTTAAGATTTGAAGGAGAATACATAGCTTAATGGATAAACAACAGATCAGAAACTTTACAGACTCAAGCTAGTCTTAAAAGACAAACTGAAAGATCTACTTTAAGACAGGACAGATCAATAGACACACCAAACTCCTACAAAAAGATGACACTAAATGCCATCAAAATCATCTCTCTCAACCTCAATGGACTAACTGTACCAGTTAAGAGACACAGAGTGGCACAATGGAACAAAAGACTGAATCTAATATTCTGCTGCTACAAGAAACATATTTGAATAGTCAGAACAAACATAGACTTAAAATCAAAGGTTGGAGTACAATTATACAAGCAAACAACTCTCTGAAAAAAGGATAAAGTGTCTATATTAAAATCAGATGACAGAATTTAGATTTAAAAATCTCATAAGGGAAAGTGATGGACTTCTTTTTAATAATCAAGAGATATGTATAACAGGAAGAAATCACACACCTAAACATACATGAATGCAAATAAGGGACCAGCAAAATATTTAAAACAAATATTGACAAATTGAAGGAAGAAATCAATAGCAACACAATAATAGTGTGAGGCCTTAACACCACCCTGTCAACCCTTGATAGGTCAACCAGGCTGACCCCTAACAAGAATATATGAGAACAAAGACATATATTATCAAATTGTGGGACATAGAAAAAGTTATACTAAGAGGAAATTTTATAGCTTTACTAGCACTCATTAGGAAGGAAGGGCCTACATAAATAAATTAATGAAAGATTATAAAATTAGACAGTGATAAACAAAATGAACCAAAACTAGGTAGATAGAAAAAAATAACAAAGCTTAGAGAAGAAATTAATGAACTAGAAATCAAAAAAAATATAAAAGAGCAATAAAAACAAGAGTTGGTTCTTGAAAAAAATAAGTAAGATTGATAAACCACTAGGAAAACTCACAAAGGAAGGGCAAGAAACTTAATAAACTGAATTAGAAATGAATAAAAGTTCAGCATAGATACTACTACAGATACAAAGTAATCAGAGATTACTTTGAGAAACTCTATGCCACAAAATATAAGAACCAGAAAAAATGGATAGATTCTTGGACTCTTATAACTTCTCAAGATTGAACCAAGATGATCTAGCATATCTGACTGTTCAGGTTATTAAAATGGTGATAAAAATGTCTTTTGAAAAATAAAGCCCAGACCCATATGGATTCACTAAAGAATTATTTTAAACTTTCAAGAGGACCTATTGCCAATACTTGTCAGGCTGTTCCAGGATATTGAAGAAACAGAAACAATCCCAAATAGTTTTTAAGAGACTAATATCACCATGATAGCAAAAGCAGACAGCTGCCACAGAAAAAGAAAACTACAGACCAACAATCCTGTGAACATAGATGCAAAGCTACTCAAAAACTCTGCAAATAGGATCCAATGCCTCATCAAGATGGTCATATACAGAGACCAAGTAGATTTTTTCAGAGATGCAAAGATAGTTTAACACAAATAAGTCAATCATAATAATATGCCATATAAATAAAAGATAAGTAAAAATCATATAATCATATCATTAGATGCAGAGAAAGTATTTGATCCAACAGTCATTCATGATAAAACTCTCAACAAATGGCAATGGAAGGAACTTAATACAATCAAGGCCATTTACTACAAGTCCATGGCAAATATTATACTTAATGAAGATAAACTGAAGGTCTTTCCTCTAAAATCTGGCACAAGAAAAGGCTGAGTCCTTTTACCACTCCAATTTAATATAGTACTGAAAGTTCTTGCCATAGCAATTAGGTAAGAAAAGAATATCAAGGACATCCAAATATGAAAGGAAAAAGTCAAACTCTCACTGTTTGCAAATGATGTTACTATATTTAGAAAATTCGAAAAATTAAAAATAATTCTAGACACAGTAGCTTAATGAAGCAAAGTGGTGGTCTACAAAATTAATATACAAAAATCAATGGCCTTCTTATACACAAATAATGATAGAGAAAAATAGTTATTAAAAATAAATCTCATTCACAGTAGTGCCACAGAAACTCAAATTCCTTGGAGTCAACTTAACTAAAGTGGTGAAGGTCCTATTCAAAGAAAACTACAAATCACTGCTTCAAGAAATAAAATAGGACACAAAGAATTGGAAATACATACCTTGTTCATGGACTAGGTAGATTAACATCATTAAGTGGTAATACTCCCAAGTATTGTACAAATTTAATGAAATCTCTCTAAGGATACCCATGACATTCTTTAAAAAAGTGGATCAAACTCTCCTGAAATCCATTTGGAACAATAAACATCCATGAATAAATAAAACAACCCTTAGGAAAAAGAAGATGGGGGCATCACTTTCCCCAACATTAAATGGTATTACAAAGCAATATTCATTAAAACAGGATGGTAAGCATGGTATTGAAATAAAAACAGACCCTCAGATTAATGGAATAGACTTGAGTATACATAGAACATTCCCCAGGCATACAATCAATTAATCATTGATAAAGGGGCAATAAATGCAAAATGGAACAAGGAAAGCCTCTTCAACATGTGGTGTTGGGACAACTGGTCAACCACATGCATAGAAAAGCAAACTCAGACCTCTATCTAACACCATGCACAAAGGTTAAATCAAAATGGATTACAGGCCTTGACATCAGAACTGAAACAATAGGTATAAAAAAGAAAATGTAGGTAAAACACTCCATAACATTTAGACTAAAGTCATTTTCAAGGAGGAAACACCACTGTCCAAACAAGTGAAAACAGATAAACAAGTGGGACTACATTACACTGAGAATTTCTGCACCTCAAAGGAAACCGTGACTAAGACACAAAAACCACCCACAGAATGGGAGAAACTATTCATGAATAGCCATAGGATAAGGGGCTAATATCCAAGATATACAAGGTACTGACAGAACTTAACAAGAAAAAAATCTAACCTTATCAAAAAATAGGATTAAGAAATGAACAGACAATTCCTTAAAGAAGAAATACAAATGGCCACAAGGCACATGAAAAAATGCTCCACATCACTAATCATCAGGGAGATGCAAATCAAAACAACAATGAGATATCTCATGCCATAGAGACTTACACACATCACAAAAAACAAGAATAGTCAATGCTGTCAGGAATTTGAGGAGAAAGAACCTCTCATTAACTGATGGTGGGAATGCCATCTAGTTCAGTCTTTCTAGAAAACAATATGAATATTTCTCAAACATCTGGAAATTGAGCTCCTATATGATCCAGCAATACCATGCCTAGGGATATACCCTATGAACACAAAAACTCAATACAAAAATGCCCTTTGCATATGTATGTTCATTGCAGCTCTATTTACAATAGCCACAATCTGGAAACAACCCACTTACCTGACAACAGATGAGTGGCTAAGAAACTTGTACATATATATAATGGAATGCTACAAAGCTGTTAGGAAAATAAAGCCATGAAATTTGCCTATACATGGATGGATTTGGAGACTATTATGCTGAGCGAAATAAGTCAGAATGAGATAAACACGGAATAATCTCATTTATTTGTGGGATTTAAGAAAAAAATGACAGTTTGAGAATAATATCCAGAGACAATAGGATGATGGCTGGAAAGACCAGCCCATGATATAAAGCTTACCACAAAGAGTAGTGAGCCTGGTTAGAAAAATGACTATACTAACAACTATCATGACAATGATAGTGTGTGAGAGAGAGAGAGAAATAGAAGGCTTGTCCTGAAGACAGGCAAAGGGTGAATGAGGAGGGAAATGGAGGACATTGATGGCAGGAAAGTTGCACTGGTGAAGGGGAATGCACATTTTATGAGTGAAACCCAAATATAAACATGTTTGTAACCATGGTGCTTAAATAAAAACATTATTTAAAAAAAAAAAACTTCACTTTAGATTCCACATCACTCCATCAAGTTCCCACTGAATAAAGAGTTTCATGTACAACATTTGTGAAAAGACAATTCAGAGAAAAAGAGGAATAGACGCATGACTCTCTCTCTCTCTCTCTCTCTCTCTCTCTCTCTCTCTCTCTCTCTCTCTCTCTCTCTCTCTCTCTCACACACACACACACACACACACACACACACACACCGCACACACTTTATTTCCAAGAACCAAGAGGCTGGATGGCTTTTATAACAAAACATTAGCCTTGGGGCCGGGCGGTGGCGCTGGAGGTAAGGTGCCTGCCTTGCCTGCGATAGCCTAGGACGGACCGAGGTTCGATCCCCCGGCGTCCCATATGGTCCCCCAAGAAGCCAGGAGCAACTTCTGAGCGCATAGCCAGGAGTAACCCCTGAGCGTCACAGGGTGTGGCCCAAAAACCAAAAAAAACAAAACAAAACAAAAAAAACATTAGCCTTATTTTCTTCCCTCCACACCTCCCTTCATTTATCTTTCTCCCTTTATCTATTCCTTTCTCTTTTCCTCTTGCAATTTTCTTCCTTCCTCCCTTCCTTCCTCCCTTCCTTCCTCCCTTTCTTCCTCCCTCCCTCCCTCCCTCCCTCCCTCCCTCCCTCCCTCCCTCCCTCCCTCCCTCCCCTCCCCTCCTTCCTTCCCTTCCCTCCCTCCCCTTCCTCCCTCCCTCCTCCCTCTTCCTTCCTTCCTTCCTTCCTTCCTTCCTTCCTTCCTTCCTTCCTTCCTTCCTTCCTTCCTTCCTTCCTTCCTTCCTTTCTTCCTTTCTTCCTTCTTTTCTTCCTTCCCTATTCCTGACTCAGTGTCTTGGGATCATTCTCAGTGATCCTTCAAGATGATTCTTCATGCAGTTAGTTAGAGCTATCTCCCCATCCCCAAATAATCATTTTTGAATGGAATAATAATTCTGATACTTTCTCTTTGATTAAAGCATGCTGTATAGAATCCTTACCTTATTCTCTGTCTAGCTAACTGTACTTTATGTCCTGTTTCCAAATCTGGATGTAAATAAATTTTCACATTTGCTTTATTCTAATATGTAGAACATATATCACATTCAGGCAGGACCTAGAGATGTCTAATGCTCATCTCCAGAAATTATTTGAATGATTAATTGAAAATGTACCACAGTCAGGAACAATTTTGTTTTGGCAGTCTTGATTATCTACCATAATTTTCAATACTATTCTATAGTTATAGGTTTCCCTTTCTGGACAACAAGAATTTGCTTACTTGAAATTATTGGATGGTTAGTTTTTAGGACTGAGTATACTATTTCCACTTATTTACATGGAAAACTATTTGAATATTATCAGAGACCAAAGCATCTTTAACTATACCAAACAGGGATGGTCTACTTTTATATCCAAATGTAAGCCTGTGAATTATGTGGGTCACAACATATAGGGAGGCTCCATATGAGTGTTAGGATAAGTGACCTATGTACTCTAACTCTCTCATAAACTATTTTATGCTTCGGAGATTTAAAACAAAGACCCATAAATTCAGATTCCTCAATTTCCTAGTTAAACTCTTCAGAGGGATTTCTTGAGCTTAACGACTCTAATTTCTAAGAATCCTTTAAAAAGCATTTTTTTATGAGTTCAATAAACATTGCTTTACACGATGATGTCACCCATCTGGGCTTCTATATTGTAAAAGAAGCTTAAAATTATTGAAGACATGCTTCAGTTATGTTACAAAATGACCAGTGCCAAGAACTTTTTTGGGTTTTCACTGCATCGGAGACAAAACTTATATGAAGCACCAGTAGATCTGGAAACAGTTTGAAAAAGTTGTAGAAAAAGTTTTAGATATCCAGGTTGTGAGGGGAGCTGAAATTCTGTCTCATAGGCAGGGCAGTTTTCCAAGTGCCATTACACTGGTTTTAAGTGTATATATATATTTACACACATATATATGTATATATATGCACATATATAAATGTATATATTCCTGGAAGTACCTGGGGTAATATGCTATCCCAGAATTAAACTTGGTCAGCTTCATGCAAGGATTCTGGAACCTTATTCTGGAACCATATCTCTGGCTCTACAATTGTATTTTTAAGAGTAAGATTTTAAAGTTAAGGTAGGCTATTTCTAATATTTATGGCCTTCAGTGATATGCTAGAAAGTTTAAATAAAAGCAACACTATTTGGAAGTATTGAGTAAACTAAGTTTATTAAGATGACTGTTTGGTAATAATAGTGTAATTGAATTTATCCAATAAATCCAAGTTTTAAATATGTGTGAAATTTGAATAATCAAATGAAGCAATGGGGCTTCATTCAAGTGAACTTAGTTCGAGTTTCTTTTCTACCCCCGTTTGTGGGAAAAACACATATAAAACCATGGAGACCTAAAACATCATACTGATTATTTGACAAACAGATGAGTTTATTAATTCTTATGCTCTAGTTCAAAAAGGTGTCAAGGTTTCATTTGTATAATTTCAATTGGTTTGCTCAGGTTCTTAGTTATTAGAAAATATGTGACAATATCAAATTGAATGTTTGGGGCCAGTGAAGCCAGCTTTTTAGAAAAAGGAAAAATTAAGAAGAGATTATTTCAGAACATCCAATCACTTATAAAGAGTTGAAATGAGATTTAGTTCAACAGTCACTTGCTGCTTTTCTAGTTTCCATTAGCTTTAATATGTTCTGATTTAATAGCAGCAGGGGAGGGGTGGTTTAAGTAGTCACAATGTGAACAAGAAAAATGAGATAAATCTAGAAGTATGCTAAACTTTCAGTGAAAAGTATATCTCAGTTTGCTTCTGATGAAGGATGATAAGAAGAAAATAGAACCATTAAACATTTTGAAAAATAAGTGAACAACGAAGGCAACATAAAATTTAAAATGTTTAAAATGTTTCAAAGATTACATTTTCCTTTTTTTTAATATAATTTTTATTTTAATCATAGTGGCTTACATATCGTTCACAGTAATATTCCAGGTACATATTTACATTGAATCAGGGGAGTTTCCACCACCGAATTGTTCTCCCACAACCACTCCCATCCTGCTTCCCATATCCTCCACTCTCCTCCCCAGGGGGTGCTAGAATGCGTGGTCCCTTCAGTGTCTAGTTTATTACTTAGTGGTCTTATAACTGTTTGGTCTTGGTGCCTCCATTACTACCCCCTCTAATGGGGGGGCAGGACTAGAAAGTTCAAGTTATGTGGTTTTGTTTGAGGAAGAGAAAGGTAATATAATGGGGTAAAAATCGACTACGCCAAGTATGAGCAGAGTCATTCTAGAGGCTCTCATCCTCGGTTTGAAGGACGAAGGGGAAAAGAACATTTTCCCCTTTATTCAAAGCAAGGTCATTTTTACACAAGAAACAAAATAATCCAGGTACCTCAAAAAGAAAAAGCATTAACATTAAGAAATTACTCCTATTGTAAGCCAGTACACAATATGAAGCTCACTACAAAGAGTAGTGGTGCAGTTAGGGAAATAACTACACTAACAACTAGCATGACAATGTTAATGAGTAAGAGAAGTAGAATGCCTGTCTCGAATACAGGCAAGGGTTGGGAAGGAGGGAGAGAAGGGGCATTGGTGATGGGAATGTTGCTCTGGTGAAGGGGGTGTTCTTTTTATGACTGAAACTCAACGACAATCATGCTTGTAATCATGGTGTTTAAATAAAGATTTTATATATTAAAAAAGAATATGACAAAAAATAAATGGCACCTTACCTTAAATATGAAAGCCCATTAAAAACAAGACAAAGTCAGGGGTTAAGGTATTTGCCTTGCATGTGGAAATCCCCAGATGTGGTATCAGATGTGGTCCCCTAAACATCATCCCCCCAGGAGTGCTCCCTGAGCACAGCACCAGGAGTAAATTCTGAGCCTTGGTAGGTATTTATTGCCCAAACCTGTCTTGTAACATCCTCCTACCCTACCCCCAACTCTACAAGCACAATGAATAGAAACTTAATTATTAGGGAAATGAAAATTACACCACAAGGATATATCACTTCACACCCATTAGATCATAAATGCAAAACTAACAGGAAATAAATTCAGGTGAGTTTGCAGAAAATTCATGTTGAACATTTTCTCATATATTTTAGTAGGAGCATAACACATTTCAGGCCTTTGGGAAGGGACATTGGTGGATCCTCAGAGCATTAGTATGGTCCAACAGTCTATTTCTTTTTTTTTTTTTTTTTTTTTGGTTTTTGGGTCACACCCGGCAGTGCTCAGGGGTTATTCCTGGCTCCAGGCTCAGAAATTGCTCCTGGCAGGCACGGGGGACCATATGGGGCGCCGGGATTCGAACCAATGACCTCCTGCATGAAAGGCAAACGCCTTACCTCCATGCTATTTCTCCGGCCCCTTTTTTTCTTTTTTTAAACTTTTTTTTTATTGAGACCAAGGTGAATTACAAGTCTTTCACAGTTGTATTTCAGTTGCATAGTGACAGTGAATTAGAGTCATATCCACCACCAATATTGACCTCCCTCCACCATCGTTCCCAGTGTGAATTTCATACTTCCACTCTTAGTTGCCTAGACTGCTAGTCCATTTCGTATATAGCTTGTTATAGTATGGGTCTCTTGATTCAGTCGCTGACATTGACTTGGGTATTTAGGCTAACCATTTTTTATTTGCACTCAATGCTCCTGAAACTACTTTGCCCCTGGGTCCCATCTACTTTTTTTTTCATCTTTCCCCAGTTTGTAGGAAGACATAGAAATATGAGGCAGAACAAGATGATTCACAACAATCATATTTCTGAATACATACTTAAAAGAATTGAAACAAGGGACTTGTGCATATATCTACACACCTTTGCTAATATATCTCTATCCGTCCAGCTCTTCTCAGTACTGCTTACAATAGACAAGAGATGGAACCAACCCTGAGTACATTGACAGATGTTAGAGTTAACCAAATATGACAAATAATCAGATGGAATGCTATTCAGTTTGGAGAGGAAATACATTTTACAAATAGCCTCACATGAATGAACCTTAAAGACATTATAATAAATGAAATTAGTCTATTATATATGAAAAATACAGCATAATATTACTTATGTGAGGTACTCAAATAGACAGAACCATAGAGAAAGTAGATGAATGGTGACCAGAACATGTGGGGAGAGGAAAATGAATAACAGTGTTAATAAATTTAGAGTTTCAGTTGAGGAAGTTATAATGTTTGGGATGTAGACACAACAATCTGGAAGCGCTTACTAATGCCACAGAACAATTCACATTGGTTTCAATAAAAATTATGAGAAAAATAATCAAGATGCAAATTGTGTATATATTTTATGGCAATAAGAATGATTTTAATTAATACTTGCACACAGTTGCTACTCCAATTTCTCTGGAATCGTATTAGAGAATGGTTTGCTTCTCCTTCAACTTTCTGAAACCTGGCCATGTCTAGATATAAGCTCTGCTTTCCTAACGTAGCCTTAAGGAAACAGCTGGGGTCACAAAGCACCAGAGGAGTTGTGTGATTTTTCTCTTTGAGGTCTCACCATGTCTTTCTTAGAGATTCAATGAAATGTCCTGCATTGCGACCAGCAACACTTCAAGGCAGACAAGGCACAGGCCTTGCCCACAAACTTCATTTATTCTCTCTCCTAAACAAAGAAAATGCAGACAACCATGCTTCTGGTAATAAAGAGGGCTACAAGAGTTGGAAAACACCTTTACTAAATTGTCTTTTGGCTTCTCTCATGCTAGCCTTAAAACCAGAGGATACTTGGAGGATACTTTTTATCTTAAATTGTTGTGGGGATCTTCAGAGACCACCATAAAGATCGCTATAACTTTATGTTGGGGAAGAGATGGTACAAGGGACCTCTTGAGTTATATGGCCAGTCCTTGGGCATCTTTTTATTTATTTTCATATGAAGGCATAGAACATCCTCTTCCAACTAAGGGAGAGATTCCTCCCACTTCTACAGAAACTTTTGGCACTGCCTTTCCAAATAATGCCCAGTGTTGTTTCATAGATGCTCTATCACTTGTGTGCTACATTTTTTTTTCATGAGGAATTAAGGATGCAGTAAGCACCCTACATGTGTTTGTATGAGTCAACAGAAGCTCGCATCAGCCCTAGATAGCCTTTAGAGTGGATGAAAGGAAGAATTTAAGTCATGCTGTGCAAGAATAATCTATACCCCTTCTCTCTACAGACTCATGTTCGCAAGCAATGCTGATATTTAGGTGAATGAAGAGATCTACAAACATCTTAGAGTTTTGGAGCTTCCTCCCTTTGAGGCATAAATGACATAAAACTAGATTTGGCACTATGATTCTCCTTTTGAATTGTCTTACATTTTCAATTCAAGACGAAATTACTCAAATGTTGCTTTTTCTCCCTAAATTTTTTTTTCATAGACAAAATAAATTTATTCACTTATGGCCAGTTAACAAAACTGTGAAGCATATTTACTTGCCATCACTTTGTAACATCGTTTTGCAGACACTCATCACTTTTTGCTTGGTCCTTGACGGCCCCATATGTCCTCAGTAGACCCCTAATTCTAAGCCATCAGAAGTCTGCTTTCTAAAAAGGCGCTTTATGAAATATTTACAACTTGAAATAATATTTTAGGATAAGGCAAGAAGTTTATTTCACAGTATTAAAATTTTAACATATCCAACATAACATTTATGGGAGTGAAAACTATTGACATATCACAAGTGACAGTTGGATTTTTTTTTTTTTCAAACCTCAGATGATTTTGAAGGAGGGCATATCTGGCAGTGCTAAAGGCTTACTTGTGGATCTACCCTCAGGGACAACTCTTGGCAGGGATTAGGGAGCTGTATGGGGCCCTAGGAATCAAACCTGGGTTGGTTATTTGCAAGGCAAACACCCTGCTCATTATACTAGTTCTCTAGCCCAAGTCTTAGATAAATCTTAAGAATTTGAGGTAGTTGGAAGCATAGAGTATTCCTTCAGTGGAAAACAGCACCTGCCCTGTAAGCATGAGGCTGCAAGTTGGACCCCTGGCTCTTCCCACAGTTGCAGAGCAGAGACCTGGAGCTGCAACAGTGTTCTGTCTTGGATGCACCCCAACCAGGAACATGGGAACACATACATCTTTAGTTGCAGTGTTTGCTGGATTTTGCCTTGCACACGGCTAGCCTAGGACAAACCGCGGTTCGATCCCTCGGTGTCCCATAAGGTCCCCCAAGCTAAGAGCGATTTCTGAGTGCATAGCCAGGAGTAACCCCTGAGCGTCATCGAGTGTAGCATCAAAAACCGGGAAAAAGAAAACATTTGAAAGACATGCTTGCCCAGTGCAAATCTTTAGATATAACACAATACATTGGTGAAAGCTAATGTCTTCCTAAGGACTAAAGTTGGTTATATGGTTCTTAGACCCTTTTGTTACCATTTCTCTGGATTTATGTTTAATAATTTTCATTTTTCATAGCTTTACAAACTTGTAGATATCTTCCAAAACTATATCATTTAGTTTAGTTTTTATTTATGCATGTGAACTAAAGCATTTGTTTTCCTTTAAGCACAGAATTGTTTCTTAATAATATTCATGTATGTACTTGACACATGACTAAGTTTTACTTTGTACAGTGACCTACAACACAAATATATTTCAATAGATGTGTACATTATATTTTGCAATAGAACATTTGGTCTGTTAATAGCATGAGGGAAAGAGCCATTCTCATCTTTTTCCCACATAGTTAATCAATCCATCAGCTATATTACACAAGATTCTTTCCATAGAAATGAAATGTCAGCTTTGTCATTCATTCATTTCTACTTTCATTGGAACCTTTTCTGAACTCTGAATATGTGTTTGCTTATGTGTTTATCTATACCTGAGCTGTACTGTCTTAGTAATAATCGATAAATAATAATAATAGCAAATACATTGCTGACTTTTATATATATCATTGTTTCAAGCACATTTCACATGAAAACTTAGTTTTCAATACTCTGTAAACTGAGCACAAATCTCATTGGGATGAAAAGAATTCACAAGAGAAATCATAGATCCTGGAAGAATTAGAAATGCTATGTCATAGAGATTGTGCAAAGCTGACTCAAATGTTAGATGTGATATTCATTGGGTAATGGGTCCTCTTGAAGCATATCTTAAGTGACCTTAACCCTACAGGTAAATTCTGTTAAATATCTTTCTAATTTTCAAGCAAATAAAACCTATTCATTTTTGATTGGTTCCAACAAAGAAAAGTCTAGGACAGATAATTGTATTGGTAAGTTTCATCAAATATTTGAAAAATAAACAATATAAAACATTCATAATTTTTTTTTGTTTTTGTTTTTTGGGTCACACCCAGCATTGCTCAGGGGCCACTCCTGGCTCTCCACTCAGAAATCACTCCTGGCAGGCTTAGGGGACCATATGGGATGCTGGGATTTGAACCATCGTCCTTCTACATGCAAGGCAAACACGCTACCTTCATGCTATTTCTCCGGCCCCAATGTTCATAAAATCTTACAAAATTATGAGAAAGAGTACTTCCCACCTTATTTTATAAGACTAACATTGATCATAAAATCAGGCAAGAACACTTTAAGAAAAGAAAACGATGAGCCAATATCCCTAATAAATGTTGATATGAAAATCTTGAATAAAATATTAGCAAGCTAAATTCAACAGCACACTGAGAGGAACATATGCCATGATCAAGTGGGGCTTATTCCAGGGATAAAAAAATGGTTTAACATCCCAAAATTTATCATTGTGGCATGCACATTAATAAAATAAAAAATAAAATTACAAAATAATCTTAATAGATGAATAAAAAACATTTCAGAAAAATTTATCCTCTGGTGAAAGGTCAATGTTACTGAAAAAATGACATTTCTAGTTACCTTTCCATTTTTTGTTGTCTTAAAGTGAAATATTTGACATTAAACAGTTATTGATTGACCAGCTTCAGGCTTGGAAGAAACAAAGGGGGCCACTTTTATGTTTCTTCTTCAAAAAACTAGGAAAACAGATCAAATACAAAGTTCTTAGAAAGGTATATTGCACAGGAAAGTGAAAGCTGAGAGAATAAAAATAAATGAAGTGAACCCAAGGAATGTCCTGTGTTGTTTGGGAGAGTTTCCAGACCACAGGAAAGGGAGGGAACAACCAAACAGAGTTGGTTATCACACAAGTTGAGGAGGGAGACAGAATTCAAAGTTCAAGAGGCAAGAGTGAATATTTACTTCAAAATATCATAGTAGGAGCAGATATATATGTATGCGTATACATATACATATATATAACTATAAACATATGGAATAGCTTGTATTGAAGCCAGGATTCAAACTCTTGCAGTCTAATCTCAGTACCCATGCCCTTTAAATGCTATACAAAGATTCCTTGCAGAACAATATTATATTCCACTATACCATCCATTTTGTAATATATTACATGCATCATACTATATTGTATTTTCCTATGGATAGTCCCTTGCTTATAATGATTCAACACAATAACTTTCCAACTTATATTTTAGAGATTTTGGGATCATACCAGCAGTGCTCAGGCGATATTCCTGGCTCAGGGCTCATTGATCACTTTTAGAAGTATTTAAGGTACATGAGGACAGAGCGGTGGCACAGGCAATAGGGTGTTTGCCCTGCATGCGTTAACCTAGGATGGACTATGCATCAATCCCTGACATCCCATGTGGTCCCCCAGGCCAGGAGCGCTTTCTGAGCTCATAGCCAGGAGTAACCCCTGAGCATCAGCGGGTATGGCCCAGAAACAAACAAACATAAAAAAGAAGTATTCAGAGTACAGTATTATTGTTAATCAAAACCCAGGGTCTAGAATGCAAAGCATGAAAGCATTCACTCTAGCCCTTTAAGCAATCTCCCTGGCTCAGATTTCCAACTTTACACAAAAGTTGTAGGCACCCAGCAGAAACTACAACACATCTTAAGAAAGGCTGCCACATGCAAGACCTGATTTGCATGTACCTGTAGACTGAGAGGCTGATGACCCTGCATTCTCCCTCAATTCTCCTGAGAACTTGTTTAGAGGTTCTAGCAGGGGAGTGTAGCCACTCCTATGCTCTTGACTAAAGAACAGACCTTCTCTACGTGTGAAAGCTGATCCTCTTTGGGAGGATCAGGGACTTGCCTTTCCAGTCAGATCTGAAGAATCAACCCTGAACATCAATGGGATAATGGAAACTCCTGCCACATTACCCTCACATTGAACACACTTCGAATTTGAATGCTGATCTTCTCCTGGGAGGACAATATACTCCATGATACTGTCTCCCGAGTCCGGGCCCTCATAGCAAGTCACACCTAAAAGCCAGTCAAACAACTCACCAGAAAAATCAACCCACGCTCAGCCGTGAGCTATATTTAGTGTTTTCAAGCTCCTGTTGAGTGTCACAGAGCATAACCCCATCATAAATCAAGGGAGATTCAGATGAGAATCGAAAATGGCAATATAAACAATACAGAGAAAGAGAGACCGGCTTCGTCATTAAAACAACCTAGAGAGGGAAAGATTTGTGCTGTGTATAGGATTAACCTAAATTAACAGTATTAACCTCAGTTAATAATGTTCAAATAAGATCTTTAAAAAGGAAAAGATCAACCTTGTGTTTGAATGCTAAGAAATGCTGAGAAATAAACTTGAGAAATCCAGGAAGAAAGAAACTAAGCATTCTGGGAAGGTTAAGAATTTTTTCTTTTAGTTTTTGAAGAAACAGGAAAACATATCATCTGTTTCTTCTCCCCTTTCACACAGAAAGACACAACTTTTGAGAACTAGAAGTGATGAACTGACCTCCAGGATAGACTCTGGTTTAAAATGTGAGTGGAAGTGATGGTTTTATTTTGAGGCCAGTCATTCTCTTCCCAGACAATTAGACCAACTCTTTCCTTTATACTGACACAGAAAAAGCTACAAGATGGAAGAAATTAAAGCACAATTCCCAGAGGAGACACTCAATGTTACGTAACCATACAAGCCATCAATCCACCTTTATTGTTTCAAGCTACCGAGATTTTTGAGATTTTATGTGAAAGCAATTAGCTTTAAGTATCCTGCCTAATGAAATAGATATGACTGCAGACTGACTGCAGATGAGAGAACTCAGGAAATCCTCAAGCTTCTATTTGGCTTGGTCCTTCCCTCCCTGTTTCACTTTGTTGGTTCTCGGAGTTTCCAAAAATGCTATGTTCTTCTGTATGACAGTCAAAAGAAAATAATGTCTTACAATTACATTAATTACAGACTATTTTAGGGTCAATATTTTCTCTCAGAACAATTTTTTGTAATAAAGAATACTGAACAATCTGTATTCATTTTTGATTTACATATTTTTGTGCCTTATGTTATTTAATTAAAAAAGGAAGATGGGTCTGACTATCATTCTTTGGCAGCAGTTCAAAGCAGTTTTAACACGGCTTAACAAGATTCTTAGTACTCAAAATAATTTTTAAATGAAAAAAAGCACATTTTTCATGTGTGAAGATATAACTTGGCTATATTTCATCAGCAGTAGTTTTTTTTCTAAAGTTTTAAGAATCCTGAATTGCTTTGAAAAACTTTTCTGTCAGAGTTGAGATTTCTAATGGAACCTTCTGCATTAGATGCGGTATTGATCAACTATACCATTAAGTGACAAAATGGTACAATTTATCATGTCCACATGGAATTATGGGAAATCCTCTCTACTGCTGTGCGTCTTTGTATATACTTTCTCATTCCTTCCCATAACAGGCTAATGATAGAAGAGCTTTCATTTCAGTCTTTTGTTTCCAACAAGCAAATGCATGCAAACAAGCAATTAGTTTTGAAGTAGTATACTTTCTCTTCCACTGTTTAAAGCAATTATTTGTTTATTTCAAACAGTAAACACTATTTATGCCAATAAAGCAAATTACCTTTTGCATGTATAGGAGAAGAGTCTCTCTATGTTAGCTAGTAGACCCCTCTCTCATGCCACTGCATATCAAATAAGTTATTAAACTCCATTAACTGAAGTGCATACAAGAGCACACTGGCTTGAGGGAAACATTTCTACTGACACGGGGTCTTCAAAATCAAAATAGTCTTTTGGGGGCTAATTAGGAAGCAAAAGACTTTACCTTACAACAAAGCAGAAAAGACAAATAAAGTAAACTCAATTTACATAAAAATGATGTCATTGAGCTCTGCAGAATATGTTGGTATCTCAACTACTGTCTCCAAGAAAAAAAACAGATGACATTTCTACACATGTATTTTCCTAATCACATTTCAAAGGGAGGAGGATGTCAGGGACTATCAGAGTAACATGGCTAAGAACGCTTTTTTTGGGCTGTAGAATTTCCCTATAAAAGTCCACTGTTTTCCTCTACTGTTAAGCTTTCCTTTACTATGTTTTTCTCCACTATCACATCCTTCCCCTTATGGGAACCAATGCTGCGACTTATTGCCATGTTTCCCTTTGCTTCGCTGATCCCTCTACCACATTTGCTTTCTTTGCAACTATCTTTGCTTTCTTTAATTCAGTGAATAGTTAATTCACTTTATTCTCTTTTAGGCTACATAACTCAAATGTATAGGACATGTGTGCATCACAGTGGAGATGATAGGTCAAACCATTAACACTTAACAGAATCTCTCAGAAAAGCAGACACCACTTTCCATCAAAAGCAGTCAATTTTTGTCATTTACAGTAGGTGTAATTCACATTCTTTGTGTGGACACAAATTTAACATTCAATCACTTCTACTGGAAAAAAGAACATAGGGAATTCTTGAGGTTTCTCATGAGGAAATGAGGATGGAGGGCCAGCCAGACAACCACAGTCTTTGAATGCTCGCCTACAAAACTTCAATTGCAGAGTACAGATGCAATCTGTTCAGTCATATCACAAGACCCGGTTTGTAAACAATAAGGTGAGAGAAAGAGTTAGGAATGATATCTATAGATAGAGATCACAATACAGGAAAGAAATGCATAGAAAGCTAAATGAAGCAACCTGAGGAACTGCACAGACTAGGCTGGGGAGCAAAAACTGCAAATGGTGAAGATGAACTATCAAGAGAGGCTGCCACTGCTGCAGATTTCATTGAAGGGTCAACCCAGAGGAGTATCTACATGAGCTATAAAATAAAGATCTGTATACTGTGGACATTTGCTTGTCAGTGTGCTAAGTACACTCTGTTAACAAGAATTCAAAGTTCGTTGATTCCATTACAACACTGAATGACTGTAATCACAGTATTTTTTTTTTGTCAACTGATCAATACATAGCCTTGTTTTGTGGGCCTCTCTGCGTGGTCACCTAATTTGGGGCATACTATGCATACAGTGACCATGAATTTATAGCCTCTAGTGCTATGTAATTCATGCTTGATGAAGTTTATTGAATGCAGCCATTTCCCCTTTATCTATGTTTTGAATTCTCTCTGGCCTGAAAATATTTCTGTATGCAATAAAAGAGACCATATTTACATAACATTCATTGCTTCTACTGGCATGATTGTCCTTTTTTAATATTAGCTATGGTTGTGACTTTCTTACTAAAGTTAATGTATAAATTAACCTTATAAATGAAATCACAAGGATGTATGAATAGTATCAAACATGGTATATAAAAGGGCTGATTCTGTTCATTCTTCAGAGTTTCAGGTATCCACAACGGCACCTGGAACACAGCCCAGCAGAGGAAAAAGTGAGTGAGAACTCCTGTGCATAGATTTCCTTTTGTTTGCTTATTTGTTTTGTATGTGTGTGTGTTTTGGGAGGGCATACTCGGCGATGCTCATGAGCACTCCTGGTTCAGCACTCAGGAATTAATTCTGCCGCGCTTCAGGGAATCATATGGGATGCCACTAGTTCATCCCAGCTGTCTGCAAGGCAAATACCTATGTACTATACTATTGTTCCAACCTCCAAGTGCATGTATTTTCTCTGGTAAACCCATCAGAGCCTTCTTTTTCTTAATAACCTCTGAGAACATAGCTACACTCTACTTGGGAGACATCTGAACAGAGAAATCACCAACCAACAACATCAAAAATGTGAAAAATGTGGCATGAAACAGACCATGAAAAGGACATTTGTGTCCAGTATGAGACATATCCAGGAGAATAAACTTCCATTGCCTTGTTTGACCTCTGCTGGGAAGGCACTTGCAATGGGAGCAACTCACATTTTTCACCCCTCTGTGCTTATCTAAAGATTGCTTCTAAATTAAGCATTCTAAAGATTGCTCCGGGTATCACAAATACACAAGAGTGACTTAGAGAAAGCACAATGGGGCTGCCTCCTGCCCTCTTCTATACTCATGTCAGTACTTTATTGCAGCCAATTGCTCTAGCAGAACATGACTTTTCAGGGTTGAAAAGGCTCTTGGATGTAAGGCCACACATACAGCACTGCTCTTAGAGGCATTTTTATTCACCTCTGGCTGTGTAACTATGTCCAAGTGGCTTAGTCTATCATGGCCATGTCTGAATTGCAGACTGGAGTTAATTACTGCAGTGAACTATGATCAACTCTTAATAACAGGATGGATTTTTATCCTTTGGGAATCTTGTGTTCAAGATGTGTAGTTGCATCTGATGTTTTATTTCTGCATTACAGCCTTTGTTTATTCCCTCCTTCTCAGCCTTCCCTCTGTGCTCGACAGGAGTGCACATTTCAGGGAAGGAGTGTTAGGGGTGGTAGATGACACCTAAGGAGGAGATCCTAATCACACCCATCAAAGCAAGTAGGCCCACACACAAGAAAGAAGTTTGCATAATGCCAACTCCTCCAATGCCCTACTACAACTCCATCAGCTTAAAGTCTCCAATTCTTTTCAGCAAATGTCTTTTCTTCCTCTTGTGGGACTTAGAACATATGTGGCAGCTGATTTTGGCAACTCTGAAAGTCAGGATGGGAGAAGCCTGACTCACAGTTTCTGACACCGCACGTGTGAAATCTTTCAAGAAAACTTGGAGACATGAGGGCCACCGAATGTTTGGATGATACTCTCAATCACTTTCCTATTACATTGGCTAAAAAAAGAATTGACTGATTATTTGCTTGCCTGGCTTCTTAAAACTGTGTTTTTAAAAGGATTATGGAATTGATGAAAAAGGAATTATTATTAAGAAGAAGAGAAAGAAACTACCATGTGTAGAATTTAATTGCTTTCCAGATTATCTTAAACATTTTGTTCTTGATTTGTGGCCACACCTGGAAGAGCTCAAGGCTAAATCTTGGTTCTGTGCTCAGGGCTCACTCCTAAGAAGGTTAGGTTCTGGGGACTAAATCTGGGTCAGCAGCATGCAAAGCAAATGCCCTACATGCTATATAGTTTTTCTCTAACCTTGATCATCTTAAATATTTCATTTTCCAATATCCCTGTAATGCAGATTCTATTAGAGATTCAGATACTTTCAAGTATTATACAGTCTGAATAATTGTTGACATATACTCAGATTCTTTCCATTATATCACATGCCCTTAAAAAATTAAAAAGAGCTATACAGTTCAGCTTTGATAAAAATTAAAGTATTATAAAGTTGGGAGACAAGGGCATGATTCCTGCTAATAAGGCATACTCAAAGAAACAGTCCACCTATCATTAACTGACTGAGCAAATTGTAAGAATTCTTACTAGAATATATATGGTACCTAACATAGATAGATGCAGAAGACAGCAGATTAATGATGTACTATGCAATAGTTTAATTTTTGTCTGTTGATCAAAGGACAACATGGAGGCAGGACATCTGCGCAGACAGCCTCCATCAATGAGTCCTTTGTAGAAGGTAAAAAATTTTTTTTTGGTTTTTGGATTTTGGGCTACACCTGGTGATGCTCAAGGCTTATTACTGGCTATGCTCTCAAAAATTGCTCCTGGCTCTGGGGACCATATAGGATGCAGGGGGATCGAACAGCGGTCCCTCCTAGGTCAGCTGCATGCAAGGCAAACTCCCTACTGCTGTGCCACCGCTCTGGTCCCAGAAGGTAAACATTTTAAATAAAAGAAATAGAGAGTCAGCAGGGGACCTATGATACCCTTATAAAAAGGGCAATGGAGCTGAGCTTTCTCCATCCCTCATTGCAGCTAGAAAGTCTGTGTGTGGTCAATGGAAATTTGTGAAGACAGAACGGGGGTTGTGTGGGATGGGAAATTGGAACTGGGAGAAGAGTGAAACTTGGAGATGATCTTCCAGGGTTCTGTCTACAATCTCAGATATCACCACTCTGGAGGCAAAACAACACCAGCAACTACTGTCACAGAAACCAGAGGAGCAGAGGAGTGAGGAGCCAGAAAGGCTAATCACAGGTTAACGGGGAGTTATTTCCACTTCCTCCAAAGTTCAGTTTAAGTCCTGGACTCACCACTTAGTGACAGCCTGACCTTGAACAAAACACTTAAACTTTGTGGAATCCCTTTTCTTCCCTGTGTGTGTCTGGGAGGGGATTCAAAAGGTATCACTTCCAGGGCCCAGCAGGCAGCACATGGCAGACCCTGAATAAATAGTAGTTATTCTGTATCATTGTGATTATCCACAATCCAGGGGGTTGTTAACATCACCAGTGCTATAATTTAAAACATATTTACTCTTTACATTCTAGAAAACTAGTTCAAAGCCTATTTTGCGCATACATTATCTAGTTTGAGATTAAACAAACAAAAAAACTTTTAAGGCCTGTCTAAGTTCTGTTCTGCTTATCAAAGGCTCTTCAAGTGCCTAACCAAGGGCAAGTCAATTACACGGGATATGGTTCCGCCTTCTCTTATTCTTCTGGAACCACATTCCATGTGGTAATGGATCAATGTTTTTGACTTCCTCTTTCCTCCTACTACATTCCAGACTCCAAAAGAGATGCCAGTTCAGTTTTAACTCTCCTTTTGGAAGTAAATTTCATCTTTGTTTTTTAAAGTTATTTAAAGAATGGCGAGTTCTTTTCATGCCCTCCAACCCTGATCCAGAGAGTAAAAGGACAAAAATGATTACTGGCTCTGCTGGAGTCCCCCACTGAGCACGAGGACTTTGTAATGAACTACGCATCCATAAATGGTTGACTCTTTGATCTCTGGCTGCTTGTACAAGTCTAAAGAGAGAGGCATTCCAGTGCAAACCACACAAAGAGAGAGGAACACAGGTAATTTATGAGAGCCAACTGAGTCTAAGTTTAGCCTGGGCTCTTTCAAAATTCAAATACACACATCATTTTGACTGCCAAATCTGTTCCCTCCCATTCTGGTGTCTAATGCGGATATAGACAGTCTTCTGTCTGATCCCTGGCTTCTTCCTGGGGTGAAAAAGGTAGCTGGTTTGGCAGAGAGACAGACACAACAGTGTTTATAGAGACAGTATAAAATTGACCCCATATGCCTACAAAGGAAAGCTGGAGTAAATCACCAGGAGCGAAGAGGATTCCTGAATTCTCTCTCTGAAGCCAGTTGAGCTTCTGCCTGAGCTCCCTAGCTGCACAAAGTCCAGCATCTCTCTTTCATCTGCATAGGTTCCACCATCACTGTCACTTTGTAGAGAGAGAAGGACCCTGTTTTATTCCTTTAATTTACTTTGCACAGAAAACTTCTTGCATTAGGCCCTGTGCAAATATGAAAACCACAAATTTCTAAATCCAAAGCTGTGGACAGAATCTGTGAGATTATGTCTTGTTGGAATTCTGCATTGTGACTGAGTGTGGACTCTCAGTGCTCAACTCTGGGAGCACTATCAAAACTACTCTCTGCTCTTCTTCCTCTTCTCTGTTTCTAGATCAAGCAGCAAAATTTTACAACATGTGGTCAGAATGTGAGAGCTGTATGAGGACCTCTGTAATGGTAGAAAACACAGATTGGGAATGACTTTTGTCAGTGTAAAATATCAAAGGGGTAGAGTTAGCATCAGAGTTTGGGCCAAGTGAATGCAGCTAAAGCTGGGGCCAGTGTGGTCATGCCATCATTTTTGACACTCTAGTTGATTGCTTGGGCAAAGCAAAAGAATCTAAATGAGGAGAGGCTAAGTGACTTTACTGCTTTTCTGGGATCCTGGGATTGAGATCTGGATATATCCCCAGAGCTGTAAAAACATGTACATTTTGATCCACTTTATCACATATCTATACTCCAGAGACATAAAGTCATCAGATACCTACCTAAGTCCACATATTGTTTGCTAAAAGTTCATCTTTTTTGAATCTTCTCTTATTCTTTAGCTACGATTGTGATTTCAAGGTAGAATTTTGCCACAAAAATCAAGAATCAAATGGATTATAAAACATGGAATGGAATTGTCAATGGCACTGCCCAGAAGTCCAAAGAAAAAATGGCGAAAAAACAAAGCCAAAACCAAACATCTGTATATTGAACAAATTCAAAGCAGCTAGAGATTAGATTGCAAGGTTCTACTAAGAAATTTTGTTCAACTGTGCTCAGAGAGGGAATCAACAGAGATCAAGTTTAATGGAGACCCCATGAGCTCATAATTTATTCAGTGTCAAGATGATGGATGCCCATATTGTGATTTAATAAAAGCTCGAGCTTACCTAAAGAAATTGAGGGATGTTCCACAGCTAAGAAGTGTGATCTTTGGGGGGAGCTCTGGGTTGGAGTTTCAGTTCTGTCTCCAGGACACAGGAAATGACTAGTGCAATCAGCTCACACTTAGGGCCTTATTCTCTCCCTCTGAAAAACACAAATAATAATAATGTCATCTTTCCACCAAAGAACAATGCTGAATCATCAGAAAGTTATTGCTAATTCAAATTACCAGAAAAGTGGAATAAAATGCACAAGTGATATGTAACACAGAATATCAGGCTGCTTGCTTTTAGACCAAGTGTCCAAAGTTAGAAGTTTCAATTTCCAGCTTACTGCACCTGCATACTACAAAGGAATGTAAACACATTAAGCATGCTTAACATGAAAATCAGCGCAAGCCTGTGTAGTTGGAGGCCTTAGGAACTCAGGAGAAGCCAACTGGAGAAGCAGAGAAGACGAACAAAAGGCTGACCCATCTCTGATTTTCTCTCTACTTCTGTTTTGGAAGAGCAAATAGCTGTGCTCGCTGTATCATCTGACAAGCCTGCCATGCAGAGATGCTGAAATTTTATTTTATTTTTTTTTTGGTTTTTGGGCCGCACCCATTTGATGCTCAGGGGTTACTCCTGGCTATGCGCTCAGAAATCACCCCTGGCTTGGGGGGACCATATGGGACGCCGAGGGATGGAACCCCAGAGGTCCGTCCTATGCTAGCACTTGCAAGGCAGACACCTTACTTCTAGCGCCACCTTCCCGGCCCCGAGATGCTGGAATTTTATTAGTTGTACCAAATAAATAACCATAGAATTGAGCATGGAGAATGGGTTGTAGTGAGGGAATGTTGGGTTACTAGATAAGATTTTAAAATTATGAACAAGATCTAGTGCCACCTCCTTTGTGCAGGATAATGTCATGGTCTCAGAGAATTCACCAAAATTGAACTTGACCTTGCCCCTCCATCCTCAAACTAGTAGATTTCTATGTTGCCAAAAATTGAAGTGAGTGGTGTAGCGAACACTTGTGTATTATGTTGACACTAAAATAGTCATGGAATAAAACTTTGAGCTAGACCACAATGAAATATGACACAAACATATTATTAAACGTTGACTCTGAAGCAATCTTGCTATTAAACTTGTAAAACCATGTGATGATCCATACCATTTAGGTTATTTCTCATGGTGAGTTTAATTGGCTATAAATGCTGGAGAATAGACCCCCAGCTGCTCATCTATAGTCCAAGTTCAAATGTTGATTCTCTCACCACCCCATCATCATAAGGATACATATTCATTCTTGCTTACAGTGGGCTCTTCTTTTATTTAATTCTGGTGGCAATATTTCCTCCACTCCCTGTGTTTAGTTCCATTAGCCACAGAATGAAAAGAGAGAAAGATAGATATGAAAGAAAGAAAGAAGAAAGAAAGAAAGAAAGAAAGAAAAGAAAGAAAGAAAGAAAGAAGAAAGAAGAAAGAAAGAAAGAAAGAAAGAAAGAAGAAAAAAGAAAAATAAAGAAAGAAGAAAGAAAGAAGGAAGGAAGAAGGAGAAGAAAGAAGAAAGAAAAGAAAGAAAAGAAAGAAAGAAAAAAAAAGAAAGAAAGAAAAAAGAAAGAAGAAGAAAGAAAAAAAAGAAAAAAAAAAAAGAAAAGAGAAGAAAAAGAAGAAGAAAGAAAGAAAGAAAGAAAGAAAGAAAGAAAGAAAAGAAAGAAAGAAAGAAGAAAGAAAGAAAGAAAAGAAAGAAAGAAAGAAAGAAAGAAAGAAAGAAAGAAAGAAAAGATGGAAAGTAGGAAGAAAGGAAGGAAGGAAAGAAGGAAGGAAGAAAAGAAAGAAAGAAAATAAAGAATTCAGGTCAACTTTCTCGAACATTAATAAGGCATCCTACCCAGCCTTAGTATTAAGTTTAAAGTAGCTCTTTAAGAAAACTATAAACTGTCCCCTGTCCAACCTCCCAATAACTCACAAGAAACAGTTTTCCATTTAAAGTTCACAGTCCTGGGAGTAGTAAACCCAGGATTTGAGCTTAGATCTATTTTTCTCAAGTATGTAAAATTTTTTAGCTTGCATTAACCAGTGATGAGAGTAAGGGATGGTGACTATTTTAATAAATAAAATACTTTAAATAGATATTAGATAGCTTTCTCAATAAGTACCTTTTATTGATGTTAGGCATTGCTCCTCATATATTAGCACACATAAGTATCCCAATAACCATGGAGTGAGACATCATTAGCCATGTTTCACAGATGGGCATGTTGAGGCTCAGAGAGGTTAAGAAAATTGTCCAAAGTCGCATACAAAGAGACTGGAGTGATGGCTCAAAGGGCAGGAGCACATGCCTTGTACATGGATGTTATGGTTTTGATCTTAGGTATTGGGACCCCAGAATATCTCTGGGAATTGCCTCAAAGACAAATATGGTCAAAATCACATCTTCTCAGAAACGTATCACTCTAACTCCACACCCATTTTCTCAATTTGTAATACTTGGATTCTGGGAAGAAATTTATGGTTTTAGATTTAAAAAGTCCCACACTGTTCCCGCTACCTTGTCTATTTCCTTACGCCCCCCTTTTTCTGAACTGCTCTTTCCAGCTCCCAGAAAGGTTACTGTCAGTGTACTCACTGTCAGTGTACACCCCTGGCTCTTAGTCTCATAGTCCTGCCTTTGTGTAGGATTGGTCTAGTTCCATTTAAAATCCAAGCATTAGTACTAGTATTTTCTGCTCCCCTTCTCATAAATCTTTAACCGACTTGGTTCTATTCTCTCTTCTCTCTTTCCACTGTATGTGAGAAAAGAGGAGAAATTGAGAACTTTATATGTGGGAATAAAACTTAGCAGATATGGCAAAGAGATAAGAATATACACCCCAAATTATTTACTGGGTGCTAGATATTATTAAAAATAATGACAATAATAACTATTATTAGTAAACACTGATTAGAAATATTTTCAGTAAAATTCTTTGCGGCCAAATTTAATGAATTCAGACTAACTGCGGCAGTTTTTTTTTTTAATTTTATTGAGACCATTGTGAATTATAAATCTTTCACAGTTGCATTTCAGGCATATAGTGACAGTGAAATAGGGCTATTCCCACTATCATTGTTGACTTTCCTTTACCATAATGCCTAGCATGCATCCCATACCTCCACCCTTAGCCCCCTGGACTAATAGTGCAACAGGTCCATTTTGTGTTTGGCTAATTATAGTTTGGGTTTCTTGATTCTATTGTCGTTGACTTTGCCTTGCGTATTTACATTTGATCATTTTTTTCCCCACTCAATGCTCCTGAGACCACTTGTACCCTGGGTCCCATCCACTTTTATTTTCTCAGTTTGTAGGAAGACATAGAAATATGAGGCAGAACAATATGATTCAAGTTCTAAGGTGTATGAAAAAAGCAGAAACCCCTATCTAGAAGATATAAATAAAAATAAAAGAAGACAAAAAGGAGGCAGATGTGGCAAGATTTTTTGTTTGTTTGTTTTTGCATGGGCTCAGTAAATGTTGGGAAAATTTGAAAGAAAATTCTCTTGGCCTAAGAGATACAGGATGTCTTCACTCATGATAAAATCAATTACAGGTTCCAAGTATGTTGGTTGTCCAACCCCAAGGTCTTTCTTTTGTGATTGTCAAAGTCAGTGTTTTGTAATTAGAAATCTTGGTTTTTGCACAGATTCTAGGATGGAGCGTCTTCTGATTTCATCTCACTGTTAGGTGATGAAGTAGAGCAACCTGCCCTTAGATCAAGTTGTTGCTGTTTCCTCGACATAGTGTGTCATAAGAACCTACTTTGGAGCAAGTTGCTGCCAGAGTGTTATTAGGGTTTCCCTGGGGTGGGAAGTGGGTTTGATTCTTAGCTAGTGGAGGAAATTGCTAGTTCTAAGGTTGGAATCCGGGGTTTGAGGTTGGACAGTCGATGGACCATTAATTGAGGCCTAAGTCAATCCTCATGACAAATGACCTCAAAGGTGGGCAGTTAATTTAAAAGTATGTAACATAATTTTATTACTTTTTTTTTTTTTTTGGTTTTTCGGCTTCACACGTTTGATGCCCAGGGGTTACTCCTGGCTAAGCGCTCAGAAATTACCCCTGGCTTCGGGGAACCATATGAGACGCCGGGGGATACAATCACGGTCCTTCCTTGGCTAGCGCTTGCAAAGCAGACACCTTACCTCTAGCGCCACCTCACCAGCCCCGATTTTATTACTTTTTACTAATATCTTTATTTAAGTACCATGATTACAAATATGTTTGTAGTTGAATTTCAGTTATAAAAAAGTACATCCTCCTTCACCAGTGCAATATTTCCACCACCAATTTTTCATATTTCCCTTCTCTTTGATGAAAACAAGTAGAAGTTCTAGTGCACTTTCTCATAATGGATAAATAAATAGCATTGGAGATAATCTGGTTATTTAAAAAATGAGAATCTTTTTTTTCCTTTCTTTTTTATTTTATTTTTTTATTTAACCAACTTTATTACATACATGATTGTGTTTGGGTTTCAGTCATGTAAAGAACACCACCCATCACCAGTGCAACATTCCCATCAACAATGTCCCAAATCTCCCTCCTCCCCACCTGTACTTTAGACAGGCTTTCTATTTCCCTCTTATATTCTCATTATTAGGATAGTTCAAAACATAGTTATTTCTCTAACTAAACTCATCCCTGTTTGTGGTGAGCTTCATGAGGTGAGCTGTAACTTCCAGCTCTTTTCTCTTTTGTGTCTAAAATTTATTATAGCAAGAATGTCTTTCATTTTTCTTCAAACCCATAGATGAGTGAGACCATTCTGCATCTTTCTCTTTCTCTCTGGCTTATTTCACTCAGCATAATAGATTCCATGTACATCTATGTATAGGAAAATTTCATGACTTCATCTCTCCTGATGGCTGCATAATATTCCATTGTGTATATGTACTACAGTTTCTTTAGCCATTCATCTGTTGAAGGGTATCTTGGCTGTTTCCAGAGTCTTGCTATGGTAAATAGTGCTGCAATGAATATAGGTGTAAGGAAGGGATTTTTGTATTGTATTTTTGTGTTCCTAGGGTATATTCCTAGGAGTGGTATAGCTGGGTCGAAAAGGAGCTCGAGTTCCAGTTTTTGGAGGAATCTCCATATCACTTTCCATAAAGGTTGAACTAGACGGCATTCCCACCAGCAGTGAATAAGAGTTCATTTCTCTCCACATCCCCGCCAACACTGCTTGTTCTCATTCTTTGTGATGTGTACCAATCTCTGGAGTGTGAGGTGGTACCTCATAGTTGTTTTGATTTGCATCTCCCTGATGATTAGTGATATGGAGAAAAAAAAAAGAGAGAGAGAATCTTGGTATTATCTTAAAACTTTACATTTGAATAAAAGCAAAAGACCTCTGAAATATTTTGAGTATTGCTCTCTATCTAGTCTGTAAAATTTGAAAAGAGTAGATTTGCTTTGTAAATATTAACTTCAAACTAACTGAACTACTAATTATTTAAAAATTTAGAAAAGACTTTGAGATAAGAATGTTAGGGGTGGAGCAATAATATAGTGGATAAAGTGCCTACCTTGCCCATGTTTGACTCAGGTTCCGTCTCCAGGGCCCCATATAGCCTTCTAAGTCTGCCAGGAGTGATACCTGAGTGAAGAGCTAGGAGCAAGCCCTGAGAACTGCCAAGTGTGATCCAAAAACAAAAGAAGGGGGATGAAGACAATGAAGAAGATGAGAAGGAGGAAGAGAAAGAGAAAGAAGAGGAGAAAGAAGAGATAAAGGATAAGTAGGTAGTAGAGGAGAGGGAAGAGGAAGAGTTAGGGGAGGAAAAAAAGGTGAAGGATGAAAAAGAGTAGGAGGAGGAAAAGAAAAAGGAGGAGAAAAGGAGGAGGAGGAGGAGGAGGAAGAAGAAGAAGAAGAAGAAGAAGAAGAAGAAGAAGAAGAAGAAGAAGAAGAAGAAGAAGAAGAAGAAGAAGAAGAAGAACTGCAGAGACTGATGAATCAAATTTTAGGATTAGAATGCTAAAAATACTATTTGTAGCAGGATTATAAAAAAAATTCTGTGATTCAGAGAAACAGGCTAATAATGGGTGATTCCTGTTGCAGCACAATTTTTATGGACAAAATAATTGTGAAACTTGTCCCATTTGGACATCAGCATTTCTCCCTCTGGCCCATTGAAATTCAAAAGTGGTTGCATAACTAGAGATATAGGAGAAAAGAAGGAGAGAAATCTCCTAATGTAAAATAGTGGGTGATATTTAGGGTTAACTAAATATGTGAAGAGCATAAAATCAAGGGATTTTGTTAATTTGTTACTCTTTTTTGTTTTTGTTTGTTTGCTTTGTTTTGTTTTGGGGCCACACACTGTGATATGCTCAGGGGTTACTCCTGGGTCTGTGCTCAGAAACTGCTCCTGGCTGGGGGGACCATATGGGACGACAGGGGATCGAACTATCCTAGGTTAGTCGCATGCATGGCAAAAGCCAGATCGCTGTGTTGTAGCTCCCGCCCTTAATTTTGTTACTCTTGCATAACTTTTGTTACTTTTACATTACTCTTAGTCTTACAAAGGTAACAGCTAAAACCAGGGAAATGATACCTTTCACTCAGACACACATGCTGTAGTCCCCAATGACTGAAATTACTTGACTAAGATTTACATTCACTAATCAGGATTGAAAAATAAACTATACTAAAATTATTACAATATATCAACTATGTTCATAATAGCCTTAGGAGTTATTAGTAATCTTAATGAATCAGCAGATGGCACAAGGAATTTTTATTAGTCAGAGGCTTCTAATACATTTCCTTTTATAATAATTATGGGGAAAAGTGGAGTGGGGGCAGTAATAGTGGAAGGCCCTTTTATTATTGGGAAATTCTCTTCAATATCCAGACTCAGTGACAAAAATTTCAATACTTTTCAGGAGACCTTGGAACCTGAGAGGAAGGCTCCTCTTTAACACCAAGATGAAAAAAAGGGAACATAGACATATTATGTGTGGTTATTTTAACTAGTGAGTTAGAAATGTGATGACAAGATGACCCCAATGAGAGGTGCTTTTTTTGTGTGTGTGTGGTTTTTAGGTCATACCCGGTAGAGCTCAGGAGTTACTCCTGGCTTTTACGCTCAGAAATCGCTCCTGGCAGGCTCGGGGGACCATATGGGATGCTGGGATTCGAACCACTGTCTTTATGCATGAAAGGCCTTTCCTCCATGCTATCTCTCTGGCCCCAACAGATTTAATTTTAAAATTAAATCAGTCCATTTGGGTATCAACATACTGTAACATATTGTTTATTATACTGTATTTAGTCACTGGCTCTTTTTTTCCTCTTGCAACTATTTCCAGAGTTAAATAAAATTATATCCTAGTTCAATATTAAATCTTGAAGCTCTACCCAGATCTGAATTTTATTTATTTATTTATTTATTTATTTATCATTTGTTTTTTCAGCCACACCCAATGATGCTCAGGATTACGTCTGGCTATGCACTCAGAAATAGCTGCTGGCTTGGGGGACCATATGGAATGTTGGGGGATCAAACTGCGGTCCGTCCGAGGCTAGTGTGCTAAAGGCAAACACTTTATTGCTTGCACCACCGCTCCGGTCCCTAGATCTGAATTGTTCTAAGTCAGTTTGTTTTCTTCATTAGAATCATGTTTGCTTTGGTTGTTATTCACAGAAAGAAAAAATAAAAAGGATTTTCAGAATATTGGGAAGGGTTTGTGTTGCTGACAGTGCTTTGCTGGTTCACAGGATCACTGAGACATTTTAGAAAAATCCAATTCCACAATTCTCTCCTGTTATTCAAAATTTAGTCCAGAAGATTTCCTATATACCCAATGGATCTCTGCAAATGATCAAATCCATGTAAAAATTAAATCACATGAAAAAAACATTAGGAGACTCAACCCAAACCAAGGCTTCTTCTGCACCCTCTCTATAAATAGAGTCATTCCACAAATGAATCCTCCATGACATCAAAATGATACCAGGAGAAAGAAAGACAAAAGAGAGAAAGAAGATCCCAGAAATATGTTCTCTCAATATTTATGGAGAAGGTTATGCATCATCACTGATGGTGTGAACTGGGATCACTGGAAAATCTCTCCTGTGCTGAGGTTTTCATTTGACTCAGTTAATGTTTTAGAAAGAAAGGTATCCAGGCTGTAAAATGCTTAAGAGCCTGGGAGGGAGTGGATCACAAAGAATGAAAAGCATGAGGGAAAGAACATTTGTTTGAAGACTTGGGTAAGGTTAAACCCCAAGTTCTCCACTCCTTTTAAACACAGATGTACTTATTCATGTTTGAAGGCAAAGGAGAAAGAATAAAAGAGGATAAAAATTGAAAACAATTGAGAGATTGTTCCAGGGGCTTAGTTTAGCTGGATCCAAAGCAGGGATTGAATGTCTGATTTTAGGAAAGAATCATACTAGGTCCCCCACACCCTCTTTTTTAAGTTCTTTTTTTTTTGTTAATGTCTTTATTTAAATACCTTGATTACAAACATGATTGTAGTTGGGTTTCAGTCTATTCTGATTTTAAGAAATATTAAATAAAAGCAAAGGTTTCTTCAGGTATGAGGCCGGCTTTCCCTTCTCTCTACCTTCACCATCTCCTTTTCAACAGGATTGTCTCTGAAAGGTGCAAAAACAGTTGATGTCCTAAATATGTTTGCTGGGGAAAAAAAGGTATGACCACTGATGATAAGTCATTTAATCCTGCCATGGATTAAGTTGGAATGCCCCTGAATTATTGTCTGATGGTCTAGGACTGGGCCTATTCCATCTGTCTATCTGGAATGAAATATAAAGTATATATCTGAATTCCAAGGAATGAAATGAATTGTCATGCTAGAGAAGGTTTCATATAGGAAGTATTATCCTGAAGCCTTCCAGCTTGAGTCTCTTCCTTATAAATGCCTACTGCAAATTATTTTTCGTAATAAAAATAAGCTCCCAGAACAAACTAATTACATGGGAGAGCAACTTACATTTTACTCCAATTTCTTTCATATATATATTTTTAATCAAATATGAGTTGGTGAAAATAACTAAGAAAAATGATTAGCAATGCTCTTTATGGAATAGGGATCCAAGACATTTAAGAAATAAAGCATTTCTTTTGACATTGATTTCAAGTCTATGTTTTCTTCCTCTGCAATAATCTTTTTTTTTTTTTTTTATGTTAGCTTGGAGGGCATACCTGGTAATCTGAGGGAATATAATTTTCCTCTTGAGTTAATGCCAATTTCTTTTCTTATTTTTATGACAAAACTCTCTGTATGTTGGTATAAAGCTTTGCCATGTAGCTGTTGCTTCCTAAAAGAACAGACCCCAGATATCCCAATACAAATCAATGTAGGTGAGACTGAGGATATATACTCAGAATTAAGTCCCAACAGGAAGTTATATTGCTTTTCAACTCTTAATACCACGGGGTTTCCAAGAAACAACAGAAGGTTTTGATGGTACACTTATTCTTTATAGCTTTCCCTTTTAAAAAAATGTTTCAGATGCTTAGGGGTAAACAGGAATAAAATCCACCTGATGGAAAATGACATTTTCCAACATGAGCTACTGGGGTTGAACTGGAAATTTTATGCTTTAACTTTAAACTAGTATCTTGTGGATTCTTTTTTATTCTGGGCACTCAGGCTTCCAGCAACATTTTACTGCCTTGAACAAAAGCGATGAAGACCAAAAAGTCAAACTTCAATTTGGGGGTGTCTGACATTTTCATTTTATGTGTAATTTGAGAAACAATAAATTAGCATTTCTTTCTATTGGTTTTTGTCATCTTAGGGTCTTCATGGAAAACACAGCTTCTCAGCATTTTGGGAAGCTCTGAACATTGTAGAGAACAAGCTGCTTCTTTACCACTATCCCTTCCACCAGCTCTGACCACATGGTGACTTGCTTCAGGCTCAGTACCAGCTTTTGAGTACACAATGAACAAGAAATCAGTGGCATGGTTCCTATTTCCCTAATTCCTGTCTAGTGAGTTGAATTCTACCCCGAAGGGTCAGATGTGGTGCCACACTTTTTATACAAAAGTGGCCTCTTTGCTACTTTTCTTTAATTAAGTCATTTTTCCCAAATTAAGTCAATGTTTCCCAAACCCTGAAACTTCCTCCTGGGACCGGAGCGGTGGTGAAAGCAGTAAGGCATTTGCCTTGTCTGTGCTAGCCTTGGTTGGACCTTGATTCGATTCCCTGGAGTCCCATATGGTCCCCCAAGCCAGGATCGATTTCTGAGCACATAGCCATGAGTAACCCTGAGCATCACTGGGTGTGCCCCCCCAAACAAAAAAGAGAAAGAAACTTCCTCCCTACTCTTGGTAATAGGGAAGACTACAATAACTTGAATTTTGCTGCCCCTGCTTGCAGAAGAACAAAGAGAAACACTTCGGAAATGTCTGAAATGTTTGTGCCTGCATCCTCAGGCGGAGTTGGTGACATTCTGGAAGCTTCCAGATACATACACAGAAGAGGAAAGTGGGCAAAAGATCAGGGGTGTAGGGGTTCTTCTGTAGGAAATGGGGCACATGCCCTTAAATAGGTCAAAATTAGCACCGCACATCCATGCCATGTATATTTCATTATTGGTGACATTAATCATTGGATCTCAAGGAGACAGGCTATTTTATTACTCTCATTTTACTCCAGAGAAATAAGAAACTAGAGGTTAAATAATTTTCTCAAAGTCAATAACAGACCAGGGACTAGGAATTTAGAGAGTTAATATCTCTTCCTCTGCTATGTGCACTCAGTCACATATTTAATCTTGTCAAAAAGGAAAGACTCCGTTTTCCTGTTTAACTAAATTAGAATTAAGACAAATTTGGAAAAAGACAGCACTAGCTTTATAGCATCATGGCATTATTTTATTGCTGTCTGGAAACTCAATATTTTTTCTAACTTCTCAATGCTCTCATAAGACAGTTCCCTGGGTTGCCATTTCAACCTGTATCTATTCTTGGTATCATATATTTGCACAATTCAGCTAAGAAAACATTACAAGGGAAAGAGAGAAACTTTAGAAAGAGTGGGAAGCGCTACCTTGATAAAGAAGTTGTTTATTGTAATAGTTAATGAAGAACTGAGGAGGGGCGGACCAAATAATCAAGACCTCTGATTGGTTGTTTTTCCAAACCTGTTTACATAGAGTAAAGCCAATTAGAGCAGAAAACAGTTAAGGGTGGGATAAGTAACATACATAAATGCAAGCCAATTTATAAGACAAGGTAGACAATGTGGATCAAGGAAGGTGTGGATGGTGATCAAGATAATGCAGAGGGAGTGGATGGACAATGAAACAAGATGCTGATGAAGCAGACCACAGATGTGGTGGGCTGAAATGGCAAGAAAGTGGTAAGAAGAGTGGCAATTGGAGACGGGTCCAGAATGTGGAAGTTCTTGTTTGTGTGGCTGCGGCAGCCCACAGAGATATACATCCATAAGCTTTAAAATAAAGAACTATAAAATAAAGGCACTATACCACTGAAGACACCTTGTGGCTGGAGGGCTATTCTTTTTTTGGGGGGGGAGGGGTCAGAGCCGGCAGCGCTCAGGGGTTACTCCTGGCTCCAGAAATCGCTCAGAAATCTCTCCTGGTAGGCTCGGGGGACCATATGGGATGCCGGGATTCTAACCAATGATCTTCTGCATGAAAGGCAAATGCCTTACCTCCGTGCTATCTCTCCGGCCTCATGGAGGGCTATTCTTACACCCAAGATCCTGGACGCTAGCAATACTGGCAACTGCAGGTATCTAATCAAAGGACCTCTATGACTAGTCACACTTCAAACAAACACACACACACACACACACACACACACACACACACACACACACACACACACACACACACACACCAGTTAGATTCCTTATGCTGGAAGATCTCCAGAAATTACTTTCTCGGGCTGGTGAGGTGGCGCCAGCCAAGGAAGGACAGCGGTTCGATCCCCCGTCCCATATGGTCCCCCAAGCCAGGAGCAATTTCTGAGCGCTTAGCCAGGAATAACCCCTGAGCATCAAACAGGTATGCCCCCCCCCAAAAAAAAATTAGAAATTACTTTCTCCATTTTCCCAGTAATTCTTCCTTCCATTTTCCAAATTGATCAGTTATTCCCCACACATTTACTAAGTTCTAGGAAATGGGTTCTTCTGTTACTTTGATTCCTCGGGAGACCATAAACTTTCTGAAAGCAGGAGACATGCTCTTCCCAAGGGCAATGTTTGACACATACCAGAGTGGAAAAAACAAACAAACCAAAACCAAAATCTTGTCTCTTGTCTATCATGCTGTTTTATATACTTAAAAAAAGTAAAACACATATGAAAGGCAAAGCTTTATCAGCTATAGGAAAGAAAGTCTTCTATCTTACAGGATAGGTGTCTCAAATAATTTTAAGCTGTAATTTTTCTATCAAATGGTGAGACTTGTGAAAAAATGGGGACACTCTAGATGAGAAAATGAGTAATCTACTTTCAGTAAAACTGAAGTTGGTGTTGGTTTTAAGAAGGAAGTCCAACTGATTCTTAATGATACTATTGGATTTACTCAAGCTTCCCAGAGCTTTAAAGTTTAAGTGCCACCCCAGGGCTTAGACCAAACTTCTCTAAGGAACAGAAAAGATTGTATTTAAGGATCTGATGTAGGTCAAGATTGAAGGGATGACTAATGGCTGCAGCTTCACACTACCCCCTGGTGGCAGATACTCAGAAATGGCATAAATCCTGGCATCAAATCAGAGTGGAACTTTTGGCTTCTAGTATTTAAGGCTTCTCAGCATGAGTTCTGACTTTAGACTTAGGGAAATGTAGTTCTTGTCCCTCCTCAGCCTGTATCTATGACTTTTGTCTCATTTCTCTAACTATTTCCATGAAGAGCAGAGAGGAAGTCACACTTCCAGGGGGAGGAAATTTTTAGTATTTCAATAGAGAAGCCAGCCTTCAGGACTACCACTTGGGTGAGCTGCTAGGAGGCAGGTCTGGGTCCTAAAATTAGTTTCTATCATATATAATGATATTTCTATCATCATTCACCCTGATCTCTCATCCCTTAACTTGCCACACATCCCCAACCATACCCAGGTTTGATAAGACAGCTTTGGAACAAAAGTTCATCTCAATGGCAGCCTGGGTGAGCACTAGTCTGTAGAACCTGTTCTTCCTCTTGATATTTTTAACTTTTTCTCTAAGGATAGCTACAGACACTCATGAGCTGGAGCAGATCTCATATTCCATCAGATGAAGAGAAATAGAATAACTTTTGGTTCTTTGAGGCCATGTGTCTGTTCCCTGAAGTCTCCTGTGCTGAGATCCAAATGGGCTCAGAAGATCTGCCTCCCTCCAGCAGGAGTTTAGAAAAGTTTCCTGTAAACATAGAACACTGAGATCCTTGAAATGGCCTGACACGAGATCCCCAGAACCACACCAAAAGAGTGAGCTTCCAAAAGAAAATTAGACCCCTTCTAGATAGGACTGGGGGCTGAGAAAATAGCCCAGTATAGGAAAGACAAGGAGACTTCTGGACACCCACAACATTTCATTTTGTCCATTTACACAAGTGGGACTGAGCATAAAGCTACCACAGTGAGTGGCTTTCAGAGTACAAGGGTAAGAGAAAGGGAAAAGTAGGTTGAATCATCAAAGTTCCTGACCTGCAATGTGGACACAGTTACTCTGACTAGTTAGTTACAGGTGTGTTTTTTTCTTTCCTCTTCCCTGCCTTCTGCATTCTCTATGGGTCTCTTCTGGACTTGTAAGCTTAGTGGGTCAGATAACCTGTGTGACTCTTCAGACTTCTGGTACAGCTACAGATGGGAAGCCCAACCTGACAGGCCAACTCATATCCCAACAGCAAATGCTCCTACTAGCTTGGGCACGAATGTTTCCAGCCCTTACTTGGCCACTATCATTCTTAACCTTTAAGTGGGCATGGGACTGAGATGAGGGGTAGTGGGATGGACAGGCCATTACATCTGTTTCTTGATCAGTCACAGGAAAATAGAATATGTTTCTTGAACATTCCAATCACAGAAAATAAAAATACATTTTCTTATCATTCCTAGTTCCCTCTGGTGCTGTCAGACCATGTTTAGTTTCTTTCTTTAGCAAGCCTTCATTTCAAGAACATACTTCTGAATACATGTTTGTCTCAATCATTCCCATAATGAAATAGTAATGAAGACCGCTAAGTCTGCCCAGAGAGGAAAATCCCAAGCAAGTGTGTTGTTTCGGTGCTGTGGTTTGGAGAAAATTCTTTTATATTAGTGATGAGTTAGGAACGTAATTCCATTAGAGGCACGGTTCATCACAATTTTTGGAAATTGAGCAAATTGGCTTCCTGTCATTATTTTAATGGATCACAAGGCAATTTATTTTCTTTCCTTTCCCCCATAGGAAGTTATTTACTCATAAGCTTGTAATGAGTAGGATTGTTGTATTTAATGAGAAAAAATTAAGTGTTCATCCTGCTAGTTACAATCTGGGAAAATATCCCTATATCTAGGAATTTCTATCCATAAAGTCCTGCTGTTCAATAGACTATTCTGTTCTAGTTTATGCATAGGCTTAGGCACTAGATACAGATGTTGATCTCTCTTGCATATAGAGAATTGGTCCATATTTTCTGGTCCAATTCAAGTTGAAGGCAGGATATAGAAGTCACCCTATTTGCTAAACCCTAGGGCTCCAATAGGTACCTGTTCTTTCATCTTAGTCTTCTCCAACTAATTGCGGAAAGACAGTTTTAAAATCCAAAGTTATGCTAAGTGGAGAAAAGGCCTCCAAATAGAAGTCAGCTTCCTGCGCCTGACCTTCACTGTCCTGGTGACACATGGACTAGCTGTGCAAGGCACCATTTTTTGGACAGATCAGGAGAATGCCCAAGTTGGGCTGAACCAGGTCACACAGCAAAGCCAACTACCTCTAGTGTTCTCCATCTGACTTATATAGAGAGAAGGGTTTTATTTATTAGGCTTCCTGTTATGCAGATTAAATCACAGGTAACTTGATATTCCAGAGGTACATTTACTTTTTAAAAATTATTCTTAAAATTTTTTTTGTGCTTTTTGCCTTTTTTTTTTCTTTTTTCTTCCTTCCTGCACAGGCACAGTAAATATTGGGGTCATTTGAAAAGGAATTCCCTTGGCCTAAGAGAAACAGGGTTTCTTCACCCTTGAAGTATATTGTCATGGGATTAACTATAGACTCCTTTCAGGTTCATTTACTCTCCCCTTGGTGCTTTTGTAGTGTATGGAAGACTTCTGCTCCATCCAGGGTGATAAAATCAGACCTCTGTATCTAGAGATCTTGGTATCTGCACAGGTCAGGGAGTGGAACTTATGATGAAGTCTTTCTTTGTGGATCTAGAAGTTCTGTTTCCTCCGTGTCATTTTAATCCATTTTCTGTGGTTGGTGGTCTTGGTCTTTGTGCTGATCCTAGGATGGGGCCTGGGATAGCATTTTTCGTTATGTTTCCAGAAGACCCATTCCATTGCAATTGTCTCAGACAGACCTCTAGAACTAGAGATCATGGTTGTTGTGCAGGTCGTAGCTCAAACCCTAGACTAGGGCTTTTTTATTGGTCCCAGGATACATACAGTCCGGTCATAGTTCTATCAGCCAGTCATCTGTACATCGCGATCTTGGCATTTGGACAGACCAAAGGGTGACAAGTCTTCTGATTTTGTCTTATCCTTAGCTGGTGAGGTTGGATAACCTACTCTTAGGTCAAGTTGTTCCCAGTTTCCTCGTTGTCAGGATATCATATTAGAGCTGGCACTTTTTGACGCCTGAGCAGTATTAAGGATGTCCCAGATGGGATTTGTTTCGTGGCTGTTGTGAAGAACTGTGTCATTTCTATGTCTGGGATCCAGGGTTCAAGGCTGGACGGTTGGTGTCTAATCACCTGGGTTCTAAGTTGGGTCCACGTGACATATTTTCAAGGTGGGAGATGCCCTTGTATTGTAAAGAATTATGAGTTCTTATCTCTAATAGATAAGAGCTCATTTTAAGAACTCGTTTTTATATGTAAGATTTCCCCTTTTTCAGGGCCGGCGAGGTGGTGCTAGAGGTAAGGTGTTTGCCTTGCAAGCGCTAGCCAAGGAAGGACTACGGTTCGATCCCCCTTTGTCCCATATGGTCCCCCAAGCCAGGGCAATTTCTGAGCGCTTAGCCAGGAGTAACCCCTGAGCATCAAATGGATGTGGCCCGAAAAACCAAAAAAAAAAAAAAAAAAGATTTCCCCTTGTGCCTTTGCAGGGAGAAATGGTGCTACATTATATTGCCGGTGCATTTGAGGGTGGAAAGAGAAGGAAACAAAAATAGGTCATACACCCAAAAAAGATAAAATAGAAATAAAAATATATGTGCTCACATATATATGTATATATATATAAAGAAAAAAGATATAACAAATGAAATAAAAAAGTGATTAAAAAAGTGATTAAAGGAACAAAGTGATGCAAGAGACTACCTTACATTTGGGGAAAAGCAGGTAAAGAAGTGGTGTAATACAGGTCTTATACTTATGATAGAAATATAGGTTTCCCCATTGTCTTTTGAGATTTTCTTGTGGTGTGTGGGTTCCCGGGCACCTTTTCATCACACAACCTGACCCTCTTGAGAATGGCAAAAGATTTGTGGCAGGGAGGTCTTGGGATTTTCTACTTTATCTTGTGCATATTTTCAGATCACTATTGACTTGGGTAGTGAGTTGAGGAAAATTGAATCCAGGAGTTACTCTTTTTTTTTAATGGAACATACTTATTGGAAGGTAGGATTCACATCAAATTTCCTAGTTTCAATTACCTCATTAAATATGTAAGAACATATTTTCAAGTTGATCCATTCTCACTCTGTTTGTTTATGATTTGGGACTACACCTGATGGTGGTGCTCAGGGGTTGCTTCTGGCTCTGCCCTTAGAAATCGTTTCTGGCCGGTTCAGGGGACCATATGGGATGCTGTGGATCAAACCCAGATCCATCCCAGATTGGTTGCTTGCAAGGTAAATGTCCTACTGGCTGTATGATCGCTCAGGCCCTTACTACTGACTCTCTTTAAAAACAACTTCTGCTAAGATTCTCATAGAGGAAAATACTCTTTTGAGGGGAGATGTGTGAAGGAAATTTCTGGACAACAATACAAAGTGACTCTAATTTACATCCTAGTAAATTTCATATTTAAGAAAATTATTTAAAGGATTATTGACTTTGTAACTCAAATGCAGGAAGAAAGATTCTGAGAATGGCCAGTGATTCTAATAAAGTGGCTGTCGATACTAATTTGTCAAATGGCAAGGCTGTAGTTGTAGTCTGGTAAGGCCTTAAACTACTAGCCCAATTGTATTTTGGAATCAAAACAATAGACTGATTTGAATATTTTTACCTCTAAGGCTGTTTCTAATGTTGACCTAACTCCATGACATATTTTTTTTTTTACAAAAGTAGAAAGATAACTTTAAGTTTTAAGGAAATGCATTCTCTCTCTCACTATCGCTCTCTGTCTCTCCTCTCTCTCTTACACACACACACACACACACACACACACACACACACACACACTGGAAACCATCCCCTTTATTCTGAAGAGTATAACGCAAAGTTTAACTACTCTTCATAGTTTCAGTAAACTGTTTAGAGTAAATAATTATTGATGGCAACATGGCTTATTTCTGCAGCACTGAGATATTTTGTGGCTGTAATCTATAGTTTTTATTTCAGTTACTAGAATTTGCACTTTGTATGCTTAAGAGTGTAGTGACATTTCCAGAAGAGTTTTATTAACTCAGTTTTATTAACTCAGTCTTTCAGAAATTAAAATAAAATTTCCATTTTTGATTTTCATTAATCACATCAACAAATCAATGTTTTATGTCAAGGCACTATGTAACAAGATTCTAAATTATGTTTCCAAGAATTTCTGTGTAAAACATTTCCATATGGTAAGAGTCTGCAAAATTCATAACACATTCACAAATCATTGTGACAAAGAATACTAGTATTAATTACTTGAAAGTCAATGTCATTTTTCTAATAAAATTTTATGTTTTTTCTTGTGCCTTGAAACTTAAAACAATATGCATGTATTCTATAAACAACCCCAAAATATTTATATTTTCATATAATGGACTTAAGATGTGTTTTTATAACCTACAGTGAAGTCTATAGTCTTAGTTTTTATCATAACACATTTTATTTTATTTGTGGCACTTATCATATTGTATGAATATTATCATTTATGTATATTTCCTCTTTTGATCTTTGACTCACCAAAATAAGCTGATTTAGAAATCAAATCCTTGTCCTGCCATTCTAAGCTAAAATTAAAAAGACATAAATAATGCAATTTGCTGGTTACAAAATGTTGAAAGGGCAGGAGAAGAACAATTTAGATTTTCCTCTAGATTTAAGAGTCAAAAAATTTCTGGAAGCACAGCAAACACTGGTGATAATCACAACCATAAAAAATTCACTGGAAACATTGATCATAAGAATACCTAGTGCTGCTAAAAAATCTCCTATCTGCCAAAGCTCTAATAGAGAAATAATTTGACTTCTGTCTGTTGCCATTGTGTAAGAATGCTTCTCATTGGTAGAGTTTAATCTGAAACCCTCCTGGCCAGGTCTTCTAGGACATGAATTCTCAGACTCTAGATCTAGTGAGTGGTGCAACAATATTAGGGGTGAGATGGAGGTGAGGTTATATATAATTTGCTCTGAAATCAAGTTGAGAAGGATGCATGGCACTTTCCTTCACTCTCACATTACTCTGCAAGTTTTCTGACCTCAGAATTCTTCATACTCCTAATTTTTTGAGGCTACCTATGAGAACTTTATGCTTTGTGAGTTATATATGTCAATATTTGCCATCATGGAAGATAAGTTGTGATCATTTCAAATGGCAGTTTATAAATTCATCCAAGGATAACAAAATCACTACATATGAACAGAAATATAATTTTTTTTGTAAAATATTGTTTGTTAATGTAACAAGACCTAGTGAGAAAGTGGCACTGTTTTACACTTTTGCAAGTCTTTTCAGGATCTGGTATGAGAGAAGGGAACTTCTGTATCTTCTATTAATATATGCTATTGACAACAAGAGTGAGAGGGGTATTGAGTTTAACTTCCAACACTGAAAAATAAACGACCTCTGACTTAAACAAAAACCTTGAAACCCAGGCTTCCTACATGCAAAGCATATGATCAGTCTGCTGACTCATATCTCCAAACATTTTAATTACTATGTAATTATTTGGCCCTTGACGACCACATGAAATTTTTACAGGGACATTCAGAACTGCTGCCCACATTTTGTGAGCCACTGTTTGATTATATAATCAAATCAGTCATCAGATGGTTAAATTGACAAATAGACACATGATAAATATCTATTATCTATTAAAGGATATTGTACTCTGACCTTCTGTTAGTTGCTTCACCATCCCAGGTGAGGCTTGTCTCCAGCTGACATCACTAGGCCTATTCCAAATTGGGAGCAGAACCTCTCCCTACCAAGTGGGTCCCAGCAGCCTTCACACCAAATCTATGACATACTAAGGGCCTACATCAGTAATTCTAAAATTTGCAGCTACTCTCGCAATCAGACAATATATCTACCTAACAAATTACATGCTACTCATAGTTATTCTTCCTGCCATTCTGTGAGGACAAGCAGAGACAGAGAGCAACCTTCAGCTAAATCCTTCAACAGCTCCCAGGGGGTCTAGCTGCAAAGGCTCACTCCCAACACAGCAAGAAGATGAGAAAACCAGTGGGGAAAACACATAGAAAACCACTAAGCTCTATGAACAAAAACAGTATCTTAGAATAAATAATAACCAGTAAATCCTCAGACAGTACTTTAATAATACTATGATGATGATGTTAAATGATTTAAAAAAAAACAATAGCAAAGGTCGTCAGTAAAGCACAAGAAAGTATGGAAGTTGAAATGAATATTCTACAATCTTCTACAATAGTCAGAAATGACAGAAGTGAAAAATATGGTTGATGATATAAAAAAGTTAGTAGAAGCTCTGAACAGCAGAATAACAGAAAAGGTAAAAGATTGAGGAGTTCCAAGATGAGAAGAAAGAAATTATTAGAAAAAGGTGAAAAACAGTATGTAAAGAAATGAACAGCAGGGCTGGAAAAATAGCATGGAGGAAGGGCATTTCTCTTGCATGCAGAAGGACAGTGGTTCGAATCCCGGCATCCTATATGGTCCCCTAAGCTTGCCAGGAGCGATTTCTGAGCGTAGAGCCAGGAGGAACCCTTGAGCGCTGCTGGGTGTGATCCCCCTCCCTGGCAAAAAAAAAAAAAAATAAGAAATAAAGAAAGAAATAAAGAAAGAAAGAAAGAAAGAAAGAAAGAAAGAAAGAAAGAAAGAAAGAAAGAAAGAAAGAAAGAAAGAAAGAAAGAAAGAAAGAAAGAAAGAAAGAAAGAAAGAAAGAAAGAAAGAAAGGAAAGAAAGAAAGAAAGAAAGAAAGAAAGAAAGAAAGAAAGAAAGAAAGAAAGAAAGAAAGAAAGAAAGAAAGAAAGAAAGAAAGAAAAAAGAAAGAGAGAGAGAAAGAAAGAGAAAGAAAGAAGAAAGAAAGGAGAAAAGAAAGAGAAAAGAAGAAAGAAAAAAGAAAAGAAAGAAAGAAAGAAAGAAAGAAAGAAAGAAAGAAGAAAGAAAGAAAAGAAAGAAAGAAAGAAAGAAAGAAAGAAAGAAAGAAAGAAATGAACAGCATACCAACAAATTCTGAGATTAGTGTAAGAGGAACAATACAAAAATCAACAGAATCTTTTAGGAACAGGAAGATAAATGTGATGAAGAAACAGTAGTAAAGAAATAATCGATAAGAACTTCCCAAAATTGAGGATGAAATCTTAGAGACCTGAAGAAGCCCAATAAAAATAGGCCCAGTTAGGAAAACTCCAAGACACACTGTTCCCCAAAATTACAAAATCCAAAGATAGAGACAGAATACTGAAATCAGCAAAAACAAACAAACAAAAAATCAACTTACATATGAAGAAAAGCCCATAAGTTTTACAGCAGTTATAGCAAATGAGATTTTATAAACCAAAAGAATATGGGAAGATATAGTACAAGAACTCAACAAAATAAACACCTCATCAAAAATTATTAAAGAACTTCTTTAAAAGACAGAAGAAAAAAGTTGGGGCATTGAGAATGGCATTTACTAATGGTACATAAGATTGTTCTCTACTATATTAAGAAAGTTTAAAAACAAATAGAAATTAATCATCACAAATTGACTTTTACTGATTTAATTTATTCTGATAAATCTATTTGTCATGCCTTTAAGTTTCATTGACCAAGTAATATGGAACAAATTTGTTATATGACTTCTGAAGATCAAACACACTGGGGGTGTGATAGGCCCATCTAAAGAATCTCGGTGGAGAAATAGAGACATTGATGGTGGAATTCATTTTATCAAACCTATTGTATGCCTGAAACACCTCTATGTGAACAACCGTTTGTAAATCATAGTGTTTTCAATAAACGTTTCCTAATATAGAAAGAACATTCTATTTTTTTGTAACCACAGTTTTTTGAAATGCTTGTAGGCAACAATCTGTACTGGGCTGTTCAAAGTAAGTTTTTACTTTGTACTCTTCAGTCTTCCCCTAAGTATTTTGGAAAAAGACAAGGCATATAGGAGGTCACATTTCAAAGGTGGCATAATTTGACTCAAACCTGCCTAAGGCAAAATTATGAAACTGAATGTTTAGTTTCCTACTGTCCCAGATCATAGAACAGAAAATTCCTTCTTTAAAGGGACATGAAAGACCACTGAACATCCTCATGGTTTGTGGTCTCAGCTTTATGAAGACCCCGTTTTACAAAGTGAACATGTTCCCTTGTGTGGAAAAAAGCAAAACCTCATGTAAATCTCAAAGTTATGACATAATATGAAGTTCTTTTTTAAAATTATCCTTATTTAAAACACCGTGATTACAAAATATAATTGTAGTTGTATGATTACAGTCAATGTAAAGAACACCCCCCTTCACCAATGCGATTCCCACCACCAAATTTCCTAGATCTACCTACTCCCCCACCCCACCCACACCTGTACTCGATGACAGGCTTTCTTTTTCCCTCATTCATTCACATTTGTTATGATAGTTTTTTCAGTTTAGTTATTTCTCTAACTGCACTTATCATTCTATGTGGTGAGCTTCATGTCATTAGCTGCACCTACATGGGAGGATGGGGGGGAAGTAAGGGTAGGGGCTGAGGGCAGTAAAATATTAGAAATGATGCTATAATATGAAGTTCTAACTTGACTACGGACCAAGTCATCAATATTAAATCAATGTTTCATCATAAAATTCATGGTAAATTAAATTGCTTACCTCACTTATTTCTTTCTGCCATATGAGTTACAGAAGACCAGAATAAACATGGATTTCGGGTTTGATTCACTTGATAGCTTAAGATAATAGATACAGGGGCAGAAGTAACCCATGAAAGCAATAACCTGAGACTGAAATGCTTACATTTCTGATTACCCTGTTTGTTGACAGACTATGGGAATGTGCTACAAGTAGTCATTAGCTTTAAAGAGAAAAAAGTGATATGTTCAGCAGATTAAATGGTCAACCCTAAAGCCTGCAGCTTGCCAGCAAATATAAAAGTCCAGAAATATGGTAAAAATACATATTTGCTGCTTTATCCCTTGAGGTTTTTATTTAAGTTGGTTATGTGGCCAAGTCAGAAAGCTGGCAACTAGAAGAAAGAGCGCTAATAAATGACATTATGCAGCACTGATCGTGAGATCAACTAACAGGCCTATATAAAAAGATTGTTATAAGAGAAAGAGAAAATGTTTGACCTATGCTATATGATTGACTAGACTTTGGGTAACACTATCATCTCTGGAACTGAGAGCACTGAAAATATTCAGTGATGATGCAGCAATCAGGTAGAGGGCAGTAAATTTCAGGGAGCTATAAAACCGAGAAGTGTTTGGAAAGATAAGAAGCCATAAAACCAAGAAATGTCTGGAGTGATGACATGATCTGTACAGGAATCACTCACTCTGCTACTAGCTAAACATGAAGGCAAAACCCCATCTAGAAAAAAATTCATAAGCAGAAACAACATTCTGATAAAACCAAGAAAATAGACCAGCAGAGCTAACTGTCCTTGTCACTGAACAACTCTTCTTGTAAGGATCCTTGGGCCCAAGTCCACAGAGCCTACAAAAAGACTGTATAATCAACTACCCAAATCAATTTGTGGCACTCTATCTTGAAGGGAGCCTGCATCAGCATCTTGGGTTCTTACTATCTTCCTTTCAGTAACTTTCCCTCTCTCTCTATAGAAGTTTATATTCTCACTTGAACATGTTTCATCTTATCATCACAATTTCTCTTGCTTTGTCTTTTGCTTCTTTGTTTACCTTTTTTGTGAAATTCTTTTCTTGAAATAAAAGCCAAGGAATTGGATCTTAAATGGATTTCGGTATCAACCTCTTAATTTTCCTGCAAATCATATATCTGTGCCTTAGCCTGAGAACCAGAGCTCCCTAAAATACAGGTGACAGCGATTAATTCCCAGGTTATGCAGATCAAATGGTTCACAGGCTCAGTTTGGTTTAGTGAAGTTGATAGGCCATTAGAACTTTTTGCCATTATATGGAATTTAGGCAGACTTTAACAGTCCTGATGACCCAAGACACATATCTTACTGATAACAGTGACTTGTGAAAGTATTTTGAGGCAAAATTTGATAAAATGAGAGGATTCTATTGATAAGGTCCTCTAATAAAGAGATTAATACAGAAAAGGGAAGACTACAAGGAGAACAGAGAGCATCCAAAAGCTTTTGAAAAATACAATGAAATGAAAAACTCATCAAAACAAAAATAAAGCCACAAAGGCCTCACCTTAGGAAAAGATTCAAGGCTGGTCAGTCATTAAAATTTTAGTCTCAAGAGGACCATAGAAAATAGTATAGAAGTTAAGGCACTTATCATTGTATTATGGCAGAACTCAGTTTGGATTGGCACCTTGCACCACAAGAATTGAACCTTGAATACAGAGCCAGGTAGTAAGCCATGAGCATGCCAGTGTGACCCCCAAACCAAAAATAAAGTAAAATTACAACCTCAAAACAAACATAAGTCTTGATCTTGATATCTTTACAAACACCCAGAATGGAATCCAATGATTCTCATATGGTTTTAACTGGGAAAGGTTTCTCTGCTGAATTAAAAAATATGGTACCCCTCAAAAAGGAGAATACATTTTAAAGATTTAAAATCAAGTTTACATAACTATCCGCTTAAAAAAAGGAATGGTGGGGGGCCGGAGAGATAGCAATGGAGGTAAGGCATTTGCCTTTCATGCAGGAGGTCATCAGTTCGAATCCTGGGCGCCCCCTTATGGTCCCCCGTGCCTGCCAGGAGCAATTTCTGAGCCTGGAGCCAGGAATAACCCCTGAGCACTGCCGGGTGTGACCCAAAAACCACAAAAAAAAAAAAAAAGAATGGTGGGTGCATCATAAGTTCATGGAATTTACTGAAAGCAACTTTATGTAAAAATCTTATCTTCAAAGTTTTTCCTTAGTTAATGAACTGACCAAAAACTTTTTTTTGCAGAATATAGTTTACAACAATTCTAAGATGGTTGGGCTGTAAAAGACCCACAAGCAGAAGTCATGCAAAGAAAATTTCCAAATCACCAAAAAAGGGACTTAGTCACCGGGGGACAGAAACCTATGCCTAATCATTTGTCAATACTGGGATGAAAGACATTGAACTTAATGGTGGTGATTAGAGGATTTTTAGCGATGGAGGTGAATCAGTTCCTACATGTAGACTGAAGGAAGAATTATGATCAGGAGGCAGGTTGTAATCATCAAGATTATTTGTCTCAGTACTTTATTTCTTCTGTCATGTGACTATACAGTACAGCAGAGAAAACATCATGCACTGCTCACTTTCACTTCATTGTATGATGTACTTCAGCTATCAGAAAGAGTTTACAGGTGACAGCTCCCACATTCCACGAGCTGTTCGCATTCCTTCAATTTGCAATTAGTGTAATAACTCCTGGTTTTTCCAAGGAGTATGAAAAGACCTATGATTCAGTCCTTACCCAATACAGTCTAAAGTCAAGGTTCACATGGTTATGAATGACCACAGTTCAGTGTGTGAGGAAAAAAACTTAATATTCTGAGCCTTGAAATAACTAAAGCTGCTCATTGTGAAGAAAATATAACAAGCTAGGTGAGAAATTTGAAGAAATCTAGAATACAGAACACAAGGATAGATAAATAAGAAACTAAGAATGTTTTTACAGTAAAATATCGGTTGAAACTAACAAAAAATTCCTAGGTTGAGAGTTTTGCAGCACCTCATTGAGAAGCATAGGATTGGGTGGGGACATAGTAGAAGGTAAGGAGCAGGGTAGGGTGAGAGCCTAGACATGAGTTCTATCCTAGTGCACCACCTGGGGGAGTACTGGAAAGGTTAAGGAAGTAAGACCTAGGGGCCACATCGAACCCACTGTGTGTCATGCCATAACAGTTCGAGTCCCTCTTAGAAACCAATAAATCTATTTGAGTGTCTTTCCCTATGCTGTATTTTCAGTAAAATGAAAAAGCATCATACATTAGAAAAAATTATGATGCGATGAAAATTCATTCAATATACTTTCCTCTAAAAAGGCAAAAGAGAGAAAAAAGTTATGATGGGATAGAATGTTGTACAGTACTTGCTTCAGGAACCCACAACACCGTGCCTTAAAGAATTAATTTTACCAGAATAACGAGCGAACGTAGGAGGATTTCAGTGTGACATCTGATAGCATGTGGAATTGCTACAGATACTTGGGCATGACAGATCATCTCTTTGGGACTCTGAAAGCATTGGCAAGTTGATTCCTGAGGCTCCTATCAAATCTGTAAGTCTAAGGGACATAGGGTAGAATAGTTTTATGCAATGAATAACTGTTAGGAATATTAGGAAGTATAAATATATGTCTGTGGTTCAAAATGACTTTATAAAATACAGATTCTATCAAGAGTTGTTCATTTACTGGATCCAAAGCATGAGTGGAGGGTATTTGGAAACATGATATTTCCCCCCGTCTATGTATCCTGCTTACTTTCCTACTCGGTGCAATAAAGCAAGTATAACATAGTTTCAATATAGTAAAGTAAGACTTCTCTCCCCATTATTTCCCAAAAGGTACACCTAAGAGAGAATGTGAAGTTAACCTTATGGTTAATCCAGTGGTCTTCTAAGATCTAAAAATCTTGGTCAGGAAGTACTTAAGATGATATATTAAAGGAAACCTATAACTTCTACATACAGTCTTTCTCATTTTTTAGTTTGTATTTTTCTATGTATGTTAAAATATATGTTGTGTATGAGTAAAAAATTGGAGAGCAGCATATGCAAATTATATATACATAAGGTTAATACTTTGTAATACTGGAGCCCATTAATTCTACAACCAGTCCATTAATTCTCCATAATGTTGTGTTTTAAGAGTGTTTTTCAGGACTGATATGAATGGGACAATGATATATGAAGAGCAAACATAAATTCAACATGAAATATTCACTGTGCTTGAACCACTCTAATTTTGGTTCATTTATCAGAATAACTTCCAGCCAGTGTCAGAAAGATCTACACATTTACATTTCTTCCTCTTTACAAAAATAATTATGTCTCTGATTAGAAATGGGGTGAGCAACATGTCTGAGAACAAGAAGGAAACTGTCATTCCTTGCAGAAGGGCAAGGTGAAGCTTGAAAAGGGGTGGGAAGCAGACTTGGCTCTCCCAGAATAAATCCATGACTTGGAGACTTAGCACAATATTAAAAATATCTCTGAATACTAAGCTTGGAGCTCAGACTCATGACGTGCCCATTTTTTATCTGAAACCACCATGATGATGATCATTGATATTTTATGAGCAAATGGGATCCTCCTAGTCCCTTATTGGTGCTGAAGCAAGCAGTTGTGTTTAAGAAAAATGCTTGAAAAATGGAAAGTAGGAGAGAAACTCAGTGGGGGTTACTGTGGAATTGGAATGAATTTTATGCTACAATTACTATGAGCCAGGCAAGATTTTTTTTGAAATCTAAGAAATAAGGACTGTTATTCTTGCAAAGTTGTTTGTGTGTACCTAATGACCAAAGACAAGGTCCCAATGGTAGTAACTGCTCCTGAAGCTCTCGTTCCAAAATCAGAGAATTGCTGAGTGAGCATTCTGAGCTGTTCCTCTAGGTCTATTTGGTCTGTTCCAAATTACCTGGCATCTGCATTAATTTAAAAGGAAACATCATTGGGAACAGCTATTAATATAGAAAATAACATTAACTTTAAATTGTGGCCCCAGAGATGTGGGCAATGAAATCTTTTACAGGTGCTCATTAAGTTTTCATTTTATAGAACACTGGTGAGGGAGTTGGAACATAAAAAATGGAGTAGACTTCTTTCCTGACTGTTTGAATTCATAGGAAGCTGGCTCATCTTATTATGATGGCTTCATACTTAGTATTGATGGCTTACCCTCAATACTAAGGTAAGTAAGATCCATCAGCACTAACTCTTGCCTTTATCTTACTTACTATCCACTTTCCTTTTTTTTCTCTAACACCAGGTTTATTAGAATATGACAAATAGAGCACTGGATCAATGAAGACCTAGCTCATCCAACTTTGTCATTTACTAGCTGTATAACCTTGGGCAAGTTACCTAAATCTCTGTGAAGTTTAGCTTTTACTTTTTTTTTTCTTTTTGTTTGTTCTTGGGCCAGACCTGGTGGTGCTTAGGGGTTACTCCTGGCTCTGCACTCAGAAATCATTCCTGGTAGGCTCTTCAGGGATGCCAGGGATCGAACCCAGGTTGGCCATGTGCAAGGCAAACACCCTACCCACTGTACTATCACTCCATCTCCAAGCTTAGTTTATTCATCTATAAGATGAAGGTAATAATATTGTCCTTCGTTCTTCTTGAGACAAAGAAATAAAATTGCTTTATAAACTTTTGAGTTATAGAAATTGATCACATTCCAAAAACTAACACTGGAAGATGGCATTCATTTAAAAAAAGAAGCTTGAGGGCCGGGCGGTGGCGCTAAAGGTAAGGTGCCTGCCTTGCCTGCGCTAACCTTGGATGGACCGCGGTTCGATCCCCCGGTGTCCCATATGGTCCCCCAAGCCAGGAGCAACTTCTGAGCACATAGCCAGGAGTAACCCCTGAGCGTTACTGGGTGTGGCCCAAAAAACCAAAAAAAAAAAAAAAAAAAAAAAAGAAGCTTGAAAACTTGGAAACCATTTCAAGATGTACTTTTCTCTTTACAAAGAGATCAAAATTCTTTTCAAACCTTGGATCACAAATCATCTTTATGGATCCAAGTAGAACCTAATTCCAGAGGCAACGTTTTTTCAAGGGTACTCATTGTTCCATTTAGATATAAAACACACATGAAAAAGATCTCTGTCAGCAAAAAAGGTTCACAGACTAAAAGTCATAATCATCTTTAACTTTTTGCTTTTATTCTTCTAAGAAAGAAAGTAGTGTCTCTCGGGGTTTTATTAGTGATATGACTGCAAATTACTTTGCTCCTGCCTTCCTTCAGTACAAATTGAACCCACACATAGTCTTGATTTAAGCAAATTAAAGTGTATTTCATTTTGAATGATCAAAATCATCTTCAGAGAGAATTATTTTTTAGTTTAGTTGTTTCTGGACTACACTCAGTGGTGCTCAGGTATTACTCCTGGCTCTGCACTCAAGAGTCATTCCTGGCAGTGCTCAAGGAACCAGATGGGATGCAGAAGATTGAGCCTGGGTTTGCAAGGCTAATGCTCTATCCGCTATCTATCACTCCAGCCCCTGGGACTTTGCTGAAGATTTCTGATATTCTTGTACACCAGCAGGTGTTGATACTTCAGAATCCGGCATGCTTTGAAGAATCAAAATTTTCATAAGTCCTTCTAAATTTCCTTCACAGGCATCTTCACTTTTCTAAATATTGACAATGTTTCTTTTTTGTCTAATCTCTCTAATACTGAGATGAGTGCTGAATAGAAAAAGCACTCATCAAATATGCATCAATTAGTAAAGTATTTTATAATGTATATTATGTGAACCTAAATCAAAAGGGAGTATGCTGGCATAGAAAGATGTATGTGTCATCTGCCTCAAAATAGAGGATTTCCTTTGGGTCCCAATTATCATATCTTAATATTCCTAAATTGTTATAAACTATTTCACAGTTCACTTGAGAAAATATCATTTATAATCTTGTAGAAGAATATATCTAACTAAGTTACTGCTGAGTAAACTCACACAGCTTTGGAAAAAGAAAAAACATCTAATAATGTTGAAGAAAGATCTTGATTCAAGATTTGTAACAGACTTCTTTTTTTTTTTGGTTTTGGTTTTTGGGCCACACCAAGTGATGCTTAGGGGTTATCCTGGCTATGTGCTCAGAAATTGCTCCTGGCTTAGAGGACTATATGGAACGCAGGGGATCAAACCATGGTCCATCCTGGTTCAGCCACGTGCAAGGCAGAAGCCCTATTGCTGCGCTATCACACACCCCCCAGTAACAGACTTCTTGAGAAACTCTGAACTCATTGTTTTATTACTATAAAATTCAATTAAATGCTTCATCTAAAATTGAATGGATGCCACTGGTTGATCCGGTTAGAAGTCTGTGAATTTATTCTAGATCTGTATAAAATGGATCAAAAGAGTGGATGGATGCTAAGTGGAGCAGTTTATACACAGACCTTGAGCCAATTCACACATAGACACAATCTAGTATTGTACATAGATGCAATCTAATATCATAGAATCTGGCTAACTCTGAGAAGTTGTCTGAAGAAAGTGTGCAATTGGTAGATAAGGTAGACAAAAATGATGGAATCAAGAGAATGTATTAATTTTTCTTTCACAATAACCATATATCTATACCAAAATGTGGATTTATCTACACAGAAGTAAACCTAAACCCAGAAAACAAATTTTTCACATCAAGGCTAAAAATGGCAATAACTGGAGGAGTGATAGAGAGATACCCTACTGCAAGCTTAATGAGGTACAGCTAGTAAGATATCACTAGGACTAAGTTCTTAGACCTTCACTAAGGCTAGCTCTTAGATTTTAATCATTATGTGTGCTGATGAAGATTTAGCCTAACCAACAACAGAAAGTTCAACATCCAAAATTAACACCTTAAGCTAATATCCTGAAATCTTCTAATATAGTTTAACAAAAAGACTATTGCCAGGAACACAGGGATAATGGAAGAGTCTCAATGTTGCTGTCACAAAGCCAAACTGCACCTTCCAAGTTTCACTTTCCAACTCAAATGTTTCCTTTAGTTAGTTAAAAACGAGTTCTAATTCTGCCTCATATTTTTGTTTTCCTACAAACTGAGAAAAAAGAAGTAGATGGGACCCAGGGCCAAGCGGTCTCAGGAGCATTGAGTGGAAATGAAAATTGGTCAAACCTAAATATCCAAACCAAAGTAAACAACAATAGAGTCAAAAGACCCAAACTACAACAAGCTATAAGCAAAAGGGACCTGTTACACTAGGAGTCCAGGTGGCATGCTGGGAATTGTGATGGAGGAAGGTCAACACTGGTAATAACAGCCCTAATTCACTGTCACTTTGTACCTTGAAATACAACTGTGAAAGACTTGTAAGCCTACCACGTTGGCTGGCACATTACAATGTTCATTGGTTTCATCTTAGATCTCATGTTTTCAATGTTCTTGAGTCTGGGTTTTAAATGTATAGTTATACCATTCTCCCATATCAATCAGTAAGAAGCTTACTGATGCATGCACTGCTTTCAGATAACAGGGAACTTGTACATTTCCCACAAAACTGAAAATAGAAAATCAGTAGCTAGCACATTTTACATTACCCAAAACTACTGATATACAGTAAACAATGAGTGTATGAATAATGAAAAAATATTTAGCATCAAAAATGATAAGTGGTATATGCAGAAATATGAATAAAATGTGAAGATAATATGCTAATTGGAATAAATCAGTCACAATTCAAAAAAAAATAAAGACTATCGCATTAGGACTATGAAGAAAAGCCTTTTGGTCTAATCCAAAGAAACAAACTCAATCCCCCTCATAATGAGGAGATAACCCAACTGTCAAGAAAAATACCCTGGAGAATATTCCAAATTCAACAAAACAAGTAACTAAGAAATTCCTAATGCAACAGAACAAAAGGCTTAACGCAGCAGAATCTGAAGCTTCAGAACTAGTGGTAAAAATGACCACAGAAATTAGGAAAACAGTGGATAATGAAATATGAACTTTACAATGACAAAGAGGCAAATAAAATCCCCAAATCACATACAAATTAGACCTCAAATAAAACACACAGCAAAATGGTAGCAAACTATTTCTTTCAATGATTTTCCTAAAACTCAAGGCTTTTAACTCACCAATCAAAAGACATCATTTGGAAAGTTGGATCAGAAGACAAGTCACAACTTATTTCAATCCACAAGAAATTCACTTGAGACTGTAAGATAAACAGGTCTCAATATAAAATGCTATAAAACAATTTATCAAGCAAATAGTAATGTAAAATGTGCAATGGTAATTATGATTATACTTAATACTGTAGATTTTAAGATTAAAAAATGACAAGAGGCAAGAATGATAATTTTCCAACATTCAAAGGATTATTGTCATAATATTTAACACTTGTTAACAAATATGTACCAGAATGGAGCTCCAAAATATATAAAGCACATACTAAAAACAAGAAAAGCCTTCTACTACAATAGTAGTAGAATACTACTAATACTAATAATACTAATATAATACCCACAGAATTCTATGAAAACCAGACAGAAAAATTTTTTTTTAAAGCCACAGTGAGGAATTAGATAAAAATTTAATAAACATTGATTTCTCTTCCCAAATAATCTGAGTACAAATCATTCTCAAGCAAACATGGAACATTTTTAAAGACAGACCACATTTTGGAACAAAACATTTTAATATATTCACAAAACTTATATCATATCAAGTAACATTTTATTGATGATGGTACACAACTAGTAGAAATAAACCACCAAATGAAAATGAGGTAAACATGCCACTGAACCACTACTGGGTCCATGATGAAATCAAAAGTGATAGTAAATTACCTTAAATATAACTGCAAAAGACTTGTAATTCACATTGGTCTCAAAAATAAAAAGTGATAGGAAGATAATAACAACAAAAAGGCCAAAAAAAATTAAAAAGAACAAAAATGAGCCAAAACAAAGACACATTTATCAGAACACATGAGATACAGCAAAAGTTATAGTAAAAGGGTAATTCATAGCAATACATACTTAATCATAAAACAAGAAAAAGTAAAATAGTCTTTTTTCCTAAAAGAGTTTGAGAAAAAGTAAGTCAAATAAAAATCCAGTAGCAGAAATAATAATAATAAAGCAGTGCAGAATTAAAAGATAATAAAAGATTAATGATAATACATTATTTTTTAAAATAGATTTAGCAAACTTGATAAAACTTTAGTGAGGTTCACAAAACCAAAATCTAGGTTCACAGAAACAAGAAAGGATTTGAGGATATAGCTCAAATGTATGGTGGATATGTGAGATTTACAGCATTGTATTCCCCCAACACTAAGCACTACTTGGAGTCCCAGACTACCTCTAGATGTGGCCCTGATGACCCCTAAAGTACTTTTTAGTTGTCTTGGTTGACCCCAACAGCACAGGCCCCAGAGAAACCACACTGCTAGAGTCAAGTGCCAAACTATCATCAGTTCTGAGCTACCAAGCAGAATATAGTTGCATACAGATCATTCTACAGATCAGGCTTTCAAGCTCTGATGAAAAGCTCTGGTTCCCTCAAAAAAGAAATAGAATTATAATCAAAAAAAGATTATGACAGATACCACAGAAGTATAAGACTACTCTGAAAAATTAGAACTATATACACATGAAACCATCATTAACAGTATTATAAATCAGTTTAGATTACAATACTTTGGAGCTGGAGTGGTGGTGCAAGACATAAGACATATGCCTTGCATGTGTTAGCCTAGGACAAACCATGGTTCGATCCCCCGGTGTGCCATATGGTCCCCCAATCCAGGAGTTATTTCTGAACGCATAGCCAGAAGTGTCCCCCCCCCCAAAAAAAAAGCCCAATAATTTTTAAAAACTAACATATACACCAAATCCAAAGCCAAAAACAACAGAATTTATACTCAATACAACATGCTAGACACAGAGGAGGCCACTTATTCTAGCAGCCTGGGGAGCAAAGAAGGGGATATGGGAAACATGCTGGGAACAGGGGTAAAGGGAAGACAACATTGGTGGTGGGAATGCCCCTGATTCAATGTCACTATGTACCTAAAATATTACTGTGAAAGATTTGTAATCCACTTTGGTCAAAATAAAAATTAATAAAAAAAATACCCTAACATATACAATGATATAAACCAGTGTGACCTCAACAAAAATACATTACACAGATATGAGGTCATATTCAGATAAAACCTTTTTATTGCAACCTCCTCAAACATCTAGATCATTTGGTTTATGTCATTGAGTATCCTCCATCCTGTGAGTTTCCCTGTTTTCTCCTTCATGTCCCAGACTCCTATTCCATTTATTAGCTTGTGGATAATATTGCCCCATCTATCTTATTTATGCCAAAACAGGTAAACTTTCCATGTGTAGATGATCACATTTTCTATCATTTTCCAATAAGGTCAAAAAGGGAAGTAAGTGTGGGACTGGAGTACTAAAATAAAACTATCTCTGTTTATAGATAAACAACTCACAGTATAGGAAGGCTCTGTGACATATTCAAGAATGAAGGGAAGCAAGAGTAGAAGTATAGTATCAAGTGAAATATTTGTGGTGATGTGGGTTTTGAAATTCTGAGCAGTTTGGTATCTCAAAGTAAACAGGATAGCTGACCTCCAGAAAACCTTACAATTCCACTTTCAGAAGGATTCAACTATAACTTTGTAACTGTAAGACAATAAATGGTTTCTAAGTGGATCAGGCCTCCTTGTCAGTGATAGTATTTACAGCAACCTTTTTTAACACATACATTATGTTAGCTGAGCTGCTTCTCCCCCCAAACCATTCTCCTCAACTTAATTAGATCCACTAGGCTTGATTTGCCACATTAAAAGAATATTGTGGTTGTTTCTGTGAGAATGGACAAATATAATATCTCCTGAGAAAGTGTGTTTTTAACCAGCAACTTGAATTACATACTAAGAGAATCAGAGATGAGAGTGGTGGGCTTGCTGAATGTATACATTTTTCAATTATACCAAGAAATCATGAAATTTGTTGCTATGTAATCTTCTAAATTAAATATCTGAAAGATTTCATTTCAACCTGCTCCCTAACTCAAGACCTTGTTGGCTGATAGCATCACAGAAATGCTGCTTGAGGCCATGCCAAATATTATTTTTGGATAGCATAGTCTGCAAATGTAAGAAAGAGACATAAAATGTGAAAGATAGGATGATTATAAGGTTACAGTTGGAGGAGAGACACAAAGATAAATAAACTGAAATATATTAATATGCTATTTTATGGAAATTTCCCTTTTATGGGGTCCCACAAAAGTCCTTAGTGACCTATAAAAATTCCTACCTTTGAAGTGTTTTGATGGAATTCCACAGAATGGCTTCCAAGGCAAGTTCTAAAATTCCCTCAGGGCTTTGTAAAAATCTCCCAATTTATAATCCATGAAAATGTAATATGAGCAATCTTAATGCACTGTATTTTCATATTTTGGTGGTTTTTATTTCCTGAGACTATTGAGATAGTTCTTTTAAATATAATGTATCTTAAATTATTTGACCTCACATATAGTTGCTCACACCCACAGCTATTAGGTCTTGTTTTGCTATTAAAAATAACAAAAATAAGAGTGATCATGCAAAATATAAGATGAACTATTAAACAGACCATATTCATGTTTTTAATAAATTATTTTTAACTTATATAAGGAATAAAGCCTTAATGAATCCACTGGTCTGTGCCAAAGAATGCTAGACATTTGGAACTTTAATAGATATTTGTTTTGCCTTGGTTAATTTTCATGAGTGAAATATTTGTCCCATTTATTTATTTTCCCTAGATATCTAAGACATTACTAAGCTATGAATCAAGGTAAAATACCAGGCAGCAGAAATAGTGTTCAATTCTTTTTTTTTGTGCGCAAATATTCTTTTATTTGAGGCACAGAAATAATACTTTCAACTTCGACAATAGAAGAATAACTTAATCTTTCAAGTAAGCAAACTGAAGATGCATTAGAATGGGGAGAAAAAGGCTTTCTATTTTCTTAAAGTTGGAAATAGGGTACATGGGATAAGATATTCTGTATTCTTCTAAAATGGGTGACTAAGTGCCAGGAATAGGCTTATGAAGTTGTACCCTACATTTGGAACTTCTGCTGAGGTAGAGCAGCTGGTCAAGGGTCTCCTCAGGCCCTTCCACAATGTTCACAACAGGCCTTCCTGATGTAGCATATAGACTGTTCTGATTTTGTTCTGGTTTTGAGATCAAACCTGATGAAACTCAAGGGTTACTCCCTGGATTTTGAACTCAGAGCCCTCACAGGCAAAGTTTGCACTTCAGACTCCTGAGTTACTTCTCGGGCTCTGACATAGGATTATTTTAAATTGATGTCAATTGATTCTCTGCCATCTGATGAGAAACTTTTTTTTAAGTTTAAGTACTTAAACTTCTTTAAGCACCTAAAATGAAATAAGGGATGATTATCCAATTTGAATATTTTTATCAAAAATAAACATTAGAAAAATTCTCACTACAGAGCCACCAATCTTTGTCTTTCTGAATCATTTCTTCCTCCTCACTAGAATCCCCTTTTTTTCTCATGAACTATAAGCTTCTATCTCATTCCTTACCTAATTCTTTCCCCACTGGTTTTAGAATTAAATCTTTCCATATCTATGTAATAAAATGTGTCTTTTCCTTCTCCTGATATGCCTAATGTTAAGCTGATAGTTTGTCTAGCTCAGAAAGAACCCAGAGAAGGAGGAGGAGATTTCCTCTCTGTCCCCTTCATGTATTCATGTAAACAGGTATTGTTTGTTCTCATCAGACAATTTCCCTTCCTATTGCTTATAGAGCTCCTTATAGTTAGAAATCTGTCCAGAAGCCAAGGCAGCATGAGGTTCTGGAGAGTGATGGGCCCATACACTTCCTCTAGGCCTGACTAGATGACAGGAAACTGCCTTCTCCAGGAGTTTTCTCAGAGCGTCTGAAAGAAACATGGTAAAAATTCTTTGCAAGGAGAATCTCAGCGAATACTGTCTATAAGACTAAAACTCTACCCAACAGAAAATAGAAATGAAAGATGACAAGAAATAGCATCTCCAGCAGCAAATTGTTCTGCCGACAGTACCTGAGTCAATAAATCCCTCGTTTCCCCCAAACTCATTGGGTTAAGTTAATCTTCCTTGCAATAGAAACAATCACCCAAACTCTTTCTCAGGCTTTTTCTCCTATTTCCCAAAACAGTTAGAAGGAGCTGTTTCCAATAAATGAATCCTTCCCAGGGGAAAAGCTATAGTTGTTTTCAACAGACTTTTATAACAAACTTGAATTTGGTTTCTATGAGGAAAATCTGATATGGGTACTTTCTCTTGAATATGTCTTTTACTTTCATTCTCCTCATCATTAGCCTTAATTTAGATTATTCATACTAATTAGAAATAGATTATTCCCTAAAATTGGGGTCAGACTGCTATGTTTTGTAAGGACAGGAGAGCTAGTCTTTTTTTTTTTTATCATAGTTAGCCTTAATTTGGGGTTTGGAATGGGATCTGTAGTCTATCTCCATTTTCCCTATGTTCGAGCTCAGTGGACATTTACCACTCCCCTAAAGTGCCACCCGTTTGCTTGCCTAAGGTTGAGTGTTTATCTTTGATTGGACAGACAAGGACATATCTTAGTCCTACTCATCCTGTAAAGTTCATAAAACTTATTAAGATCTCCCCAGGCTTACAATCATGTTTTCCACAATAACTGTCTTGGCTTCAAGTGTGGCCTATTGCTAGTAGTCTTTTCTCTGTGAAGAGTGAGCTGGTTCATTTATTTATGTAACAAATTGTCAGGATCCGTGTGTGAGACTTTGTGTTAGGAACTGGGGAATACAACTACCAACTCCATAGGCAGCCTTGTGAGATTATTTCTGAAGGATTTGCAACTTAATTCTATCAGAATTATTTACATACATTAGGTTTGTAAATAAACTGTGATAGTAGGCATAGGTATAGTTGGAAAGAAAACAGAGAGCTCACAGTGAATCCTGTGTGTTAGTTAAGGGAAGCCAATATGGGCAGTGTTAGAGGTAGAGAGGGTAGGATGGGACAGGGCTCATTTGAGAAAAGGACTGAGTGCAATTGAGACTGGAGAAGGTAACTCATATATGTCGGCAGTTCACACTTAGGGCCTTTGAGCCTCAAGAAAATTTGGTTCTTCTGCTGAGCATAGCCAAGGCCACTGGAGAGTTCTCCATGGGAAGTAGCCCTTATGATCTACATGCTGAAGACAGAGCTGCTCAGCAAAAGGGAGGATCTTGGGGGACTGGGGAGTAATTGAGCCAATGGTGATGGCTTTTTGAATGAGTGAAAGGATAGAAAGTCCCCCAGTATAGCCCATTGAACTCAGCAACTGATTGGTCAGGGTGTTTAGGGGCAACAAGGAGACAGCTGTAGGTCCCTTCATGCCATGAGGTCATTAGCACACTCTCTTTAATAATGTATATTGAATCAAGCTACCTAATGTTCCCATAATTTTCCCTGGACACACAGTATTTTATATTATACACAGTAATGAGAGTGGGAGAGAGAATATTTTTTTTTGGTCTTGCATTTGGGCTACTAATCTGTCCAACCATGAAAGAGCGAAAACAGACCCTAAAAGCCCACTTTCTCGCTTAGCCTGCCGTTTCACTTCCTAAAATTCTGTATGAGCACAGGAGAAGATTAAATAAAATGTGGCCATTAGAGAGTGTTCCTAAATTGTCACTCCCTTATGGATTCACAGAACAAAATGGCTCCGTAATTTGTCTTCACTGAGCCAGTGTTTTTGCCTGCAGGCTTGGAGACTATTTTCATAGGAGCTTCCTAGCTCCTCTAGTTAATCATCTTCCTGTGCAGCTCACAGGTGGTTCTTCTTTCACTGTTTTCTCCAAATTCATTAAGCACCATATCTAATAGGATAATTTCAGACTTTCCACACTCCTGGTTAGTGCTCCTGCCTATTGAACTGCTTGTCTAAAAATAGGACTTTTGTCCATCTTTTAGATGTCTATGATAAAATAAACAGAAAGGATAGAAATAATTCTAGACAGCTTGCTTCCCTTCCCCCCAAATTGGAATTCAAAACAAAATAATTAAGCAGGATTGTAGTTAAGCATTAGCAAAATCCCAAATATATGGTAATATCTCCAAGCAATTATTTCATCTAGCTAAGCCTCTGATGAATCGTCTTCTCAATTTGACTTCTTAATCTCCGGGTATTTCATCAGCCACAGTATTCCCCCAGGCAGACAACCTACCACTTCTGCTGAATAGAGGGTTGAAAGCCTCACCCCAAATTACATTTTTTTAGGATTTGGGGAAATCTCAAAAGCCTGCTCCATAGAAGGATAGAATGCAAAAAAGAATGAAAGTTGGGAGAGATTTTTGATATATTAAGGGAATGAAGAATCATTCAGAATTAGTCCAATGGCCAGTGGTCCCCAAATTAGATCACTCAGTGGGGAGACACCACCTTGGATAGGGTACCCTCATACTACAAAGTGGAAAGGTACTGATAATGTGTGTATCTACTGAGGCCCTTCTAGGCACTACTATTCTTTATATGCTCTGTGAGAGCCTATCAACCTTACTGGAGAATAATTGGTGGCTTAAGACTGAGATTCTTTTTTTGTTTTAGTTATTTTTATTTTATCTTTATTTCAGCACCATAATTACAAACATGTTTGTGGGTTTTAGTTATAAATAAGAACATCTCCCTTCATCAGTGAAACATTCCTACCACCAATGCCCCCATCTCCCTCCTGCTCCCATGCCTTGCCTTTATTCAGACAGGCATTCTATTTCTCTCACTACCATTGCCATGATAGTTGTCAGTATTCTGTGTCCAAGTACTTGTTTTGAAATCAAACTCTGCTGCTTGCTAGCTATGGTACCTACTGGCCACTGTTTAATCACTCCGTTGTTTTGTCTTCTGAAAAACAGGGATAATCCTGCTCCCTATCTCACTCAGTTAAGGAGATTAATTAGGTTGATATATTCAAGTTCCTCAAAAGAATTTGGAACAGGAAACTTGCTCTATAAAAATTCCTGCCAATAAACTCTAGATAAGCATTCATTGTTATTGTTGGCATTTGTCTTCTCTTTATCTTCATTATATCCTCATGGATAAATGGGATTAGAATTTAAACAAGATATAGTGTTAGTATATCTGTAGACTATAGTTGTCAAAGGCAGATGTTCAGCTCTTTCTCACTGTCAAGATTATCTATTATTCTATCTCACCCCTACATCATGGCTCAAATTCAAGATCTGTCATTTGCCAGTTTGGAGACCCTGCCACAGTAAATGAACAAAAATGAAAACACCCAGTTGTATCCATGGATAATAACATTAACGGTTGACACCTACACAGTTTTATAGTTTAAAAGTTATGTATACACATAGCTTCTGTGCTCCTCATGATCACACTATGAAGCAGGCGAGTCTAGTGTCAATATTTCCATTTCACAGATTAGGACACTGAGATAGATCTAAAAAGACTAGGGCATTCTACATGGCAGATCTAAAGCTTAGACTCATGTTTTCTAAACCCTAACACTTTATCCTACTTGGGAGAACATATGTAGATAAACCATGAGAATGTTCTGCTAACACTGTCAACAGAAATAAAGTCCTGGGTACCCAGTTGGTTTCAGGGAGTAGCAACTGTCCTATTGTCCTTTGGTACATTCTGTCAGAGGTGAGTTCTCTCAGCCATGGACATGGTTACAGTCTTCCAGGTGGCAAGAACAGATTAATAGAGTTGCCTCTTACAGATGTAATATTTACTACTCCTACCTTTGTGGGAACAGCTGAGCACAAGGACAAAAGTAAGATGGATGACCTAGATCACAAGGCTGGTGTGGTTAGAGCAAAGGATGAAAATGCCTTCAACTCAAAAAAATGTGTGATTCTGTGAGTGCAGGCAAATGAAATTTCTACAAGGTAAAGCTGTATGAGAGCTAATGAGGATGTGTATTCACACAGTAAAGACAGATAATATTGGTGAGACATAAACACAATCCTCCATCAGAGGATTTTTTTTAACAGAATTTAATTCAACAGTTGTTGAGCAATTATCCTCTGGAAGCAGGGATGGGAAACTTGCATACAAGCTGCTTCCCAGAAGAAAATCAGCCTTTGGGGAAGGTAGGTGAATTCTTCCGGTGCTTTAAGCTATATTGAGTAAATATACATATTAACACACAAATGTGAATCTCTGGGGCCTAAGAAAATGAATGCAACTTCCTCTGTGCTTAGCTCACTTGCTTCCTACCTAACACATTAGAAACCCCAGAAAACAGGCTTGTATATCACTTTATCTCCCTTCAGCATGATACCTCTTCTGCAACAATATTGCAAAGGAAAAAAGAGGATAGAGAGAGAGACAAAGAGAGGCAGAGGCAGAGAGAGAAAGAGAGAAAATATAAATATAAATAAATATTTAAATAAAATTTTAAATTTATTTTTAGTATCTAGTTTAATCTATTATTTATTTTATTTAAATAAATCTATATTTATATTTATATAAATATAAATAAATAAATAAAATATAAAGTCTACCACGGAGGCAGGCAGGGGTAGTTCAGCGGGGAGGGCAGGAGGGAAACTGGGAACATAGGTGTCAGAAATGTGCACTGATGAAGGGTGTTGGACGTTATATGACTGAAACTCAACCATGAACAACTTTGTAACTTTATCTCATGGTGGTTCAATGAAATCATTTATTTATAAAATTTAAAAATATTGGAGAGTATTAAAAATGGGCTTATGGTTTGCTAAGAAATTGTTTTAAGTAGAGAGAAATGGGGTGAATGTTCTCTAGAGTACATAAACCAGCAGAGGGCATTTGATACGTGAGGGCAGTTTTTCTCAACCTTTCTCAGATCAAGGACCCCTTTTAATGTACCTCCCCTGCCCTAATGATTGGGTCTTGAGTTTCAATCCATATTTATGCCTTTTTCACTTGTGCCCTCTTTATATATCTTGGGGCTCACAGGCCATATAGTCTGCGGTTGAGAAACCTTGTGGCATTTGGATGCAGACAGAACTGAGTTGGAATCTTGATTCTGTGTCACATTTGGACCAATTATTTTACTTTGCTCACCTTTGATTTTCTCAAACCTGGAAACAAGACACTGAAGATGCATTTGCCGAGCAACTTCTTACCCACCTTTTCTTACTCTTATCCTTGCCTGGGACATTGTTCCTCCAACTTCTCTGGCTATATCTACACTGACACAGGCCTTAATTTAGATGTTCTTGAATCTATTAGAAAGAACTTGCTTCCTCCCCAGAACTGGATCTAATTCACAGGATCTGAAAGGTGATGCTTAAGTTCCTATAGCTTCACTGTCCATCATCAAGTTGAATATCCTATTGAGTGTACCACTCTCATATTGGACTACAACTTTATTGAGAACCAAGATTTGTTTTGTTTTGCTTGATGGGGGGCATACTCAGCTATCTTCATGGTTTACCTCCAAGTCTAAGCTTAGAGATCACTCCTAGTGGAGCTCTAGGAACATATGTTTCATTGGGGATAAAATCTGAGTTGACCATAAAATCGAGGCAAGTACCCTTCCTGCTGTAGTATTATTCTAGCTCAGGGCAATTTTTTGCACCTCAACACAAGAAGCTCCTGGCACAGCACAATAACTAGTAATGAAATCATTTGATCATATGCTCATTTTCTGACTCATTTATTGATTTAGCAAATGTAAACATATTGCAAGCTAAGCCTTCTTCTAGGGGGAGACAACAGTAAAGAAAACAAAACATCAGGCTGGTGCTGTAGCTCAGAGGTAGAGCATTAGTTTTGCATGTGAGAAACCCTGCTTGGAGAGTTCAAGACCCTCATTCACAGAGAGAAAAGAGCAACAAAAATATCTTCATGAAGTTCAAAGTCTAGAACAGAAGAGTCAGTAAACAAATAAGTAAACTATATGGTGATAAATTGCTTTCACTGCCATTGTCCTATCTGCCCATAATCCGTCATTTCCTTCTATTCTCTATATCTTTTCTCATTCTTTTCTATGTCAGCTCCATCCCAATCCTTAACCACATTCATTTCTATAAACCCTGTCCAACCTAAATTTCTTTTCTACTACCAACTTTGCAATGAGTAAATTTATAAATTAATGAATAACAGAATTGCATTATGATCATTGCATGCACTGTAGAATTATACTTGGATCATTGTAAGACACTAGGATAAACCTAGCCCTTCACTAACACCCTCCATCCCCATTGGCAATTGAGCCTTGTCATTTATGTCATAGTAGATTGTAAATAATGAATCTAAAACTAACACATAGAAATCCTTCAAGAAGAAAAAAATGTTGAAATACATCAACGTTCAAATTCTGAGCTTTCTTTGTCACTGTGACTTTTCTATAATGCATTCATGGATCTCTCCTAGCACTTTGGTGTAATACTTACCAAAGAAATCCAAGTAAACTCATAGGAAAGAGGCTCCACATTTCATAACTGGAGGCTGGAACATAGTCATGCTCATACTTCTATTTAATTATACTTACTGGGGGGTGGTCAACAAAGTCAGTAAAGGGATATTTAAGCAGCCAGATGAGTAGGGGATATTGGTTCAAATTACTGCTCTGTCACTATTTGCCTTGCATGATTACAATTTTATAATGGAAATCATATGACTTACTAATCTGTACCACTGAGACAATAAAATCATCTACCTTCCATGGTTATTGTGAGGATCCTATAGGTTCAAAAATGCAAAAGCCTTAGAGAAGTACGACATATTTGGGTATATATCATATCCCCTAACTGCTATTATTATTTCAATTAAAAATTGAGGTTTTTGTTTCACTACATGAACTTCATAATGAAGCTGAGGTTTGCTTACCAAGAAATGTAGGGAATTTTAATTATAAGGCAGTCATGATTTTCTCATTTTGCTATTTCTTGATTACTTTCTATGTACAGAATGTACCACTTTCAGAGTTCTTAAATAATATTTTTCATAGTAGTTGTATATTCATAATCATAAATGACTTCCAGTAGAGTTGCTTAAGAAAACTAGACTATTTTTCCCTATAATATTGTAGGGATTAAATCTAAGAAAGATAAAAAAGAAAAGTGGATATCTACTTTTCTGGTAAATAAAATTTATAGCTGCAATTTCTTTTGGGTATCTGAATTTAATGCATTTGTAACTATATTCTATACAAATATAAGTCATCATTGTCAGAGAAACAAACTCTTACTCTGCATATGTTATGCAATCTTTGAATTTCTACAAATTAAATACCATAAATAACTCTGAGAACCAGCAATTGGAAGTGCAAAATTATGTGAATCATCTAAAAAATAATCAGACTTATACAATCTTAGCAGAATTCCCTAGAAAATATCTGTCTCCTCCTTGCTTATTTACTTTCATACAGGAGAGTTTTCTTGTTTCACTGGAATCCCCATGCATTTTCTGTCAGCCTTTCACAAGACTTGCAAATTTAACAAATTATGCACTTTTAAAAGATATAATTTAACACATTGACACCAGTGCCTACCACCAGAGGCTCACAGTTGAATGTGGTTTAACACAGTTTGCAGCCTTGGCATCAACAAGTTAAGATTTCACTGGGTGGCCACATGAATCCTAATTTTCCAAAAGACAAAGGTCTAATAAATAATTTTCTCCAATTTCTTCACTTATATCTCCCACTTTACCTTTCTCTTTTCTCTTCTCCCTTTCTTTTATTTTTTCTCTCTTTTCCACCCTCTCTTCTCGTCTCTTCTCCTTTCCTTTTCCCTCCTTCCCTTCTCTTCTCAACTCTTCCATAGAACTTCTTAAGGAGTCAGAGATAAGAGATAGCCTTAAAATAGGAATTTAACAAAAGTTCTGAAAAATCAATACATTTTACAAATAAGCAAACCATAAAGCCCTGTTGAGATCAATGACTAAGTCAGAATAAAATTGGCTCCTCAGGGGCTGGAGCGGAGGTGCAAGCTGTAAGGCCTTGCGCTTAGCCTAGGATAGACAGCGGTTCGATCCTCCGGCGTCCTATATGGTCCCCCAAGCCAGGAGCAATTTCTGAACATATAGCCCAAGAATAATCCCTGAGTGTCATGGAGTCTGACCCAAAAACCAAACCCCCCCAAAAATAAAAAACAAACAAACAAAACAAACCTGGCTCTTCAGAATTCTATTTTCATTTCATTTCATTCATTCACTCATCCATTCACTCCTTTGTTCATTTTAGTATCCAATGTTTGACAGGAGTCAAAAACTAGCCTAGGCAATTGGAATACAACTGTAAACAGCAAAACAAACAAACAAAAAATTAGAATCCTTGACATCAAGAAATTTACTTTATTTTCATGAAAGGATAATTGTATTAAAATAACCCATACAATAGACCTTTTTGGTACATAAGAACTTAATTAATTTTTCAAAATCATTTTCAAATTAGGAGACTGGAGAGATAGCATGGTGGTAGGGCTTTTGTTTTACATTCAACTGCCCAGGGAGGGACCCTGTTTGATTTCTGGCATCCAATAGGGTTCCTCAGCTTGCCAGTGGCAATTTCCTTTTTTTTTTCTTTTTTCTTTTTTTAGAATTTTAGAATAGAATTTAGAAGTTTAGAATTTTTAGAAATTAGAATTTTAGAATTTAGAATTTAAGACTTTTACAATAAAATTTAGAATTTTAGAAATTTAGAATTTAGATTTTTAGAATAGAATTTAGAATTTTAGAAATTTAGAATTTGGAATTTAAGAATTTTAGAATAGAATTCAGAAATTTAGAATTTAGAATTTAGAACTTTAGAATTTTAGAATAGGGGGCCCAGAGAGATAGCACAGCAGCGTTTGCCTTGCAAGCAGCCAATCCAGGACCAAAGGTGGTTGGTTCGAATCCCAGTGTCCCATATGGTTCCCCATGCCTGCCAGGAGCTATTTCTGAGCAGACAACCAGGAGTAACTCCTGAGCAACGCCGGGCGTGGCCCAAAAACCAAAAACCAAAAAAAAAGAATTTTAGAATAGAATTTAGAATTCTAGAATTTTATTTTTATTTATTTGTTTTTAATGTTTATGGTTTTTTAACTTTTATTTATTTTATTTTATTTTTCACTTTTATTTAAAAATATTTAAGTACCATGATTACAAACATGATTGTAGTTGGGTTTCATTCATAAACAGAACACCCCCTTCACCAGTGCAACAATTCCTACCCCCAGTGCTCCCCCTTCCTCCTTACCAATCTCTGCCTGTATTCCAGACAGGCATTCTACTTCTCTCACTCATTAAGATTGTAATGATAGTTGAATAATGCCCAGAAACAATAGAGATGAGGGCTGAAAGGATTGGCTCACAATATGAAGCTCACCACAAAGAGTGTTCAGTGCAGTTAGGAAAATAACTACACAAGGGCAATTTCTGAATGCAGAGCCAGGAGTAACCCCTGAGCACAGCAAGATGTGGCCCAAAAACCAATCAACCAATCAACCAATAAATAAAGTTTAAAATTAAAATAAAAAGGAGACTCAGCACCTCTTAGTTCTGTAACTTTCACAGGAAAACTAGTAAACTAATATCACTCCAGGTATTTAACAAAATAACATTCATCTGTTTGACTGGATGAAGTTTAAACATAATCTTTAATCTGGTCTAGTTGGGAAATCCTGGTGAATGAATGCCTCCAAATGAGCCTTTTCAATATTCTTTTGCATGAAAAAACAAGTTTTCAGGTGCCCTTCTAAGTGTTTTGCATATCCATTATTATTACCCCATGAAGTAAGTACTCTGCAGTTGATGAAACTAAGGGATTGTCAATCTATAACTGAAAATTGAATCAATTGCATTTTTCTCTAAAACTTACATTCTTGTCTAGAAAAGGAACATCTTAAGTTTCCAAGGGGGTGGCCATTGGTATCAGCAGCAAACACTCAATCCAACAGACTTCATTATGAAAACTTATCAAGATACAGCAACATTTTAAAGAAAAAAATCTAAGAACTCAGATACTGGTCTAGGTCACAGGCATGCTGAAAGATCTATGCACTGAGATACTTTGGGAGAAAGGTTCATCAAGCAAAACAGTAGGAGGTAGATATAGGCTTATGACTTAAGGGGAAAATAGCTCTTCTCTGGCAAGTTGAAAAATAATGGGACACAGCAATTTCTCAATTATTTCACAGTGGATCAAGTACATTAGGGAGATGCTTCTTCTTAACTTCCCCTTTATTAATATAATCATCACTTGGATATCATAACTGTACTTCTGTATCCTTGCACAAATTTTTATACTCCATAAGGACAGGACTTTTTGTTGTTGTTACTACTTTCTGACTGTCACTGTTAACAAAGGTACCAGAAAGAGTAAAACACTCAAATAAAAACCTAGTCAATGAAACAAGAAATGTAGCAGAAACTTTACAATTTCAATTTTATTTATTTATTTATTTATTTATTTATTTATTTATTTATTTATTTAGGCTTTGAGGCCACATCTGGGGATGCTCAGAGGTTACTCCTGGCTAAGTGCTCAGAAATCACTCCCGGGCTTGGAGGTCCCAGCTTGGGACCATATGGGACGCTGGAAGATTGAACCATGGTCTGTCCTATGTCAGCCATATGCAAAGAAAATGCCCTACTACTGTGTCACCAATCCAGGCCTGAAACTTTACAATTTTAGGGGAAAGATTTTAACATGAAAAAATACTACTCCAAGAGTTTTAAGTGATCAGATGAATAATTTGGGTATTAGAAGGGAACATTAGAATGTAAGTTTAGAATTAAGTGCTGTTTGGCTTAGATATGAGAGGGCTGCTTAGACAGGCTCAGCCTTAAAAAGGGGGAATTGGGGGGCCAGAGCGGTGGCGCAGTGGTAAGTCTTTTGCCTTGCATATGGCTAGCCTAGGACTAACCGTGGTTATATCCTCTAGCTTCCCATATGGTCCCCAAAACCAGGAGTGATTTCTGAGCACACAGCCAGGTGTAACCCCTGCCTGTCACAAGGTGTGCCCCCCCCCCAAAGGGGGGGAGGATTGGGCCTTGAGCAAATGACTAGCTCCTGGTACATAAAACGGTGCATTATGAGAAATACCTCTATGGCCATATATTAAAGAAGTAGGGCTCGAAAGGGTGCATTCCAAGAAATATCAGGAAGGTCAGATAATTTTTTGTTTTTGTTTTTGTTTTGGTTTTTGGGTCACACCCGGCAGCACTAAGGGGTCACTCCTGGCTCTATGCTCAGAAATCACTCCTGGCAGGCTCTGGGGACCATGTGGGATGCTGGGATTCAAACCACCGACTTTCAGTATGCAAAGCAAATGTCTTACCTCCATGGTATCTCTCTGGCCCCAAGTTTAAGTAAATCATCAGTAAACTAAGGATTGAGCCTGGGGATCTGTGGGCACGTAAATGAAATGTAGGCGATAAATCTATGTAGTGGGCGTGCATATTCCTACCCTTACTCCTAGGCCAACGTTCTTCATAATAGTCCTTATTAGGTTCGACAAATCACCTAGCACCCTATAAGCAATGATGTAATGTGTAACCAGTTCCCATGATGGTAAACTAGTCCATTTTAAAATTCTCTAAACTAGGTATAAGAGTAAGGAAAGTAAGTTGGGCCAGGGTTGCCCCCTGTGAGAGGAGCGGTCCCAGTATGCTTATATTTTAAATCAACTCCTTTGCCTTTTTGCATTACTGGTTCATCTCCTTGAGGTCTTTGTGAGACAGATCTCAAGTCCAGAGCTAACATGGGTATGGGATAAAATTCACAGGATTGACTAAAAGGAAGCTTGGGATGTTTCCATTGCCAAATTACTCTAATTACAATTTGAAGAAATTGAGAATTAGCTAGTGAAATCATTATGTCTTAGAAAGTGATAAACCTGTTTTTTCCCAGATAAAGGTCCATTGGAAACCCTTTTATATAAATAGAGTTTTCCAGTCAGTATGTGTTTCATTATACTTATGTATTCACAATTTGCTCCTTGTATTGTCATTCTACTAGGAGTAAACAAAATAGTTTTCCAAAGTTCCTCTTTCCCAATGACTTTACACAAGAATATTATCCAAACCTTTCACCCATTAAAATTATAGTTCTTGTGAAGACATGAAGAGTCCATACAATGAAAATTCCCTGCAGATAAGTATTAAAATTATTAAAGAAGTATTAAAAAGTAAGAAAAGAGAGATTAAAAACCACAGGTAGCAGCATCCTTTCTATAATAGTACTATTCTGTAAATGTTGTTAAATTTCTTCAGTAAATGAAGATATCAGTTGCATACAACCAGAAATGTGTTGTTTGGTATGGATAGGTGAATTTAAGGCTCACAACAACTGGGCACATGAGTAAAATATGAGTTCAGAGTAAATGAATGATTAAAAAAAGTCATACAGTATGAGCCCCTGTGATTATTTGGGAAGTCATAATGAGATCTGATTCAGGTGGTTTTCTGCATGACTTTTTTTCTCTATGTCAAATGGCTTCTTTACATTTTCATTTTTGCATAGAGCAAACATTGGAAACTCGGCTGATAAGGGTTTTCTTTAGGCAGAAGTCTGTGAAGAAGGATAAACTGCAGAAAAGGGATAGCTGTATTTCACAAACTAATGATGGCCATTAGGAAATCTTTATGTTTTATGACTATTATCTCCATGGAGCTCTTATAAAGCACTCAGCTGGCTTCCATATTCCTAAATTCTAAGGGTGTAAACAGCAATCTTTGCAGTTACCCAAGAGCTGAAAATAGCCGATGGATTTGCAGATTCTTCCTGCTGTAGTGAGAACCTTCATATAAGAGAAAACACTGTAAATAAGAAAAACATTATATTTCTTATTAATGGCTCTGTCCTTTCACAACTAAACTCTTATACAGGTGAAACCTTAAATCTGAACCATTGAATATTATTAGAAATGAAATATATGGAAGATTGGTTTCTAAGTCATAGTTAAAGGCACCCCTATTTTAACTAAGAAATTATTTTCTAAAACTTGTTTTGTGTAATTAAAACATTTCTCTGGTTTCCTAGAATTTTGCCTGAGGTATGTTTTTGTTTTCAGTAAAATTTCTATTTACAGGCCTTAAAAGTAAAATGCATCATGGTTTGATAAATGTATGTGTTGCTGAGACCACCACATTTTCATGACCCTAGAAATTCACCTAGGGCCAGAGATTTCATTGTGTGGGATATAGAACCTACCTCCCATATGAGAGGCCACAAATTTAATTCTAAGGACTGCTAAAATTTCCCCTAAATCCAGAAAATTCACTTGTTGTACCTTTCATATCAAGTCTCACCTCCACCCATAGGCAGCCACTATTCTAATTTCTACTCCATAAATTAAAGTTGTCCTTTTAATTGCACAACAATTGAATTATTAAGCATTCTGTTTTTGTTTCCAGTTGAATTTGCCTTTGTTTTGCTTAATGATTTTGAAATTCATTCATGACTGCAGGTATTGACACTGCATTCCTATTTATTGATGAGTTATGTTTTATGATATGACTGTATCACAATTTATTTATCCTTTCTATTGATATAAATATCACATTTGTAGGAATATAATGAATAAAGCTGCCATTGACTTTGTGTAAAAGTGTTTATTATAGACATTTATTTTATTACTCCTGATTAAATACAAATGCACTTATTAGGTAATTGAATAGATGTATGTTTTAATTTACAATGTAAACTACTTTTTAAGTTTTTTTATTTAAAGAAAATGCATCACATAGTTGACATACTGATAACACATTTGTTTCAAGATGACATAAAGCAAAATTATTTAAAAAATAGAAAAAAATCATTATTAAAAAGAAAAAAAATAGTATTAAAAATAGAAAGAAAGTATAAAGAAAAAACAAAGAAAATAGAAGAGAAGAAAAAAATGAAAGAAGAAAAAGTTCAGTAGCAAGTATATTTCTGAAAATCACTGTATCTCCAATAAAGTCATCAATACAACAGCAGAAGATTTAGTAAGTTCTTTTTTGATTAAAAATAGAAAATAAAAAATACAGTAAAAATATGTGTGTGGCAGTTGTTTTTGTATAGGCACAACAAAATATGGGAGAAATAGAAAGGAAAATCCTTTGGCCTAAAAACAGGGAGACTTTACCCATGAAGTGTTCTGGCATAAAACCAACTCCAGGCTCCAGAAATACTAGGTTGTCCAACCCCGAAGTCTTTCTCTGTGGTCCCAGTAAAAGCTTTTCACAATCACGGTTGTTGCTATTAGGCCTCTGTAGTTAGAGATCCTGGTCTCTGTATAGATCCTATGTCAAAATCTGGGTGACATGGAACATCTTCTGGTTTCATCTCACCATTAGGTGGCAATCAATTTGCTATGTAAACTTTTTTAACACACACACACACACACACACACACACACACACACACACACACACACACACATATATATATATATTGGTACTGGAGATATTTACAGGAGATATACTTGCATCCTGTTGACAATGGTTCAACTTTCTGGCACTACCTACGATCCCCTCCTGAGGATATTTAGGAACAGTCTGAGAATAATGGGGTGTGGTTCCTCTCAAATCAATATATGTCTTTATCAGCAATGCACAACAAGATCTAATTTCCCTATGTTCTCTACCAACACTGTATCACCAATCTTCCTAAGTTTATTCATTTCAATATATTTAAATATCTCATTGTGGATGACCAAAGATGGTAGACACTTTTATAAACCTTCAAGGGAGTGTGCATGTTTTCTTTAATATTTCTTTAATAATTTCTTTATTTCTTTAATATGTATGTTTTCTTAAAAAATTTCCAATTTTAATTTAGATTTTTGTCCTTTTATAATCATGGTGTATATTTTATTACATATTAAGAATATAGTTTTATTTTAACTTACCAAAGCCTATCCCCTTTCATAAGTAAAGTTTTTACATTTGAATCAAGATCATGTTGTCAATGCTTTACTTTATATGGAGAGTTTTTGATATCTTTTCCAAAGTGGTGAAGAGATTGACCTATGTTTATTTCTAGATGCTTTTATAGATTTAGCTTTTATTTTTAAATCTGTCTCATAAAATATCTTAGGGAGGATGATGTAGATGCCAAGGGTTTATTTTTTCTTTGTATACCCAATTTTTCTCATATCATATATGGAAAAGACTTTATTGGGTTCCTTTGAACCTTGACTTAAAAAATCAAATGACTTTACTGTCTTTAGCAAAATTATTTTTTCTTTTATTGGCAGAGGTGGTGGGGAATATTCCCAAGAGATGCTTAGGAGACAGGAGAGTCCAACTGGTGAATCTTTTCCTAAGCTGACAGTTCAATGCCAAGGATGAGGCCTACTGGTGCCAGGAATTTTTGGGCCACTCCAGTCAGTGCTGAGGGTCCCAAGGCTGCACCCCGACATGCTCCTGGGATCATATGATATCAGGAACTAAACCTAGCCAACAGACTATTTCCCAGCTCCTCGATGGAATTTTTGTTGTTTTTTTCATTTCTCTATTATTATGATGCTACATTGCTGTTCTGGTCATTTTGGTGTTAGAAAAGTCTGAAAATCATGGGGCTGGAGTGGTAGCACAGTGGTAGAGTGTTTGCCTTGCACGTGGCTGACCAGGATAAACGTGGGTTCTATACCTGGCATGTCCCCCCCCCCCCCCGAGCCAGGGACGATTTCTGAGCACAGAGTCAGGAGTGACTCCTGAGTGCTGCCAGGTATGGCCCAACCTCCCCCAAATAAAAAAAAAAGTCTGAAAAAAATTAAGTCGTTATGTTCTACAACTTTGTTGAGATATTTTGAAGAATTTTAAGTCATATGTTTTTCCAAATTTGAATCAATTTCTACATTCATAAGGGCCTACTTTGGTTTTGACTGGAATTTCATAGAACCTATGGATAAATTTTGGGTGACATGTTAACTTTATAACACAAGCCTGGAACAAGGCAAACTCCTTACCGCTGTACTATTGCTCTGGTCCCTGAAAAATTTTTTTAATAGTTTTCAGTGTTAAGCTAGTGCATGCCTTAACATTTTACTTCATTTTATGATTTTTTAAATTTCTAATCATAAGTGTTGACTTCCATTTATAATTTATACACAGTGATCAAGATATACTGATCTTGAATATAGAAACTTTGCTAACTTTATTTGTTCCAGTGACTGATTTGATCATTAAACCAGAGCTTGGAGAGGATCCCTCTCCAGCTCCCCAGTCTCTCTGAGCAGTTTTTCCCTTTCTAACACGGATCCTTATAAACACTAGTTACTATGGCTATTCCAACTCCCAACTCTACCTTCTTGACTCTATTGCTGTGTTACTCTCTCTGTGCTGTGATCTGAAAATTTACGCTCAGAAAGTAAACTTGGGCAATAATATTTCTTCTCTCTAGGGAATAATACTCTCCATTGCCTATTATTAAAGCCTGAAAACCATCCCTGATAATATTTTTCCCACTTTTATTGGCTTTTTAGGGAAAAGGAAGAGCAAACCTAGATTCTGCTACTTCAATTTGGCCTGAAGCAGAAGTTTCTGCTTTATTGATGTTGATGCCAAATTTAAAGTGAAATGTTGTAGGGAAGCAAAAAAAGGAAATCACTTAGTGCCTTCCTTCTTATTTATCTCATTCTTTCAGTTAGCAATCTTTGCATCATGTCTTTGTTTCTTTCAAAAGTTCAGGTGTTGCGATCAGCAAAGAACAGATTCTGAAGAATAAATAGGATAAAGTGTCTGGTGGAGAGGCAGATTCTAAGTGAAGACATACAGAAACATCAACCACCAGGTTTTTGGGAGGACAGGCTCTAGAAGAAAGAAATTCTATGGAAACCAGAAGGCTGGATGGTCCCATATGTCCTCAACATCCAGGTAGAGATGATAAGAAGGACTTGATTACCTAATTAAAAGAAATTCAATGAAGGAGGAATTCAACCTGAATTGTGTTATGAAGGACACTGAACAGTGTAAACTGCTTTATGTGGATGAGTCTCCTAGGGCTATTCTAAACAAATCACCACTAGCTGTGCTGATTAAAATAGCAGACAATCCATCCTTAGCTCTAGAATCCAATTTCTAAAGGCTCTGGGAGAAATCCTCCTTGGCCTCATTCTTGGTGCTGGTGGTTGCAGTGACCCTTGATGCTCCTGGGGTTAAATTACATCACTTCAATCTTTGTCCCATCATCACAGAACTCTTTGTTTTTGTGCCCAAATATTCCTCTATTCCTATATCATAGGAAGTCACTGATCATAAGACCACCATGATCTAGTATGAGCTCATCTTAAGTTGAATTACATCTAATTCACAGCTACCAGAGTTTAGGACATTCAAATAGTCTTACTGTGGACACACTTCAACCACCTCCTGGAAGGTGCCAGATAAATTCCTTTGACCCCATTCTACACTCACCCTTTCTACTCTTCTCTCAGCCTCTGAGATTGACTTATATGGGTTATAGCAATGGAATTTCATGACTGCTGGCCCCAGTTTTGGTTCATTGAATAGGGGCACTCCAGGAGTAGGACTACAGAGGCCCAGGAGAGAGAGACCAGAGAAATGATTGACATGGTTCCCTTCTGTGAGGTTAACCCATTTCTTCTGTGTGCCTTGAAAAGAGGTCAGCAGGCCACTGTCCCACTGAACTCTGGCTCATTCCCAGCTCTATGAAACTCTTCTTTTTCCTGTTGGGAGCAAGGGAGTGGGGGATATTTGGGCTTCTGTTAGCTCCTGCAATCTATTTCACAGGCTCCTTTGTCTTTAGTCCTTTTATTAAGATGCCACCTAGAATTATCTTCATTTGTGTGTGCCATCTGTTTTTTTGTCGGGACTCTGACATTTTCCCACCATAGGTGGACTTCTGTTCTCCTAAACAAGTGATCCACACATCTGTAGCTTATCTCTTATAGAATCAAAAATGTAAAAAAAAAGTAATCATTTTAATGAAAGTTTTAAAGAAAATTAGTATCTACTACTTCTTAAAGGATGCTGTGAATAATAGCTAATGTTATAGAAACTATGTTACCTATTAGTAATAACAATTATATAAATTTTTATCTTTTTATTAGGTACTCATATGCAGTTTTTAAATCACTTCCATTGAATTTTATGTATAATTTCTAATTGTCCCCCTTTACTAAACTCCTAGTATATTATTAATATACCTTGAACTGGGATACAAGTAACATAGTTTATAAAAATTTGAATTATGCTTTATGTTAAATTGATAACTCTGGGGTTAAATCAGACTCTGTAAGATAATAGTGTAAGGGCAGATGAAATAAAGTGCATTACTTTAATGAAGATGTTTTGGGGGAAACTGTTGAAAAATCAGTATAAAGTTGTTGCATCCTAAAGTGATCTTCATAGACAGAAGGCTGATGAGTTTGTTTTGCTTGTTTGGTTGTTTGTTTTGGGGGGGGGCTTGTTTTATTTGATTCTTGGTTCTGTGTTCAGAATCACTCTGGTTGGTGTTAACTATCACTTCTGTCAGAAATCTGGTATTTGGGTAAATGAGTTCATTTATATCAGTTTGAAACTAACATAATAATTTATCAGTAAGCCCTTAAATGTCTCTATCCATTTTCTGTTGTTGCTATTGTCATGGGACTCACACCCAGCACCTTGAGGGATGTTTGCTTGGTCAAATATAGGGCTCAGGAATGTCACACACATACAAGGCTTGTGCTTCATTACTTGGGTCCACATAACACCATATTTGATGTGTCAGCTTCCTCCACTTTAACAAAGATCCCTAGGTTCTTTAACACTCACGAGACACCTCTCTTTTCGCTAACTTTTATGTTTTATTATGGCATATTTCCTTATGCCAGGACATGGCTGAGGAACATGTGAATATTCCATGATTCATAGAATGATCAGGTATACATTCAAGTCAATATTCTAAGACTTTTCTTAGGGGCTGGAGAGGTAGCACGGTGGGTATGGTGTTTGCCTTGTATGCGGCTGACCCGGGTTGGATCTCTGGCATTCCAGTATGGCATTCCCTTGAGTCTGCCAGGGGTGATTTATATGTGCAGAGCCAGAAGTAACCCCCTGAGCATCACCCGGTGTGGCCCAAAAAACCAAAACCAAAACCAAAAAAAGGGACTTTACTTTGGAAGTTTGATAAATCTATTTTGTGTTTGTTTTAATCTATTTATCTTGAATAAATACGAGTATAATAAGAAATGTGTTGGCAGAACATTAGAACACAGTTAGAAATAGACATAGTGATCACTGAAAATTGAGGAGCATGAGGCTCAGAAAAAACCTAGCTATCTACATAAGGGTTGGTCACTTAGCAGGCCTGTATTCCGGAACCTTTAGTCCAAAGCAGGACATTAAACTCAAAAACAAATTCAGATTTCCTGTAAAAAGGAGTAGTGGTCCTTTGAGGGTTTTTTTTTTTTTTTTTTTGGTTTATTGGGCCACACCTGGGTTAACGCTCAGGGGTTATTCCTGGCTATGTGCTCAGAAGTTGCTCCTGGCTTGGGGGACCATATGGGGACACCGGGGGAGCGATCGAACCGCGGTCCGTCCTAGGCTAGCACAGGCAAGGCAGGCACCTTACCTCTAGCGCCACTGCCCGGCCCCCTCCTTTGAGGGTTTTAAAATAATGTCCTTTAGTCTAAAATTATACAAGATCTATGATGTCCAAGTGTCATTAATAGTTTGCAAGGATGAAGTAAAACATGAAATCTGTTTTATCAGATCTGAGCTCGCAATGTTCAGCAAGAAGATGCTAATTTTATTATACAGGAAATGGAGATGGGCAAAATACCGAGCTATAATTTACTTATAAGCTGCCTGTAGTTTTTGCTAATCAACTAATTGTTCATAATAATCCCAGAAAATTAAATTTGGCCTGTCAAAGTAACAACCAAATAACCTGGGCATTACTTACAAATGACCCTCATTTCTCTTTAATATTATTCATCTTCTAAGTAACTTGATCCATTTATCCTATTTACTGTTCAACATGATCACAGGTATTAATTTAGGTCAACACACTTTAAGCAACTCATTTAGCTGTCCAATGGATTCTTCTGCAATGACGAATATCATCTATTGGGCTACTTTGAAAATAAATACCTAATGACTTCAGAATTCATGGTGGTTTTATTTTTCACTGTGAGAGTAAGTGCACCAATAATATAAGGGTAAAATGATATTAAATATTTTCTGCCATAATAATTCTATCAAAGTTTCTCTTTAAGAATAAAAGTCATGGGCATCAGAAGGACTTCTGTATGTGAAATTTTATAATTATTCCACATTCTGAATGTATAACCTTCAGTCTTGGGTGTTAGGACTTAAGAATAAATGATGTACTAGATTATCAAGTGTCTTTAAATTATTAACTTTTCCAAAATTCTAAGTTGAACTTACAGTTAAGATGACTCTAACTTCTGGTTACCTTGGCCAATAGAAGGAGAGATGGGGATGGAAGTTCAGTGAAAGCAAAATCTTCATTCTTCTGTCAATTATGGTGGATTTATTCTACTAACTTACAACTCTTTTTTTTTTTTTGTGGGAGTGAGGTCGCACTTGGCAGCGCTCTTGGGTTACTCCTGGCTCTATGCTCAGAAATTACTCCTGGAAGGCTTGGGGGCTATATGGGATGCAGGATTCGAACCACTGTCTTTCTACATGCAAGGTAAACACCCTACCTCCATGCTATCTCTCCGGTCCCTAATACTTACAACTCTTATCCATGGCCTTTTCCTTCCTTCCTTCCTTCCTTCCTTCCTTCCTTCCTTCCTCCTTCCTTCCTTCCTTCCTTCCTTCTCCTTCCTTCCTTCCTTCCTTCCTTCCTTCCTCCTTCCTTCCTTCCTTCCTTCCTTCCTCCTTCCTTTCTTCCTTCCTTCCTTCCTTCTTTCCTTCCTTCCTTCCTTTCTTCCTCCTTCTTCTTCCTTCCTTCCTTCCTCCTTCCTTCCTTCCTTCCTTCCTTCCTTCCTTCTTCCTTCCTTCTTCCTCCTTCCTTTCTTCCTTCTTCCTTCCTTTCTTCCTTCCTCCTTCCTTTCTTCCTTCTTCCTCCTTCCTTCCTTCCTTCTTCCTTTCTCCTTCCTTTCTTCCTTCCTTCCTCCCTCCTTCCTTCTTCCTTCCTTTCCTTCCTTCCTTCCTTCCTTCCTCCTTCCTTCCTTCCTACCTCCCTTCCTTCCTTCCTTCCTCCTTCCTTCCTTCCTTCCTCCTTCCTTTATACACCTTTTTCTCTTTCTCTCCCTTTCTCATTCTCTCTCTCTCTTTCTCCTCTTCACCAACTCTCTATCTAAGTACCTGGGTCCCAACTTATCTTCTGAGGTAGTACCAAACTGTGAAAATTAATACACAAAATTAATACACAAAAATCAATGGCCTTTCTATACACCAATAGTAATAAGGAAGAAATGGACATTAAGAAAACAACCCCATTCACAATAGTGACACACAAACTCAAATATCTTGGAATCAACTTGACTAAAAATGTGAAGGACCTATACAAAGAAAACTATAAAACTCTGCTCCAAGAAATAAGAGAGGACACGCAGAAATGGAAACACATACCCTGCTCATGGATTGGCAGGATTAACATCATCAAAATGACAATACTGCCCAAGGCATTGTACAGATTTAATGTGATCCCTCTAAAGATACCTGTGACATTCTTCAAAGAAGTGGATAAGGCACTTTTAAAATTAATTTGGAAAAATAAATACCCTATAATAGCTAAAGCAATCATTGGGAAAAAGAATATGGGCGGGATTACTTTCCCCAACTTTAAACTTTACTACAAAGCAATAGTTATCAAAGCAGCATAGTATTGGAATAAAGATAGGTCCTCAGGTCAGTGGAATAGGCTTGAATACTCAGAAAATGTTCCCCAGACATACAATCAGCTAATTTTTGATAAAGGAGCAAGAAATCCTAAATGGAGCAAAGAAAGCCTCTTCAACAAGTGGTGTTGGCACAACTGGCTAGCCACTTGCAAAAAATTGAACTTAGACCCCCAGCTAACTTCATGAATGAAGGTAAAATCCAAATGGAGTAAAGACCTCGATATCAGACCCGAAACTATAAGATATATAGAACAACACATAGGCAAAATACTCCAGGACATTGAGACTACAAGCATATTTAAGGAGGAAACTGCATTGTCCAAGCAAGTGAAAGCAGAGATTAACAGATGGGAATATATTAAACTGAGAAGCTTCTGCACCTCAAAGGAAATTGCGCCCAGGATACAAGAGCCACCCACTGAGTGGGAGAAACTATTCACCCAATACCCATCAGATAAGGGGCTAATCTCCAAAGTATACAAGGCACTTACAGAACTTTACAAGAAAAAAACATCTAATCCCATCAAAAAATGGGGAGAAGAAATGAACAGACACTTTGACAAAGAAGAAATACAAATGGCCAAAAGACACATGAAAAAATGCTCCACATCACTAATCATCAGGGAGATGCAAATCAAAACAACGATGAGATACCACCTCACACCACAGAGAATGGCACACATCACAAAGAATGAGAATAAACAGTGTTGGCGGGGATGTGGAGAGAAAGGAACTCTTATCCACTGCTGGTGGGAATGCCATCTAGTTCAACCTTTATGGAAAGCGATATGGAGATTCCTCCAAAAACTGGAAATTGAGCTCCCATATGATCCAGCTATACCACTCCTAGGAATATACCCTAGGAACACAAAAATACAATACAAAAACCCCTTACTTACACCTATATTCATTGCAGCATACCATACCATACCATACCATACCATACCATACCATACCATACCATACCATACCATACCATACCATACCATACCATACCATACCATACCATACCATACCATACCATACCATACCATACCAAGCATACCATAGCAAGACTCTGGAAACAACCCAGATGCCCTTCAACAGACGAATGGCTAAAGAAACTGTGGTACATATACACAATGAAATATTATGCAGCTGTCAGGAGAGATGAAGTCATGAAATTTTTCTATACATAGATGTACATGGACTCTATTATGCTGAGTGAAATAAGTCAGAGAGAGAGAGAAAGAAATCACAGAATGGTCTCACTCATCTATGGGTTTTAAGAAAAATGAAAGACATTCTTGCAATAATAATTTTCAGACACAATAGAGAAAAGAGCTGGAAGTTCCAGCTCACCCCATGAAGCTCACCACAAACAGGGATGAGTTTAGTTAGAGAAATAACTACATTTTGAACTATCCTAATAATGAGAATGCATGAGGAAAATGGAAAGCCTGTCTAGAGTACAGGCAGGGATCGGGTGGGGAGGAGGGAGATTTGGGACATTAGTGATGGGAATGTTGCACTGGTAATGGTATTCTTTACATGACTGAAACCCAAACACAATCATGTATATAATCAAGGTGTTTAAACAGTATATATTAAAAAATTCCATTGACTTAAGTGAAGCCCACATGACACCAATGGGAACAATGCATATGAGGAAGGACAGAGATAATATTAGTGGCTGCTAATATATATTCATATATATATGTGTATAGATAAGCATGTACATTTTATATACATATGTATATATCACTCTGTGGGTGGTCAGATAGATATCTTTATATATTTAAGTAAGTGTGCACACTGCTTTTTTGAAATTTTTATTTTTCTCTTATTTTTATAATTAGATTTATTTTTGGTGAATTAAGATTCTGTGGTTTGAGATACTCTTAATAATTATTTCTCATGCACATAATTACAAAACCATGCCAGTCGATGTAATGGTAATCAGACATGAACACACCCTGTGTACACACCCTTGAAATTGGAATTGGACACGCTCCTTGGACACACACCCTTGTAATGGACAAAAATCTTATAGGTATATAAGAAAAAAGTTTGACAGTGGAGGGAGGACAAGGGTGTGAAACAGAATCTGTCAGCCCAGATAAGAGTCTGGAGCAGAGACTGTCATCCTGCCAGGGCCAGAAGCTTAGGTGCAAGAGCATGGCTTAAGATAAAGCATCAGTAAAATTCTCTCTCTCTCTCTGTCTCTGTCTCTGTCTGTCTCTCTCTCTCTCTCTCTCTCACTCTCACACACACACACACACACACACACACACACGCGCGCGCGCGCGCTCGTATGCACACACACACATCCCGAGAGTGATGCGTATGCTCTCTCTCCCAGGATGCTTGGGTGGTGGTTTCCGGGTTGCTACATTCAGGTGTCCATGGTTTCACCCCACCCAGTACTCGGGTCCCTGGCAGTCTTGTAGCTTTTCAGAAAAACATGACATGCCTGTCATCTTTCTCATTTTCTTAATTCATTGACTTTCTGCCATATTCTCTCCCCAATTTGGGATTTTTCACTCTATCTATTATCTATGTGTATGCTAATTTTGACCGCAGTCTTTACTGAGTCTATTTTATCTCCTTACATACTTAGTGCATGGGGCATCTCTTCCAACAAGGAGGAGGCCTCTCAATTACAGTGGCTGCTTTGTGGCTCTGGCTATACTAAGTGGAGGTAAAAAACAAACAAAAAAATAAAAACAGATGAAGGAGCCACACCATCTGCATTCAAGTTCTTTATTGGTTTTGTGATACCTTTAGCCACAGGAACCTTGTCTCTAAAGTGAAGACAGTAATAATATCTGTGACAGAATGTTATTGAGGTATGGAGATAACAAGCATGAGCTAAGTGTGTATGTGGGTCTAAAATTTATTGTTCTTTGACTGTGTCACCTTGATGAAGAGTCGGATTTCCATAGGATAAGTGTAGAATTAATTAAATTAATATATGTCTTTGATGGGGCTGGATGATGGTGGATGGATGGTGAGGTCTTTCTTGGCTGGGCCAGGTGCCTTCATCCCCTTCCAGCTGGTGGGTCTCAGAGTTCAGTGTAGCAGTGAGGAAATGATACACAAGCAGTCAGTAGAAGTCAGGAGACATGAAACTTTATTAAAGGCCCTAGCCACTGTGTGTGGCTTCTAAGCTAACCTTTTAAGCAGGCTCCATAAACTGCCCTGCATTTAATCCTGACTCTGCTCTCTCTATGCTGCCTACCTCTGCTTAACACTTCTTGCTGAATCCTCTTTCCACCTCTGAGGCAACCCTTTGTTACCTACCATAGACCCCTCCCAGAAGTGGGCTTGTCTGACCATAAATAATATTATCATTTAGCCTAGGGAGGGGTGAAAGATAAGAACCTCCTTAGGTTCAATAATCTATCTCCAAGGCTTAGATTAATGTCTATCATGTAGTAGGCACTCAGTACTTGTTAAAAGAAAGACTGCACACACTGATAAAAAAAATATGCATGTAAACTCAAAGAACATTAAGTGTATGGCCCTTGTGGAAGAAAAAGTCTATTGTAATTCTAAACATGAAAATTTCAACCATGCAATTTCTCAGGCGACCAACTTAAAGACAAGTATTCAATGTCCACTGGTGCAAGTGCTTTGAAATTTGAGAGTTGGAAACCCTGTAAACCTAGAAAATGGCCTTTCCCAGCCTATCCACTGCTCCTGAACCCCTGTGCCCATAGCCAGGGCTTCCAAATGGGGCATGCTTGTACAATTCTTATGCACAGTGTTTTCACAGAACTACTTGATGATTATGCAAAATCAAGCTAAGTTTACAGAGGAAGGTAGCTAAATTACCGTTTTTAAGTTTCACCCTTAGAAAAGCAGGACATCATCTGAGAAGCTCACATTGACTAACTGGAGGTGCAATGAAAACAGTACTAAACTCAAAGTTAAGCACTAGTCCTTAGTTTGCAGAGATAACCTTTGTTATCTAAAGTCAACTAAAGAAACCTTTGTTTTTAAAGTCATTTAATTAGCGATGGTCAGGATATTTATTTTTATAGGTGAGTTCCCAGTCCTAACTTCAACATGGCATTGGTTTATTATACATTTCAGATCAAAGCTTAAAAAGAACCTTGCTACTGGTTTCCTGGGTGTGGGACCAGCTCATCTCTTTATACTTACCTCCGTGTTTCTGAACTATTCACACTAAGAAGAGCTGATACTCGAAGATGCAAAGCAAGAAAGCATTCAAAAGTGTTTATGCAAAGGGAAAGAGAGAGGGCTCATAAATTTCCTCTCAAAAATATTCTCCCCCAAACCTAATGCATCAGCATTTTCTCTTCCTGAATATTTTACTTTCATGAATACACAGAGTCACTTTGGACCATATGTGTGTGAAGCCATTTTCCTTATGTAGTAAAATAATACTTTGTTCTCAAAATGTGGTCTCATTTATTGGAAGTGTTAGATAACAATTATTTCATATAGTTTCCACATAATGCTGTAAGAATAATTATCAGTTATGCTGCAAGTAGGAAATCTTAATTAAAATGTTTTGCTAAACACACCAACACAGAGAAAATCACACAGACATGCCTGCACACACACACACACACACACACACACTTTCCTTGTGACTTTCTAGAAAAAAATATATATATCACTACTATTAGAACTGAGAAACATGTGCAGCACAATTTACAAATGGTTGATTCATTTGTCAAATTATTCTGGAACAGAGAAAGATAGACAGGGAGTGAATATGGCACGGAGGGGAAGAAGAGAAAGAGGGATTCAGGTAATATTTCTCCAGTGCTGTCTAGATATAGATGGTTCTCTTAAGTTTCTTCATAATCAACTTTGCTAATATAATTTTAGGAATTCAGGACCCATTTGAAAGAGGAGCCTCGAGCCTAGCAGGAGGGAGGTTTGGTAGGGCCCCCACGCCATGCCGGAGGCCTGCTTGGCCAGGCCTAGGGGGGGTGCGGGATTTGGGTAACCCCAGCACCCCTCGGCCACCTTGCTCCAGATCTCCAAGGCTTCCCCGGGCCACACGGCCTGGGCAAGCCGGTGAGTTGGGTCCCTTGGTGGAGCTTGAAGGTACCCTAGGCCTTCCCCCACTATCCATGCGGCTCCTTAGGGAGGGTCTGGGTGGAGCTTCTGATCTTCTGTTCTCCCAGCTTCTTGAAGGATCTCCCTTCCTGGGAGCCGGGAGCCTAGCAGGAGGAGGTTTGGTAGGGCCCACGCCATGCCGGAGGCCTGCTTGGCCAGGCCTAGGGGGGGTGCGGGATTTGGGGGTACCCCCAGCACCCCCTCGGCCACCTTGCTCCAGATCTCCAGGGGCTTCCCCCGGGCCACACGCCTGGGCAAGCCGGTGAGTTGGGGGTCCCTTGGTGGAGCTTGAAGGTACCCTAGGCCTTCCCCCACTATCCATGCTGCTCCTTAGGGAGGGTCTGGGTGGGGCTCTGAACTTCTGTTTCTCCCCAGCTTCTTGAAGGGATCTCTCCTTCCTGGGAGCCGGGAGCCTGCAGAGGGGAGGTTTGGTAGGCCCACGCCATGCCGGAGGCCTGCTTGGCCAGGCCTAGGGGGGGTGCAGGGATTTGGGTAACCCCAGCACCCCTCGGCCACCTTGCTCCAGATCTCCAGGGCTTCCCGGCCTCCACACGCCTGGGCAAGCCGGTGAGTTGGGTCCCTTGGTGGAGCCTTGAAGGTACCTTAGGCCTTCCCCCACTATCCATGCGGCTCCTTAGGGAGGGTCTGGGTGGGGGCTCTGAACTTCTGTTCTCCCAGCTTCTTGAGAGGATCTCTCCTTCCTGGGAGCCGGGAGCCAGCAGGAGGAGGTTTGGCTGGCACTGGTAATCTCTGTCCAGTCTACATTTTCAAAATCGCGCGGGGGCACAAGAAACATTAATAGTACTCTCACAAGAAACATTAATAGTACTCACTATCATTGAATTATGTTTTTATGTATGCAGAATGTCCATTTTGTACTCTGCCCTTTTGCATTCCCCTTCATAAGTTCATACTTCTCTTTAACTTCTTTAACTCCTATCATCATTACTCCTTTTTTACCCTTTCTAACTTAAGTACTGTTGAGTCCTAATTCACAGACCAAAGTGGTGCCCTAGAGTTAACACCCACCCAACTATTTTAAAAGGTATAAAAAGGACACATATCTTTTCAACATTTTATGGGTGTTTTCTTTGACGGCTATAACTTTTGCTAAATACTTTCTTATACAGTGATGATCCCCCCCCCCATGTTTTTTATCTTCTCTTTGTGAACTGCTCAATATGGAATTTGGTGTGAAAGAATCCCTCAGTTTAATACTTATGTTTGAACCAAGTCATGGGTCTTGTTGGAAATGTTCTTATGCCCTCATATATCTGATAGCACCACGTGGCTTTATATCTTGTTTGCGTAGGCACACTAACATGGGAAAATACTAATACATACCAATAAGTTCTTATCTAATAGAAATGGGAACACACAAATCTTGTAGTGCAATGAGACCTTACACCCTGAACATTGACATAAAGACCTGGCACAGGCCTCAGAAGAATGGGCATTCTCCATTTACCCCTAGAATCTACAGAAGACATTTACAAAACATCCAAGGTTGTATATAACCATCACCCGGAGGCATTCCTGTACCAGGGATGAATCCTACAGCTGCTCTGACATCGATCTACTCAAAAGAGACATCCCTTAACACTGAGAAGACAACAAGAACAATGACCTGCTTACTGGACAGGGCTTGCTGTATTGCCCCTTTATGGTGAGGTTTGTCTATAACATCACCTGGAAGCAATCCTCTACCACGGAAGACCCTACCACTGCTCAGACATCGTCCTGCTCAAAAGAGACTTCCCTTAACACTGAGAAGACTTAACAACAACAACCTGCTTACAGGACAGGGCTTCCTGCATTCCCCTTTCATGGTGAGGTGAAATGAGAAGGCACTCCCACATCATGACTTCAATGCAGGACATGCAGATTCCAGAATCTTTAATACAGAAACATGAGACCAACAACAGAGACTGTGTGATAAGTGTGTTGGCGCTGACGAACAATGGTCTTGGAGCGAACGATAACTTTCCTGAGGCCTAGAGCTGGTCTTATGCCAGGAAACTTCAGGGGTATGATCTCTCTGTATTTAGGGCCAAGGCTATTTCTTTCCATGCCTCTCATATTTTTGGTGGGCCTATGCAAACAACAATTGCCACTCTAAACACCGTTTTTACTGTGCTCCTTTGACTCTAATCCTTAAAACACACCCACTTAAAATTGAGGTTAACTTAAGCTAATATGCATGTACATGGAAATGTAAAAAATACTATGCCTCTAATGTTTAAGGAGTTACGTAAGTTTGATGGCTTTAGATTGCCTTGTGTGCTGTTAAGAAATATTATAATGTGCTACAATCTGGGGACTTGAGGGAAAAAAGTAATTGCACATGGATTCTGTTTTATTTATCTTAACTTTCTTTGGTGAAAGTTCAAAGTTAAGATATCAGCAAGGGGACTTCTTCAGATAATTATGTTATGGGTGATTGTCCTTCCACTGTAACTTTACCTTATCCTCTTTCTTTGCATCTTTTGTTCTCATAATTCATAATAAAAAAAAGTGGAAAAAAAAAAGAAAGAGGAGCCTCTCAGATATTAGCCTTCAGATGTGTCCTTAAATGTGCATAAAGCTCTAATGTTCCAGTATTAATTGGTTAAGAGACCACAGATTCCTTGACCCTAGGAGGGCTGAAGTGATTCAATGTAAATGAGCCAGGAGGAAGTCAGATCTGGTGGGATCTGCCCCCTCACTGAAAATGATGGGCCTCAAAATAGATTTCACCCTACCTCTTTAGAGAAGATTGTACCCCAGAGAGGTAGATTATAATGAGGAATGGTTGAGGACACTCATAATATACAAGATGAGCATGTTTGCTGGTCACAAAATCAAGTTCCATTACCTGAAACATCCTTAGTTAGAAGAGATACTGCTTTTATATCCATGTACATTGCTATAGCTACTAACCTACTATCCCATCATATGATGAATAACCTCATTATAAATAGAAACTACTGTCAACAAGGCCCTTAAGATATTTCACTCAATGGACACCATAACTTCGCCCAGTCTACCTTAAATCATATCAGAACATTTACATGAGCCAACAATGCATGTATACAATAATGTACCTAATTGTATACAAAGCTTATTTGATGGTAATTTCTCATGAGCCAATAAAAAAAAAAAAACCTTTATTGAAGGTGAGAATGTCTGCAGAGGATTGGCTATTTTCCCAGGGATCACCTAACTGGCTCTGCTCAGCACTAAAAACAGAGCCTACTAGGAAAAAAAGCAGCATCAAACAACCATGAATGGTTCCTTCTGAATGGAATTTGTTTCAGAATCAACAGAGCACCAAAAAACAAAAATTAAACCATTATAAATTAGGAACTGTACTTTATTTCAATCCTCAACTTATCAATACTCGAGCAAAAATTTTGAATGCCTAGGCACCCAACCCCCAAATCATGGAATACTCCTTAACTTGTCCAAGACCACAACAGATAGAATGAAACAGGAATCAGATTCTTCTAGCTTATCCACACTTGCCCAGGGTTCCTTCCACTTCAGAACAATGGAAAGAGACCATCTCTATGAGAGAATACAAACTCACAATTATCACTGTAGATTCATGAGAAGCCAATGTGGATGCCTATAAAATACATAACACACTTTTTAAAGTTAAGCATGCACGTGCAATGTCCCCAGAACTGTTTCTCACCAACTTAAAAAATTATGAAACAAACTGGAAAAGGCTAAAGATAGTCAGAATACAATGGTTCTTGCGAAATCCAAGAGGGGTGGATATGATTTGTATTTATCTTCTCTTAAAATACCTAGAACTTAGTGCAGTCTCCCTTTTAGGAGGCATTGCAGCAATTTCTCTCAAGATGATTCACAAGTGCACAGCCCAGCACCTGGCTCTAGCTAAACAAATCTCTGATGAATGGATACCACTGTGTGTGGGCAAGTGAGTAATCACTATCCTTCCTATGTTGGTTCCTTTTCCTTCTGTTTCTGCTAACACTAAGGCTGCTTCGTATCCTTCCCCTCCTCCTTCCTCTGCCCTGTCTTTCCTCCTCCTTCAGATTATTCCTTCTCTTTCTTTCCCCTTTTGCCTTATCATCCCTTTCTTCTTCTTCTTAATCTCTACAAAATTTCAACATTTTGATGACCGAAACATTGTGATAATCTTCTCAAAAACATTTTAAGTAGGGAAAAAAAAGAAAAACATGTCATGTTTTCAGATATCTGATTCATGCTATTTTGCCTACCTGGTGTTTAAAAAAAAAGGTTAGGATTCTCCATGTAAATCTATTTTATACAATTTCTAAATTTAAAGCATTTTCTAAATGCTTTGTTATCTATTTTTCCACAACAGCTATCTTCCTACCCTCATTTAGTAGCATTTGCAAATTGCAATAATGTCCTCCCACACCCTCTTCAGACCCAATAATAGAGTCATAATGAAGATATTGCATTAGAATCCTCCACAGCAGTTCTCTTCTCCTTACAGATTATTTGCAAACTTTAAATATCAAGAAGTAGGAGGAAAATCCCCAAAGGAATTGAGAGTTGGAAGGCAAGGGTGCTATTTCCAGTATGCTATGTACTTCTGAATTTTACTGAAGCTTTCTGTGTATAAATTCCTTCATAGACAGGATGAAAAGATAGACATGGTGACTCTCAGGGTCCTATTCATTATAAGACACTCATGTTCCTATACAGTTCTCCACTTGCTACAGTTTGTATAATTCTTCCATCTTCCTATTAAATTATATGTCACAAGCCTATATTTTCTTCCTATTTAGGAATCCTAATTCACTTGCACAATTTTGCAACTTGTTCAAATAAAAAAGTTAGAAAAGTTGACCAGGGGCCGGAGAGATAGCACAGCGGCGTTTGCCTTGCAAGCAGCCGATCCAGGACCAAAGGTGGTTGGTTCGAATCCCGGTGTCCCATATGGTCCCCCCGTGCCTGCCAGGAGCTATTTCTGAGCAGACAGTCAGGAGTAACCCCTGAGCACTGCCGGGTGTGGCCCGAAAACAAAAACAAAAACAAAAAAACAAAAAAAGAAAAGTTGACCAGTCTCCAAGAGTTTTGCCTTTCTTCTCATCACTCTCAAAAGTATATAAAGTCAATGATCACTCTGACCTATCTCCAAAGAGATGTAAATCAAGCCATGAAAAATCATGCCACATAGCAGAAAGCTGGCAATCATAGGAGGAAAAGGTGGGTCAATCCCCTTCACTGAAGCTACACCTGCTGCAACCATCAGTCATAATAACTGTTTAGCCCAAGGGCTTGCCTCAGCACCACTCTATAATTCTGTTTGAGTACATCAATCTGACCAAATTTCATGTATGCTGGTATTTGGGTTGATATCACTGGGGCTTTTTAGAGCAAATGTGGGCACCCTCCCCCCACATCCTCCTTTCAGGAGGCCTGGCAGTTGATTACAAGCCCCTAAAAGACACAGTATCAGTAAGAGTCCTTTGAATTTCTGGACAACTTTATTTGTTAGATGCTGTCATCCCTACAGATACACACCAATTTAACAGAATGGACAACTAACAACAAAAACTTACTAAATCTTCTGCCATTATATTAATAACGTCATTGGAGATATAATAATTTTCACAAATGTTCTTGTTTGCTACTGTATCTTTTTTCTTCTTTTTAAAAATTTATTCTCTTCCTTTTTATTTTTCTTACTATTTATTTTTAATAGATTTGCTCTCATTTATTTGGAAACTAATGTATTATGGTCAACTATGTCAACTATATGATGCATTTTCTTTAAGTAAAGTAAAATTGTATAAAGTCATGAGACCATATTTCCCATTGCAGTGGTCACAATTTATACAAACTCAGAAGCTTGAAACATGATATATGTCTGTGGAGGTCAAATGACGGTGGAGGTCAAAAGTCTGAAATCGGTTTCAAGGGGCTAAAGATGGAAGTGTCATCCATGAGGACTGAATCTTCCAAAAGCTCTTGGAGGAGAACCACTTTTGGGCAGTTTTAGTTTTTAGGACCCAGAAGTCTCCATTATTTTTTTTTCCTTTTTAAATGTCCATATATCCAACTCCCCTTTTCCTTCCATAGGAACCATATGGCTAATTTTAGAACTTATTTGAAAAATCCAGGAGAATTTCTCCAACTTGAAAGTCTGAATCAAATAGTTTCTAAATCCCTTTGCATGACCAGAAAATACCATCCACTGATGTCAACAGGAGGAATTACAATGAGGGAAATTCATCCACTCTTTTCACATTATGAATTTCTCCCCATTATGAGAAGAGTTTTAATTTTTAATATTCTTGGTTTACCTGGTCATTTGCATCAAAATTAAGCTCTTTACTATCATTTTTGGGCAACATTTCCAGCAGTGCTCAAGGATTTCTCCTGGCTCTACACTCAGATATTAATCCTAGCAGGCTCAGTAGGCCATATGGGATGCCAGGGATCAAACCTGGGACGGTCATGTACAAGGCTAATGCCCTTCTCACTGTGCTATCACTTTGGCCCAGTTTATCTGCCTTTTTTTCTGCAACTGACTATTTGTGTTCTCTATAAATGTATCTGTTGAAATTGGATCCAATTATGTGAAGGTATTAGGAACCTAAACCCTTTGGGTAGAGGTGACTTGGTTATGAGGGAAGCCTTGGAAATGTACTGAACAACTTTTTATAAAAGAGACATGGAAGAAAGTTCCCTGATTCATCTTGCCTTATGATGTGTCAAAGGGGAAGTCAGCACTCTTGATCCTGAAGACTGAGGTGCTCCAAAGTATAAGCAACAAATCTCGTCTCATCATCATAAGATCCTTCAATCAGGCAGCCCAGATGAAGAAAGCTTCTGTAACAGGAGCCATTTCCTGGGTGGTCATATTCCTTGGCAATGATCCCTTGTCTTTTAAATAAAACCCTCTGACAGACTTTAAATAAAACCCTCTGACAAACTGTTATAGTGGCTGAACTGTGATGTTCTCTGTCATCCTGTGTCTAGGTCACCCAAGTACAACCTGAGCAATAACAGTGTCTTATGAATCATGATTTTAGCAGCAGTTCAAGAAGCTGAGTACATTGGATTCCTGTTAACATATGATTTTTTTTCTCCAACAGCTGCTTGGAAAACCTCTTTTATCTTGGAGTACCCTTCAGGAGAAGGCGCTGACCTTTGTAAAGACTCTACTGAGCACCCACCTCCCAGTGCACAATCTTCACACTTGCTTCACTTTTGGTTTTGGGTACACATTGAGCAGTGCTTTGAGGTGACTCTTGGCAGAACTCAAGGGATCATATGTAGTGCCAGGGATCAAATCCAGGGCAAATGCAAACAATGGCTGTATCCTAGTCTGTTGATTTTTCTTTCCAGGAATATAACATACCTTAAATGCACTATTTGAATTTCTAAGGAACTAGACTCTCCCCCATTTTTCTGGGAAGAGTCTGAGCTAAAGTTGCATTGATCCTGAAATATTCATAAATGAACAGCCAGGTAATCTTATATGCACTATGAGAGAAGAAAGACAATAGGCTGCTCTACTCTCACACTAAAACAGATGGAGTGAGGAAGAGAAAGTGCTTCCCCTTGATAGAACATGCTCATTGGATAAGAAAATAGGCTACAAGGGATGCTGCAGTTGTCCCATTTGGCTCCAGCTGCAGTGGAGGATTGTTTTGGCTCTCTAACTCAGTCCCTTAGAGAAATCATCCATTTCCTGCTGGGTAGAGGAATGCCAGTAGGTACCCTCCACCAGAGACACATGCTTCCATTGCTCACATGGTCTTATAGAAAGACAAAAGTAATATTTTGCCTTTTAAATGAAAAAATGCTTCATATAAACTGAAACTGGACTCACATATCAAGAGAACTTCCAGAGCACTAGTTGGAACAGGCCATTTTGTGGTTAAGAAGACCTGTTCTTTCATGCATTAAGAAAGAACATACATCACATAGGGCATCAGAGTCTTGGGCTGTGGCAGAAGGTGGGGGTGGAGGGACTTCCAGCTTTCAGCTGCTCAAAGTCTCTTGCCATCTTGATGTATAGTCATTCAAGGGCCAGGCCTAGAGTGGGCTGATAGGGCCTGAGAGGGTAAAACAAATAGGGAACTTGGGGGATGGGGGCTGACCTAGTTTTGATCCCTGGCACCACATATAGCTCCTCAAGTCCACTAGGAGTGATTCCTAACACTGAGTCAGAAGTTCTGAGCCCTGCACATTGTGACCCTCCACTAACCACCTCTCCCATCAGCTACATAGGCTTGATGGTTCATCTTCCCACGGCCCTGAAAAAACTCAGAGAACAGTGAGCTCTGTGGCCATCCAAAAAATTCAACATGCCTCAAAAACATCTTTTCAAGTGCAGAAATGCCTGTGACCAGTGAAAAGAGAGCAATCTCAAGGGTTTGACTAGAGAATAAAAAATAAAGTGTCCGATTTCTGTTTCCAGATGTGTAGTTTTAAAATTGGCCCCAGTGAGATGCCATTTAAACATATGTCTTCTGTTCACTAAGAAAACATGTCAGGACACACAGGGCTAAGAGTAACTCTACTGATGGAAGCACTGGTATGATATAGTTTTAATGTTGGGGACTTCCCAGGGCAAGAGTTGTGCAGCATGAAATACAGGGTTAGTGACTTTCTAATGGCATGTGAAGGTCAAGTTCAAGGTCACCCTCCAGGGTGATGGTTTCAACTTTTAATTATTCTTCCTTGAAAGCCACTTTATTCTGGATGTGGGCCTGAACGCCTGATTTCTGGGAAATCAGCGAGTTCTAGAAAATCCTAGAAGTTACAAAGAAGTGAGGTGATAAAAGAAAAAAAAATGGCATGATGGCGAACTGTTGATCTTTTTTTTTTATCTTGTCACTGAGAATCCATCAGATTCAGGTCAGCTCTCCATAGTCAGCACTTGTACAATCAGACTTTGTACCAATTGTTGATTTACAAGCATTATCATTGGTCCTCAGAGTCTAGAACAGTACCTTGGAATTAAGTATAATTAACATGTGAGAAATAAACAGTGACACTGCAGTCATATCTTATTAGGTTTAGGTGTGTGTGTGTTTACTGCCAAGGTAAGTGAATATCATATTTTTTGCTCTGTAAGATGCACCTGACCATAAGATATGCATAGTTTTTAGACGAGGAAAACAAGAAAAAAAACTCTAAAGTAAATGGTGTACTAAAATATTTAATAAACTATAACAGAATAATATTTCAACCATGTTAAGTGAACAGCAGTCAACATGACATTAAGAATAATTATGACTGTCATTAACAAATGGAGAGAGTTTAAGTTTTGAATACTCTTCTAATTTTCTGGGTACCCCAAGAACTCCTCATCTCTAGCATCAACATTTGCTCCATAAGACACACAGACATTTTCCCCCATCTTTTTTGGGGAAAAGTGGGTCTTATGGTACAAAAATACAGTACATCTTTCAAAGTTTTGGTTCTACTAACAGTGGTTCTACTAGTTCTAAACCTGGCTAATACTTGGCATTTTCATCTTCCTCATTAGGGACATCTGCCTTACTATTCAATGAGACAAATCCTCAACTTTTGTTCTAAAGCAATTGCAAAAAATACTGAGTGATGGGGGAGGGAAGTCATTTGTGTCTTTCAATATCATAGACTGACAGTGAGGCTCATTAGTTCTCAATGCCACATGGCTCTTCTTTGCACCTTAGAGAAGACATAGTGTCAACCTTTATGTACTTCCAGATCAACATAGATGGTTTCTGTCCATCTTGTGACATCCCTTTCTGATTCTTCAGACCCCACTAGTGCAAAGACAACTATTATGATATTTATCCCCAGCAACATTGCTCTCTGGTGACTTTCTGTGTGCACCATTACCACCACTAAATCTAGATTTTATTTTTGGGTGGCATCTTTTTGTTTTCAGGGCATACTCCTGGTTCTATGCTCAAGGATTACTCCTGCTGGGCCCAGGGGACCACACAGAACAATTCTGTGGATCAAACCTGGGTCAGCAATGTGTAAATCAAGCATTCTACCTTCTGTACTATTGCTTTGGCATTATGTAGACATTTTCCCCCAATTCTTAGAAATAGGCAGAATACTATGCTGCGTGGATGTAAAACTGGAAGCATTCTGGACTGACTTTTTTTTTATCCTGAGAAAGATTGTGGAATCAGCCTGATGATAGTGGCAGGTCTACAGTGGGGCCTGGGTCCACACTCACCCTTCTGCTGAAGACACTATGGGAAGGGTGACATTCCTAAGAGGTCCCAGTCATAACCTAGAACCATACCAAAGTATATGGAAAGTTATCATGGCTATAAACAGCTTTCACACAAAGTGCAGGCCCAGAAGTCACGTTTGCTACATTATCCTGACAAGAATCACTTGCAATTTGGCTATTTTCCATTTACTTTTCATGTAGATGAGCTGATGTCCCATTTGCCTCTTGGGAGTTTTTCTTTAAGATTGGGGAATAAAAATAAATGCATTCATTTTCAGTTGGAAAAATATCCTGATTAAACACATTAACACTAACACCAGTCTAACTCATTGCATAAGTACATACATATACTTATGCAAATAAGAATTATGAATACCGGGCCAGAGTGATAGCGCAGCAGTAGGGTATTTGCCTTGCATGTGGCTGACCCAGGACAGACCTGGATTCAATCCCCAGCGTTCCATATGGTCCACCCAGCCAGGAGCGATTTCTGAGCACATAGCCAGGAGTAATCCCTGAGCATTGGGTGTGCCCCAAAAAACCAAAAAAACAAAAAAGAATTATGAATATCATGAACATAAGAACAGTGATAAAGTGGTCACACCACCAAAGGTAAAAACAGTCACAGGCCTGCCCAAGCAGGCCACGTACATGCTGATCCTTTGTGGTATGAATCGCAGGAGTCAGACAGATAGCATTTGTCAGCAACAGCTGTTTGGACAGTTGGGGAGAACTCTGTGTTGCTTCTGTACAAATCTCTGGTTGGCTCATTCCCACTGACCTTTCAAGTGGCCTGCCACAGATCAGCTCTGGGAAATAACAAATCCCAGCTCTAAGAAGAGTCACTTCCCATTCGCCCAAAACCCAGGCACATTCCGATCTCTGATCTGCTAATAAAGCCTCTTCTCCTCTCTGCTTGGCTCTCTCCAACACACAGTTTTCTGCTCCTACCTTATGGCACTGGAAAAATCTACACTTCCTGCTTCCACAGCCATTTTTTGACTGAACTAAAAACTTGCTGGCCAAGACAGAGACTCTGAAAAGAAAGGACTAAGAATGTGAGAACCCCCTATCCTGAAAGCCCTACTGACTAGCCAACTCACGAAAATCATGGTGGTTTCTTTATGGAGTACAACATTCATTTTGGAAATTTGGAATGTGAAAAGACTACCATTCCATGCATTGAATCAATACTGGGCAATACTGTTGTTAGTAGAGTTTTTCTATGGTACTTGCTCTTTGGGTCTTTGGTTATTTCCATACAATAAAATGAATTGGAAGTCTAACCAAAAATGCTAAAATATTAAAATTTAGATATCTGTTTATATTCCTATATTCTACCCTCCAGGAGAGAAAAAAGAAGAAAGGAACAGGAAAAAAAAGAAATTACTAAAGGTTTTTGTTTGTTTGGCTGAGCAAGGGCACCCCACTGTGCTGAGGGCTTTCTCCTAGCTCTGTGCTAATCATTCCTGGTGGGCATAAGAGACCCTATGGTGCCATGGACTGAATCTAGTTGGTTATGTGTACGGCAAACACCTTACCAACTCTACTATCACTCTAGCCAGAAAGGAAGTATTGAGCCCAAATTTTCCATTTCTGGTTTACAGGGTATCTGGATATTGCTCTAATGACTTATGCTGCACAGATAACAAGTTACTACTTTCAGTATTCTTACTAAGGAAATACTTCTACACAGAATATTTGAAAAGCTTCTCCACCTAACCTACCTGCAGAATTATAAAAGAGGGAAACCAGGCAAACTTCATTACAGTATATTTGAAGACTCCAGCTAATGTATTCTTCACTCAAAGAGCAGACCAAGCAAAAAGTCACTGCTATTCTGAACGCAAGAAATTTCCTCAATGCCATTATCCTTGTATTCCACATATCCCAAACATGCCAGTGGCCTCTGGGAAGCTCCTTCATTTCCCCTCTCCAGCCCCAAGTCTCTATTCAAATGCATCTTTTGACTCTTATGCAAGAAGGGCCTCCAGAGCCTCTGCAAACTCTCAAGGCTAGTTTTATGCTCAGAGAAAGCTTCCTTTTCTGGTTTTAGATATCAGAACAAAAGGCTGATGAGATGGAGCACAGCAGGACCTTGTGGGCAGAAGGCATACACTGAAGAGACAGGAGTTTTCCAGGACAAGACTTGTGTGACAACTCCTTTATCTGCCCAACTCTGAAGGAGCAAAAGCAGAGCCTGAAGGGACATTCTTCTTCAAGTTGAGTCATTGTGAAGTCATAAGCTGTCAAGAAATGACAGTTGCTAGGGGTCTCCTTTGTTCCTAAGGATAGATGAATCACAGAGGTTTGGTCTTCTCCTGCTGGTGGGCTAATTTGGATACGATATAGATGACTCAGCAGCAGCAGCAGTGATGGTCCCAGGAAACAATGAGATAGATTGACCTTTGGGCTCAAACTGTGCCTTTGTATTTATAAAGACAATAGGGTGTGCAGACATGACTAGCATTTCCCATCTTCTCTTGAGGCTGATGGAGGTCATGCCTTCTTTGTTGTTTCTGTTATTGTTAGAGCCATGCCCAATGTGTTCACTGAACTACATGGCACCAGAGATTGAACACAAGGCTTCATACACATATGAGCTACAACCTAGTCTCTCCTATCTACAGTATCTGGAGATTGGATCTCTTGTATGCCTCTATTATCTTGCTTTACAAAATCTTTCCAGCAGAACCTGTGTTACATTTTTTTCATCATTACTGAATGTTGAGGGACTATTATGTAGAGCCTTATATTTTGTCTTATATCCTGACCAGCTCAGAGGGGTTCTACCAGACGTTATGGAATTTAGACTATGATAATGATTCATTGAAGTCTGAGCTCAAATGGGAGGCAAGAGTCCTAAAAGCTCAGAACTGGAGACCTGTTTCAGTGGGACCCATCAACTTCTGTCCATGTGTTACTTTCTTCAGAGATAATGTACTAAAGCTCTGCTGAATACTAACAGGTGTGTATGGGCTAATTCCTTGTTGTTGTTTTTGTTTGTTTGTTTTGTTTTGGGGGTCATACCCAATGATGCTTATAGCTCACTCTTGTCCTTGCAATCAGTAATTACTACTGGAATTGCTTGGGGGTACCATATAGTGTGTTAGGGACGGAACCTGGATCATCAGCATGCAAACACCCTACACACTATGCTACCACTCTGGCCCTTACATTCCTTTTTAAAGCATCATTGGGCAAGTGAAGGAGGGGACTGGGCAGGGAACACTCAGAAACTCACCTCCCATGATCAGGTAAGCAGCTCCTTCCAACAACAATGCAGAGGATAATGGAAGCAGAGGAAAGTTATAAGCTTAACAATATTTTAGCTCTTTTTTCTTTCCTAAAAAAAATAAATGTTTAAGCTGGTTTACAACATTAAAATTTCAGGTGTCCAGCCTTCAAGATCAACATATGTATAAGCCATTTTATATTCATCACCAAAAATCTGGCTTGAGTCTTTTATATTAAAAATGACCCATCTCACTATATTTTTCTGCAACCCTTTCCCCTATCCTTGTAGAAAATCACAGTTTTCTTAGAGATGAGTTTCCCTTTGTTTTGTTCACTATGGGCTCACTTTTCACACATGAATGATATTATAGAGTTCACCTTTCTCCTTCTGACTTGCCTAAGTGTCCACTGGTGGATGATAGGAGAAAGGAGATGGGGCAGTCAGTGATTCACTAGTAAAAGGGAATGTGATCTTTTTGCACACCTAAGTATCCTCAACTCTGACCAAAAGATCAAAGTTTGCCATTTGCACAGGGTGTGAGATTCAGTATATTTAGCTAGAAGTGGAGGGCTATATTTTGTCAAGAGGACTTGACTACTGGCATCATGACACAATGGACTTAATTGTCATGGTCAAAGTAACTAAGTTAATCAACTTAAATTATTTCCATCTCAGGCCATCTCATTTCCATCTCAGGTGAGTGTGACAGACAAGAGGCCTCATAGCACTGACTCAGTACCCATGTGGATACAACTCGAAATATCACTTGTCTTCATTAGATAATCACCAATGTCAGCCAAGTCTAGTCCTAACATTCAGCCCTCTACTCCAACCTAATAAGACAAGACTTGCTTTATCAGAAGAAAATTTCCTTCTCAATCCTAGTGATTTAAATTTAGGGGTTAGGCAGGAAAAAATATGGCCAGAGAAAACAATCCCTAAAAATATACCCATTTAAAAAAACCTTTGTGAGGCTGGAACTATAGTACAAAGAGTAGGGCACTTGCCTTGCTTGTGGCCAATGTGGTTTGGATTCTCAACTCCTTCTAAATTCCCCAAGCCCACCAGGAGTGATCCCTGAGTATACAACTGGTGGTGTGAACCAAAACTGTAGAAAAAGATGTTAATTATGGGTTCTAGATGGGGCTGGATGATGGTGAGATGGATCGAGAGGCCTTTCTTTGCAGGCCCGGGCATTGCTCCTTCAACTTCCTCCAGCTGGCGGCTCTGAGGGTTCAAAGTAGCCGCAATGAAATGACCCACAGACAGTCAGGTTTCAGGAGACATGAGCTTTATTCAGGCCCTAGCCACTATATGTGACTCCTAAGCTTTAAAACCCTTTACACTGATTTCATAGTCAGCCCTGTCATCTCAACCTCTTTCTGCCATCTCTCCTCCTGCTGCTTCTTCCTCCATCTCCCTCTGAATCCTTGAATCAATCCCCTTCCTGCCCTTGAGGCAATTCTTTTGTTACCTACCAAAGACCCCTCCCAGAAATGGGCAGGTCTTACCATCAAGGAATGATACACAGGAAGAATGGGAGATAGGGTAACACAAAATTCATTTTTGTTTTTGTGTTTTGGATTTTTTGGGGGGGGGTCACACCCAGCACTTCTCAGGGGTTATTCCTAGCTCTGAGCTCAGAAATCTCTCCTGGTTGACTCAGAGAGCCATACATGGGATGCCAGGAATTGAACCCGGGTCCGTCCCGAGTTGGATGCATGCAAGGCAAATACCCTACCACTGTGTATCTGACCCCAAACCAAAAATAAATTAAAAATCTTGGCTACTTAACCTCTTAAACAGAGTAAGAAATGAACTCATTTGCATTTCAGTGGTATAAGTCCTAAACTACCAATGACAGACATAGCTCTAATTGGAAATACCCACTGGTGTTGTTTTAGGTCTCTTATCATTTCAAAGTAATAAAGGACCCAGAGGTAGGCAGATAATAAGGCTGCTTTGGAACATTACAGACAACTAAACAACTCTCAATTTAGTTTCAAATGTCTAGAACCCTAGCTTTGCGTCTATCAAGATGTGACTTGACAGGTTGCTTTTTCTTTCCATGATCTTAAATTGTGATGTAGATTCCTGAATCACAGGATACCTGTGAGGATAAAACAAAATCATATGGAATCAGGTGACAGTACCTTTCAAATTACAGATTTTTTTGAAATTGTTGACTGAACTAAATTGTGGTGGGGATCAGGTATTGCCATCCATATCCCCTAAATTTTTAGGTTACAGATAACACTTAATGTTCCTTTACTGCTACTCCTACCCCATTCTTCGATATAAATTGCTAATTTTCCTTTGACAATGGTGAACAGTATTGATGCCAATTACTTGTAACAAGGGGTTTAAGCTGTATGCAGCAGCAGCATGTACGCTGGTGTATAAATATTTGAGCCATTAACAGATGTATGTTTTTATTGCCTTGTCATGGATTTAAATCCATTAAATTATATACCTTCTCCAAAAATGACTTTTATAAAATATAGGGGAGGCCTGTTGTGGTGGTAATTGATGAAAGATCATTAATTGCAGGAACATTGAGTCAGGCTTTCCATCTGCCCTTGAACTGGATTTCCCTATTTTCCAGGTGTCCTCCTCCCCATCAGTTCTGCTAATGAAAACTGTAGGTTGACTTGTCATACACACTGGAGGCTCTATGATGCCCATTTCTCCCTACAGTCATCACTAAGCACATCCTAGGGAGTTGGTGCTAGAAAGGATAAAGATCCTTAAGCAGCCTGTCAGAAGACTGTCCTAGACATGTTTCTCTGAGAAATCACAAACTGGGGATTCTGTAAAATTGTTTTGGTACAGGACTATTTGGCACACATCAAGATAAATCACCTTAACTGAAACTTTATCCCAGCTATAAACTAAAATCACACATTTAAAAATGAACCTCCAGATCAGTTCATGAGAGGAAGCTTGCAACAAAGAGCTAGGATTGCAATTAGGGTATATAAGGGTCTATGACAATGATAGTTTGAAATGATCACTCCAGAAAAAACTGGGGTGCTGAAGGGGGATAAGGTGATATACATGGTACCTCTTCATTAATAATAGTGCAAACTACAGTGTCTATAAGGGGGAAAAGAAGAGAGAGAAAGAGAGAAAGAGAGAGAGAGAGAGAGAGAGAGAGAGAGAGAGAGAGGTGAAATATCTGCCTAGAGGCAGGCAGGGTGGTTGGAGGAGGGAAATTGGGTACATTGGCAGACAGGAACCATGCACTGGTGAAGAGTGATATACATTGCTTGGCTGAAACTCAATTATAAACAATTTTGTAACCACGGTACTTAAATCAAATAATTAATAAAAATAAATAAAAACAAACCTCCAAATTTACGTACACCTTCAAAATTAAAACCATAATCATCTACAAAAATAATTACTTTCTCCAAGTTTCTGGGGGATGAGCATGGTGAATGAGACAGTCATCAACTCCTTTTCCTTTTCATCAAAGAAAAGGCTTTTTCTAGCTGATCGGTACAAATTTCACTCCCTTTCCCCACTACTCTTTGGCTCTCAGATTCTATGGTAAAGCATTTATGATAGGAGTTGAGGAACTCCTTTCAAGAATGTCAGACTCCTGAGCCTCCCCATGCTCCTTAGATCAATGGCCTCAAAAATTGACTATTTGATCCCTGCAAGCCTCTATAAAGCAGAAACCATAGTGGAGGTCCCCAAAGGAAGATCTTTGGTTAACTGAAGCTTAATACTAGGTACTCTGGATATGTGAAGGGCATGTGTTGAGACAGAAAAGACCAGAGTAGGACCCAGGGGAATGGGATAAGGTGAAGGACCCCCTCCCCCCACCGCATGCATTCATTCCACAAACTGCAGAGGCGAGAGCTGGGCTCAGAGTCCCCACAGGTCAGGAGTTCTGTCCCTCTTGCACTGGCATGTGGTGGGCACTGGGCAGGACAGCTAGCCAAAGACCCCCCGGACTGCCAATTAGTCCAGGGGGCCAGATTCCCCCACGCCAGAATGGCCTTCATGGCCAGATCTAGTAGCCTGGGTCTGGGGGATGGAATGGGGTGGAGGAAAACCCTTCCCCTATGCACTCATTCACAAATTGCAGAGGCAAGAGCTGGGTTCAGAGACCCCACAGGCCAGGACAGCTAGCCAAAGGAAAATTCTCTCATCCATAGCAGACCCCCTGCAGGAGTGTCTTTTCTTACTGATAACCATTTGGAATACCCTATATATGGAGGATAGCACTGAAATAGATCTCTGAAACCAGCGTCTATGTGAACGTTACTTTCTATACAGTTGTCCTGACTGCTGAGCCTTATCTTTAAACTATTCATCAATGTATATAGCCCCTCTTATATATTGCCCTTCCACACCCAGAGACCCTTTTATTCCCCTATATCCCAACCCGGATTTGCTATCTCCCCTTTATTTAACCCTCTTTACCCTCAGTTCTTAACTCGTTAGGCACCAAGACCGACCTCCTTCCCCACCAGACCACCATACAGCTCCTCAATGAAAGACACCCTTTCGATTCCCCATTTTGTGTCCCAGCAAGAAACCACAACCAATATGCCTGCTGACTCTATCTTGTGACCCCTCTCACCCCCATCAAATCGTAGTCTGTTGCATGATATCGGATTTAGCTGCAGCAAAACCCCCAGCTCAAGGACATTACAGGACACTGAAATGCTGCAAATCATATCTTAAACTCTAGACCAAAATCTGTGATACGAAAAGCTGCCTTGGCTTTCACTCCCCACAAGAATATCTCAGAAGACCTAATTGGGAGGCCTATATTGCCTACGTAAGTTTAATACCTTTATAATAATGCATCTTAAGATATGTATGCCTAAACATACAGATAGCCTCCCCCATCACTTTCTTTTCTCAAATACCTTTTTTTCAATTTACTTTATTTTTTTACCTCAGTTTTATCTATATGTTCTATTTTTATATATATACATATTTTCTCTATCCTCATCAGTTTTGGTGCTACTTGGTACAAAAACCAAGAAAATGTCTTTCCTGGGATAAAAGCTGAGACCACACCACAGATACTGTATGTGTAGCCTGTCATCCTTATCTGGAATAGCACCAGCAATACAAAAGGACACCATACGTTTTTGTATAGGCACAGTAAATAAGGGGAAATCATGGTCTCAGACACAAGATCTTATCTTCTAAGGATAAGAACTCACACTTTTTATACAAGGGTGCCTCCCATCCTGGACATATGACATGTGGATACAACTCCATCTCCACGAAATTGGACAGTGTTAGTTCATTCTCAAATCCCAGACCCCAGACATAGAACTGAAACAACTCCCCACAACAACACCAGGAACTAAGCTCCATTGGGAGATATACTTGTGCCAGTGTTAATATGACAACGAGGACAGCGAGGAAATGACAACTTGACCTAAGATCAGGAGGTCCTATCACATCATCTAACACTAAGTGGAAACCAGAAGATATATTGTCCTTTGAACTATAAAAAATAAGAGCACTAACTACAGAAAACTGACTTTGACAACCGTGACTGGGCAGAACTTATATTGAGACCATTAAGGAAACCCTACCCTAGGCTATAGCTCAGGTCTCTTACAAAAATCAAGATTTCTTAGTACAGAGGCCCAATTCTGACAGTAGAGACTGAGCAGAACCTTTGGAACCATAATTTCCTAGACTTTGGCTTAGGGAACGAGCAAAAACATGGAGCACATGATACAGAAAACTGAACAAACCAACAATATTGGAACAGAACCTCTATAATCTTAAAGACTTTATCCTAAGCCTTGTCCTAGGACCTGCACAAATACCAAGATTGCTTGCTACAGTGGCCTGATTCTCTCTTTCGCAACCAAGAGGAAAGGTTCCTGACACTACACACACACACACACACACACACACACACACACACACACACACACCCTGGGATATGGCAATGAGAAGGTATGGAGCCAGTGGTTGTGCCCATGACAATATGCTTCAAGAGTGGAGAAACCCTGAATCTTTAGGCCACGAGAATTTCCTTCCTTCCCCTATACTTACTATGTCTATACAAAAAAATAAATAAATAAATAAAGAAGGTGGGGTAACACCAAAACCTGTCACTCCAGCACTTTTTCTGGTTATGTTTTGTTTTGTTTTTGTTTGTTTTTTTGACATTATTTTCCTTCTCTTTTTCTTCCACTTTTTTCTTTCTTTTTCACTCTTGTGGATACTATTCAGTAATATTTTCTCCCCCCCCTTTCTTTTAGTAGTTGACACCAAATTTTTTCTTCTCTTTTCCTTAACCTTTTTTTTATCTCCAAAAGAACAGCATAACTTGAATCAGTCAGCCTCATAAATTGAGGGGGGAAAGGATGATACCAGGACCAGTCATATGAACATGTAGTGTAAATTAAAAAAATGACCAGACTGGAACACCAAACAGAATAGATACCCAACCTACAACAAGCTGTAAAGTGGAGACCAGTTACACTGGTATTCTGGGGGGGGCGTGTAAGGAGGGAGATATGGGAGACATACTGGGAACAGGAGTGGAGGGAGGACAACATTGGTGGTAGGAAAGCCCTTCATTCATTGTCACTATGTACCGTAAATAATTTTGTGTAATGAACTTCAGTCACAATAAAAATTATTTTAAAAAAAGAAGAGAAAAGACCAGAGTAGGAAGCCCTATTGGTCTAAGCTCCAGCTCCTCACGGTGCCCATACAGCATAAATTTGAGGGTTCTAGAGCCCAGAGCCCCACTTAAGAGCCTTCTGGACTGCAGTGTAAGCAAGCAGCCTCTTTATAATTTTAATTCACAATCCATCATAATTCTTTAATTTCAGATAGCAGGTCATATAACTACTCCTTTGTTGACCATACATGGAGGCTAGTATGCAAACAAAACCCAAGTCAGTTTACAATATGCACCTCAATACATGCTCTCAACCCTCATCTCTTCATCCTGAATTTGAAGTTCAAGGGCCAAGGCCAAATGCTGACCTTTTATTTATTGACAGGGTAAGTCAGTCATGCCACATTCTGATTCTTCTTTTCATTCATCTGCAAAGCAAGAATTATCAAATACTGACTCTTCAGTGAATCCTCAGGGGTACTAAATGATAAATAAGATAATGTGGGAGTTTAGTGCTGCTCACTGATAGTTTATTTCCTTCACTTTATTTTATATTTAACAAAGAAGCTTTATATGAAATCAGACTGCCAAGGGTGATGGCCAAGTGTCTTTACATTATACATGCTAGCTGTAATTAATCCTTCCATTCCTAGCTGATTTGTGAAATGGCACGATAAGAGCAACAAGATTTCATCATAGATTCAGCCCTAAGTCCTAAATTGAATTTGGTGGTTGACTATTCAATTTCCCACATAAGTTACTTACACCTCTCATGTCTTTATTTTCTGATATCTCATGTTCTTTATTTCCTGATATTTATCACTCATTTCTCTTTCTCAAGGACAAAGACTTGCAGATTGGAAGTTAGTTGCAGTGAAAGACTGCAGTATGGATTTCTTCAAGTCCTTTATCTGAGCAAACAACAAGCCAAAACAATAGAAATATGGATGATGACATTAGGCTTCCTTTCTTCAAATCCTTCCATGAGGTCTTGAGCAAGCCAATAGCTTCTCTTACCTATTTTTTTCTCAGTTCAAAAATAGATTGTGATTACTTTACAAGGCTCTCACGAATTTCAGTTCAAGAAAAGTGGCCCTGAAAGATTTTTGGTTTTGGAGCTACACCCAATGATACTCAGGGATTACTCTTGGTTCTATGCTCATGGATCAATTCTGAAGGAACTGAGGGTACTGAAGGTAATCAGGGACCATATACGGTACCAAACGTCAAACTAGAATTGGCTGCATGTAAGGCAAGCAACTTAATCCCCTGTATTTCTCTGGCCCTGTATTTTTGTTTTTTACTTTAAAACTTACTTGAGTACCAAATAATTAACTGCAGGAATGTTGCAAATCTAGTGATGGAGGATAAATTTTTATATTTTGGCACTATTATACATTATATCTTTAGATTCCTGGCCAATTCATATTAAGATAGTTCTCACAAATATCTAAATATAACCTGTAAAAAGAATTGACCCTATTAAGAACAACATTTGCAGACTGAAACAATTTAATTGGTGTAAATCAGAAAGGAAAACAGGTGGAAATGGAGAAAGAGACAGATTAGAGGAAGTTTGCACATCAAAAATGTACTTGGGTGTGATTCAACAGTAGAGCACCTGCCTCATATATATGAGGCCCTCAGTTTGATTCCTAGAAATATATTTTACTTAGTAAATATAATTTTTCCTAAATAAAATTTTGTCTTATTGTGTATGGTAGAAAATTTACACATATGCACATCTTCATTCATAAAATACCTCTCACTCAGAAAGCACTGGTGAAGGGGGGTGTTCTTTACATGACTGTAACCCAACCACAATCATGTTTGTAATCGCGGTGTTTAAATAAAGATATTAGTAAAATAAGAAAGTAATATTCTAGTCTTTCAAATATTACCATGTCCTCATTAATAGACCATGTAATGTATGCCAGTAAAATGTTCTGAGTATCCACAGAAGGATAGAAGTCCTAATAATAGCGAGAAGTGGACCTCAGACCCTCTGAAGAACCTCCTGGGAGCCCCCCATGAGCAGAGATTACCCCGTAAGTGACTGAAAAGCTAGCTTCCTGTATGTAAATACTCCAACGTGGGGAATGGTGGCTGAGTCAATGGTAATGACAGAATTACAGTTGCAGAGTTCTTGTCTTGATGTCAGTGACGCCTCCCTTTCACTTGCAACAACTAGTTTTTCCCCATTAGGCCAAAACTAATATGAATATTCAAGTAATACTAAAAGATGTTCCAACTTTATTAACAGAGACATAAAATAAAAACTGAGATCAGTCATATTCATCAGATTGGCCAACATCAAAATTTTTAATGATATCAAGTACTGGCAAAGATATGAAGCAACAAAAACTCTCATACAAAAATGTAAGTGGATATAAATATTTGAGGATGTAAATGTGGCATTTTTGAGAAAAACCAGCATGAATCCATCACTCAGTGCTTTGCCAGGTTTCTACTCAAAAAATGCTGGCAAGGTACATACACATAAACAAGGTGCCATAAACAAGATCATTCCAAAGCCCAGAAAAATTAAAGAAGATAAATCAGTTATGGAATGGTTACATAATAAAGTGACATACAGAAGTAAAAAAAAATCATCAATAACAATATATATTTGTATGCCTTTGTTCAAGAGTATAATGCTAAGTGGGTCCAAAAAAGAGTTTCAATAATCTTAGATATGGATACAATTTTGACACATGCTACAATCCAGATAAACATGGGATTATTAGCAGAAACCAAACCAAACAAAAGGTATCCTTCATGAAAACTGGGGAGACATATCTTAATAAATATAGATTTTCAATTCTCTATGACACAGAGTACTAGAAACTGATTTTTAGTCTGAATGAACTTTCAAAAACACACCTATAGTTTTGAAAAAGAATTAAAATAGGCAGTTTTTTGAAAAAGAATTAAAATAGGCAGTGAACTTTAGCACATAATTAAATATTTTATTTTATTTTATTTTTTGCAGGGGGGGCATACCCAGTGATGCTCAGGGCTTACTACTGGCTATGCACTCAGAAATCACTCCTGGCTTGGGGGACCATATGAGACACCGGGGGATCAAACCGAAGTCCTTCCTAGGCTAGCACGGGCAAGGCAGATGTCTTACCACTTGTGCCACCACTCAGGCCCCTAAATAATTTATTTTTAAAAAAGTTAAAGGAGAAATAGTAATGACCATTTGCAGCAAAAAATCAGAGCTAATATCATACTATTTGGTGAAATTTTGTGGGCCTAATTTCCTCTATATACCTATATACCTTTTTTTTTTTCCTTCCTTCAAACAGAACCACATAATTTGAACCATCTTGTTCTACCTCACAAATTGTGGGGGAAATAATAAAGGGCACCAAGATCAAACAGTCATCTGAATATTGAGTAGAAATAAAAAATGATCAGACTTAAATACCAAACCCAAACCCAATTATAACAGAATTGACACCCAATCTACAACAAGCTAGACACAGAAAGGACCACTTATACTAGCAGTCCGGGAGAGCAAAGAAGGGGTGATATAGGATGCATGCTGGGAACAGGGGTGGAGGGAAGACAACATTGGTGGTGGGAATGACCCTGATTCAATGTCACTATGTACCTAAAATACTACTATGAATGATTTGTAATCCACTTTGGTCAAAATAAAAATTATTAATTAATAAAAAATCTTGTTTAAGAATAAAAAAAAATTGAAGGAGAAGGACTGAGAGATGACACTTGCCTTTCAAGAAAAAGGCTCTGATTTTGAACCCTGGCACAATTGCTTGCCTGAGTATGATCCTGTCAGCTCTGCCACAATTGCTTTATGGCCACTCTGCAGTAAAGTCCATGCGAGCACTTCCACTAGAGGCTGTGACCACTTGCAATCACCACTTCCAACACAAAAAGCAGTAGTCATTAGTTTAACCCCTATGAGTACTATAAACAGACATGTGAGCAAACAGCCCAGCATGTGCCCTCCTGATCACTGCCATAACAAAGGGACATGAAGGGAATTACAGTAACCAAAATTAAGTTGCAGAAAAGTCACAGGGTATAATTCAGTTTTTATTAATCTAAAATACATGCAAACTTTGACTATATAATTCAAACTTCATGCAATCAAACTTCATTGAATACGATAAAAATGAGATGCCGCAAAATGGCAAATGTCACATGGCATTGTGAATAAGCATAGTTGTGTTCCAATCCTTAAATCTGATATTATTCTATATATAATAAATTTATCTTAAGGCTGTGGTCTAAATGACAGAATAGAGATTAGCTTGATGATGGAACCAGGTTCCAGGTTAAAAAGCCATTCTGTTTGCAATAAAGTGCCCAGTCTCCTGGTTAGAGTCAGGATTTATTTGCAGTCTGTTCAATAAAATATGAGTAGCCACTGTTTTCTTTCACTCCCTTAGTAACAGCTAAGCACTGGCATCAGGAATAAAGAACCATATCACAGATGGTCTGACTGTTTCATCCCAAACTCTCACTAGAAGTCTGACCTAAAAGAATCTACTTGTAAAAAAATAAAGGGAAATTGAGGACTCTGGATAGAATAAAAATATTAATTAAAAGATGTTACATATTAAATAAAATATGTCAGATTACATTGGGAAATGAAGTGCTTATAATAACTTATTGAGATTTAAAAAGGGTTATTGGCTTCTTCAAGAAATTTTTCTTTTTTAAAAAAGTCTTTTGGACTCAACATGGAGCTTTCTCATCAAATAAAACTAAAATTAGTTGCCTTTTAACTCAGAGTTTAATGAAGGTTGAAGTATAAGACCAAGTTGCCAGTGAACTGTCACTCCTCTTAGTGTCTGAGTTCCAAAGGCCTCCATAGAAACATCTGCACAATGGCAAGAATGGGGGACTTCTCCAGGCACCCAATTTCCCCAAAACTGGTGTAATCCATGAGTGTCTGAAGCTGCCACCTCTAGCCACCAGGAGAGCAGTTCATCAGCTGAATCTCTAAGTCCATTGTTCATGTCTGTCAACTAAACCATAAAGGCATCAAAGGGTCCATGCTGGAGCCAAGAACAGAAACATAGGGCCAAAGAATGCATGACAAGTCAACATACGTGTCCCAGCACCACTGGGACTATCCCAGTAATATGGGGCACTTGGGCTACTGATGCAGATGAAGTAGCAAAAATGATTTTCTTTTCATTTAAGATGAGAACGAAGACAATTGATCCGGAACCCCCAGATCTTATGCCTGATTTGGTAAGCTGACAGGTCTGTTCAGTCTGTTCACAGAGAATAATGTCACTCACAGGAGAACTTGATGAGGTATGTAAAAGTAGAGAAGTAAAAGTAGAGCCTTATAATTTAACAAAATCAAAGTCTAGGGAGGTTGATATACCTGTCCCTTGCCCCCTCAAAGTATCACTTACTTTCCTAGAAAAAGCTTAAGAAAATGTAGGAATGTTTGGTTAGGGCACTGTATTGGTCACAATAGTTTTCATTAAAATGAAGGGACCAGGCAACAGCTTAAGGAAGCTAATGTTCACTCTGAGTTTTTATTTTTTTTCTTTATTTAAACACTTTGATTACAAACATGATTGTAATTGGGTTTCAGTCATATAAAGAACACCCCCTTTCATCAGTGCAACATTCCCATCACCAATGCCCCAAATCTTCCACCTCCCTACCCCCTCTCCTGTATTTGAGACAGGCTTTCTACTTCCTTTATTCATTCACATTGTTATGTTTAGTTGTCAGTGTAATTTCTCTACTGCATTCACCATTCTTTGTGGTAAGCTTCATATTGTGAGCTGAACCTTTCAGCCCTCATCCCTATTTTCTCTGAGAATCATTACAAAACGTCTTTTATTTTTCTTAAAACCCACAGATGAGTGATACTATTCTGTGTCTCTCTCCCTCTGACTTATTTCACTCAGCATAATAGATGCCATGTACATCCATGTATAGGAAAATTTCATGACTTCATCTCTCTGACAGCTGCATAATATTTCATTGTGTATATGTACCACTGTTTCTTTAGCCATTCATTTGTTGAAGGGCATCTTGGCTGTTTCCAGAGTCTGGCTATTGTAAAAACTGCTGCGATGAATATAGATGTGAGGAAGAGACTTTTGAACTGTATTTTTGTGTTCCTAGGATAAATTCTTAGGAGTGGTATAACTGGATCATATGGGAGCTCAGTTTCCAGTTTTTTGAGGAATCTCCATATTGTTTCCCATAAAGGCTGGACTAGATGGCATTCCCACCAGCAGTGAATGAGAGTTCCTTTCTCTACACATCTCCTCCAGCACCAATTGATCTTGCTCTTTATGATATGTGCCAGTCTCTGCAGTGTGAGATGGTACCTCATTGTTTTGATTTGCATCTCCCTGATGATTAGTGATGTGGAACATTTTTTCATGTGCCTTTTGGCCATTTATATTTCTTCTTTGAGAAATTGTCTGTTCATTTCCTCTCCCCATTTTTTGATGGGGTTAGATGTTTTTTCTTGCTAAGTTCTGTCAGTACCTTGTATAACCCCTTATCTAATGGGTATTGGGTGAATAGCTTCTTCCATTCTGTAGGCATTTTTTTTAATCTTAGGTACTATTTCCTTAAAAGTGCAGAAGCTTCTTATCTTAATATAGTGTTTAATCTTTGCTTCCACTTGTTTGGAGAGTGCTGTTACTGCAGAGATTCAAAGGGTAATCAGAGACTACTTTGAAAAACTCTATGCCATGAAACATGAGAACCTGGAAGAAATGGATAAATTCTTGGACTCTTACAACCTTTCACAGTTAAACCTGGATAATCTAGCATATATTATTTGGTGTGAAGATGGCATTAACATCACATTGTTACTTCATCCTAGTGAAATTCGTCACTAAGGTAAATTTTCTTGTTGATAACACAAAACAAATGACTCAACTCTGTGAACTTGGAATAAAATTAAAAGTCATCATTATCAAAGAAGCATTTGACATAAGGAATGAGGTATGCTGAGCAATTTATCCCTGGGATTTTTTCCCATGAAACAGACACTTCTTATATGTTATTAATTACTCTTATTCCCAGGATGTCTTCGGTTTATGAGAGGCAAAGGGTTGTCTGTAGACTCCTAACCCTGAGGTAAACAGACACATAACATATTGTAAAATATAATCCACTTGCTCTATCAAAACTTAAGACTTCTAAAGTAAACCCTGGAGACCCAAAGGAGTTTTCCAGTTTACTGGAATAATACAAGTTAGAACTGATCAGACAAAAGAAAATCTCATAAAAGATATAGTCTGCTTAAATGCTGCCTATATGTTCATAAAAGAAAATCCTTTATATATCATTATCTGCTGAAATATGCTAAAAAAAGAAATTCTCAAAAGAGACTTAATGGCATTTAATAATTGTTTCCTTTTCTATTTGGATGAGTAGCTTATTGAAGTAAATGCCATGTGTTTTCTAAACATCAAATAATAAAGGAAAAAAATCATGTCTGTTGTCATAAAATTTATATCCTTATTTTATTTATTTTTGTCATAATTAAATCCATGGCTGAGAGAAAAAAGTGGCATGCACTTATATAAATGCTTAGAATGTAGTAATACTAATTACTTTTATAGAATTCTAAACTAAAAATTAATTAACAATGCCTATTATATCTGCTGGTTTTACATTTACAACAGATTATTTCTCTTCCTAAACCACAATAATATCTATATTTGCTCTGTCTATGCTTTTTATGTTTGAAATCAAACAAGTAAGTATTTAAAAGAAAACTTTTTAAAATAAGAAGCATACAAAGAAATAGTTCTTATAATTTAAAATATTCATAGATAAGTACTGAGTAGAGAAAAAAATCAGCATTTGGAAGTTTCAGGAAAGACAGAAAGAATTTATAGCAAAAATTTAGGGATCTCAGAAGCTAATCTCAATTTGGCCAACTGTCAAATTGCAGCAGTTACATGGGCAGGGTGACATTTCACCCTTAAAGCCACTCTATGGCTAACTTGTTTCCTTTTTGTTGTTGTTTGTTTGTTTATTTTTCAACGCTCAGGGGTTACTCCTGGCTCTGCACTTAGGAATTACATATGGAAGGCTTGGGGAGTATATGGAATGCCGGGGTACAAGCAATCATTGGGAAAAAGAATATGGGAGGAATTACTTTCCCCAACTTTAAACTTTACTACAAAGCAATAGTTATCAAAGCAGCATGGTATTGGAATAAGGACAGGCCCTCAGATCAGTGGAATAGGCTTGAATACTCAGAAAATGTTCCCCAGACATACAATCACCTAATTTTTGATAAGGAGCAGGAAATCCTAAATGGAGCAGGGAAAGCCTCTTCAACAAGTGGTGTTGGCACAACTGGATAGCCACTTGCAAAAAATTGAACTTAGACCCCCAGTTAACATCATGTATGAAGGTAAAATCCAAATGGATTAAAGACCTCGATATCAGACCCAAAACCATAAGATATATAGAACAACACATAGGCAAAACACTCCAGGACATTGAGACTACAAGCATTTTCAAGGAGGAAACTGCACTATCCAAGCAAGTGAAAGCAGAGATTAACAGATGGGAATATATTAAACTGAGAAGCTTCTGCACCTCAAAGGAAATAGTGCCCAGGATACAAGAGCCACCCACTGAGTGGGAGAAACTATTCACCCAATACCCATCAGATAAGGGGCTAATCTCCAAAATATACAAGGCACTGACAGAACTTTACAAGAAAAAAACATCTAATCCCATCAAAAAATGGGGAGAAGAAATGAACAGACACTTTGACAAAGAAGAAATACAAATGGCCAAAAGACACATGAAAAAATGCTCCACATCACTAATCATCAGGGAGATGCAAATCAAAACAACGATGAGATACCACCTCACACCACAGAGAATGGCACACATCACAAAGAATGAGAATAAACAGTGTTGGCGGGGATGTGGAGAGAAAGGAACTCTTATCCACTGCTGGTGGGAATGCCATCTAGTTCAACCTTTATGGAAAGCGATATGGAGATTCCTCCAAAAACTGGAAATTGAGCTCCCATATGATCCAGCTATACCACTCCTAGGAATATACCCTAGGAACACAAAAATACAATACAAAAACCCCTTCCTTACACCTATATTCATTGCAGCACTATTTACCTTAGCAAGACTCTGGAAACAACCAAGATGCCCTTCAACAGACGAATGGCTAAAGAAATTGTGGTACATATACACAATGGAATATTATGCAGCTGTCAGGAGAGATGAAGTCATGAAATTTTTCTATACATGGATGTACATGGAATCTATTATACTGAATGAAATAAGTCAGAGAGAGAGAGAGAGAAAAACGCAGAATGGTCTCGCTCATCTATGGGTTTTAAGAAAAATGAAAGACATTCTTGCAATAATAATTTTCAGACACAAAAGAGAAAAGAGCTGGAAGTTCCAGCTCACCTCAGGAAGCTCACCACAAACAGGGATGAGTTTAGTTAGAGAAATAACTACATTTTGAACTGTCCTAATATTGAGAATGTATGAGGGAAATAGAAAGCCTGACTAGAGTACAGGCAGGGGTCCAGGGGGGCGGAGGGAGACTTGGGACATTGGTGATGGGAATGTTGCACTGGTGATGGGTGGTGTTCTTTACATGACTGAAACCCAAACACAGTCATGTATGTTCAAATAAAAAAATAAAATAAAAATAAACATGGAAAAAAATAAAATAAAATATACCTGTAAAAAAAAAAACCAAATTTGGGTCAGCTGTGTGAAAGGCAAGTGCCCTACTCATTGTGCTATCACTTCAGCCCAAGGGTATCTGTTTCCTTCTAATATACTGTTATTCATATTATAAAGGGTGCTGACATGCTGGATTATATATCTTCAAATAATGATAAAAAGAAATAATACTGTATTCGCCAAATTACTTAAAAATATTTCCCCTCTCAGCCCCTTTCAGCCCAAGCTCCAGGAGACCAGGGGAGACCAGACTGAATTTAACTGTGAATATTACCCTCTCAGTCCCTCTCACGCCTAAGCCCCAATAAAAGAGAGCTTCTCTCATCCAGTTCAACAGAGAGTGTTACTTACAATCTCCAAATACAGGAGAATTCCACCTAAAGTCCTACCAGAGCAGAAAGTTGTCTTTTCATTAGAAACTTGGACTCAACCTCAAACTCAACCTAAGGCTGATGATATTTCAAATACTACCCATGGCAGAACGAGGGATCTATATCTCCCAAGCTTGATTCAAACTTCAGCACTTCAGATGATGAGCCAGTTGACATCTCTTTAGACTCAGAATCTGAAAATTCTTTACCACTGCATAGAATAAGGTCAAAACACAGAATATATAGGCCTAATGAGCCTCTATCTTCTCAAGGGCTAAAAATAAATTATCTTGGGAATTTCAAAAAGGCTTGTGTTGCTTATGAACCTACTTCTCCAAATTGTAAAGACTATTTTACTGGACTGAGTAAAAGTTTACTTTGAATCCCCTGAGGTTTTCAAACAGTGAGTAGAGTATGTCTGAGCCCTTCCCAGTATTTGCAGTGGAGGATGTAGTATAGTAATGAGGCCAAGGCTAAACTATACAACCTGGGTTGATCTGGCAAGAGACTGTCTGAGGCCTGAATTACTTTGAGTATGTTGTTAGGGGAAGGTGAATTTGAAAAAGCTAGAAACAGGCTATCCTACCTTGTACTATATTAACCTTCATGCAAGAATTAGTGTTGGATGCTTGAGAAAAAAAAATCAATGCAAATGTAGAATTCAAAGGCAGCCTCTGCAGATGTCCCAGTGGCCTTTACTGTAATGTAACAGAAATCATGCCCCTACCTTGGCCCATCCCTGACCATAACAGTGTGTACTAATTAAAATTTAGTCCAACAGGGGCTGAAGAGTTGGTGCAAGCGGTAAGGCATCTTGCCTTGCCCTTGCTAGCCTAGGGCAGACCGTGGTTCAATCCCTCGGCATTTCATATGGTCCCCCAATCCAGGAGCGATTTCTGAGTGCATAACCAGGAGTAGTCCCTGAGTATCACTGGGTGTGGCCCCAAAACAAAACAAAAATTCAGTCCAACAAGTGAAACTTGCCTTTTTGATATATTTACTCTCCCACCTGTCAGGCTCATGCACTATAGTAAGGTTCTCAGCCTATGTAGATGGCCTTTTCCCTAAAATTGTCACTGAATCCATATATTCTCATTTTCCTGTGGTTTAAGATTTGCTTCAACAACTGCAAGCTATTTTACAAAAGCAACCAAACCTATTTTCATCACCTATATAAGAACTCATTCTAGTCTCCCTGGTCCAATGATTTTAGAAAATAACTCAGCTGATTACCTAGCAATGCCAATATTTAAGTCACCTGTAGCAGAGTATCATGCTCTGCACATAACTGCCTGTCACTATAGCATCCCACTAAGACAAAACAGACAAACAATTGTACCTGCTCTATTTTCTCTCCTTTGCAATGTACACCTTATGTGGCTGGAGCTAACCACCAAGGACTTCAGACAAGTGAATTATGGCACATAAATATCACTCATGTTAACCTCTTCCTAAACAAACTATTTCTACATGTAGTTATTAATTCTTATTCTCATTTTATTTTATACAAATTGTCTCTATGACTTCAGAAAGAGCTAAAGACATTTGTTCCTTTTTATTACAATACCTTTTCTGTTATGGGTTTTCCCAATACCATAAAAACTGATAACGGTCCAGCATACACATAATAGTCAAACTTTTCAATCATTTTGCAAAGAATGGCAAATCAAACATATCACTGGTATCCTCTATAATTCTCACAAACAAGCCATTGTTGAACGTTCACAAAGAACTCTCAAAATTCAATCACAAAAAAATAAAAATACAGAAAAAACAGAAAAGGGGGTATGACTATGTTTGATTTTCTATCATTAACATTATATTTTCTCTAATTTTTAAAATTTACCTCAAGGAGAATCCATACAGCTGCTGAAAGACACTTTTAAGAAGATATACAGGTAAATATCAAAACGTGAAGAAATATATATGGCCAAAAGACACATGAAAAAATGCTCCACATCACTAATCATCAGGGAGATGAAAATCAAAACAACTATGAGGTACCACCTCACACCCCAGAGATTGGCACACATCACAAAGAATGAGAACAAGCAGTGTTGGCGGGGATGTGGAGAGAAAGGAACTCTTATCCACTGCTGGTGGGAATGCCGTCCAGTTCAACCTTTATGGAAAGCAATATGGAGTTTCCTCCAAAAACTGGAAATCGAGCTCCCATATGATCTAGCTATACCACTCCTAGGAATATACCCTAGGAACACAAAAATACAATACAAAACCCCTTCCTTATACCTATATTCATTGCAGCACTATTTACCATAGCAAGACTCTGGAAACAGCCAAGATACCCTTCAACAGATGAATGGCTAAAGAAACTATGGTACAAATACACAATGGAATATTATGCAGCTGTCAGGAGAGATGAAGTCATGAAATTTTCCTATACATGGATGCACATGGAATCTATTATGCTGAGTGAAATAAGCCAGAAAGAAAGAGAAAGACGCAGAATTGTCTCACTCATCTATGAGTTTTAAGAAAAATGAAAGACATTTTTGCAATAATAATTTTCAGGCATAAAAAAGAAAAAAGCTGGAAGTTACAGCTCACCTCATGAAGCTCACCACAAACAAGAATGAGTTTAGTTAGAGAAATAACTACCTTTTGAACTATCCTTATAATGAGAATGTACGCGGGAAATAGAAAACCTGTCTAGAGTACAGGCGGGGTTTGGGTGGGGAGGAGGGAGATTTGGGACATTGGTGATGGGAATGTTGCACTGGTGATGGGTGGTGTTCTTTACTTGACTGAAACCCAAATACAATCATGTATGTAATAAAGTTGGTTAAATAAAAAAAAAAAAGTGAAACTCTGGCAACTCCACAATGACCTGGGTTAGCAGAGAGTGGTTAGACAATCTTGTTGCCACAGTTCCTAAAAGTTAAGAATTCACTTCTGCAAGGAAGGTAATTGTAAGTTTAGCAATTTTTTTTGCTAAATGTTTTAACAACCTCCTGTCCTTGAGTCACCTTTAAAATAACATATTTTGTTCTAAGTAATTCCTTGATGCCTCAAATTTTCTCTCTTTTAGGCTATTTTCTGACTTTTTTGCTTTGATTGATTCTATAGATATTAAAATAGCTTTTAGTTTTGTTCTATACATCTTGAAACATGTTGCTGTTTTTACTATTTCTAAACAAAATTTCCTTTCCTTTTCTGGTCCCTTGACAATGGAGTACCAAACTCCCCTATTAGGAGTAAAAGAACTGCTGCTTGCAATCAGTCTACAACCTACTTGATTCAGCTTCTTTGACTAGGGTTTTGGCTCAAGAACCTGGTTATTTTGACTTGCAGAGGACAAATGACTTCTTGACTGTCCATCATCAGCTGAAATCCTTCATATCTGACCTACCTGAAACTTGACCAGAAGTGTACTGTTATTTACTCCTAATCCTCTCCAATTTTTTTCCTACATAAAAGGGACTAGACATAAGAAAATAAATTCTTAAGGCCCTGGTCAGTCATAAGTAGCTATTGTCCCTTTAAGGATGAAGATATCAGTTACCAGATGCCCCCAGAGGGTTGGTGGAGAGGGGAGAGAGAGAAAAAGCTGGGGCTGAAGTGCTGGCAGACCCATGCCAGATTGCTCCTGCTGGATGGTTGTTGCTGAATTGTTGAAGAAACTGTTTACCAGACTCTGAGCTCCTATTGCTTTTTGCCACTTCTATTGTTCTGGGCAAATAAGCAAAATAAATTATAGTATTCCAAAACAAAAACAAAGATGGCCATCAGAAATTAATTAAGGCAGAATATTTAAAAAGGAATGAAACCTTTGTTAAAGGACTTCTATAACTCAACAGTACAATGGTCAAAATGAAAAACTCACTAAAAATCTCAGCAAGATGAAGATTGATGAAATATAGGTTATTCTTAGAGATAAAGATAATAATAGTGATTATTATTGAACAAATCAGTTGGAAAACAAATCATAAAATAGTTAAAGTTAGAAATTGAACAATTTCAGAACTTTCAGAATGATATCAATTAACTGAATATATGAATAATTAAAATCAAGGGATAACCAAAAAAATAAAAAATAAATAAAATCAAGGGATAAAAGTAATATGAAGCTGAAAAGAATTTGAAGAAATTATAATTAGAAATCCCAGATTTGATTACAATGCCAAAGTATATACATGTAAATACAAAGAAAACATCCATGTGGTCATATATATGTTTATATTTTTAATTACACAGCTAATTTTTATTAAATATAATATTTAGTAGCTTCCATATTAAACATTAGGCTATATGTCTCAGAATTTAGGTAAGGTGCAAAGATACAGAAGACACTGGGATCTATTCTGATATATGTATATATATATATTTAACTATAATCAATTGTTTTAGGGGATCCTTGTGCCTTTTGTACAAACTAACTTTTGTCCAAAATCAGTTTTGCTAATTGCACATCAGTTTGTACTTGGGAAATTTTAATGACTTTTATTGATGAACATTTTACATAGAGTAACTGCACCTGTTTTAAATGTACAATCTATTGAATTTTATCAAGCATAAAAGCCCACAAAACCAACACCTAAATCAAGAGACAGAGCATTTTAGCACTCAGAAAGTTATCTCTCTCCATGACTTTCCATCAATATTCTACTTCTCCCCAACCCCAGAAACCACTGGTCTGTCTACATTTCAGCTATCAATTAGATTTCGCTATTTTAAAGCATCCATGTCATTTAAACAAAAGTATATGTATTTGACTATACCTGGCGTATTTTGATCAGTATTATTCTTGAGATTTGGGAGTCATGTCGTATGGATAAGTAATTTTTTTCTTTTTATAATTGAGAAGTTGCTATTGATGGATTTTTTTTTGTTTGTTTGAGGCCATACCTGGCTAGTACTCAGAATCTACTCCTGATTCCTTGCTCAGGAGTGCTTAGGGTTGAAATGAGGTTTCCCACATGCAAATAACGTTTTCAGCACACTGTGCTATCTCCAACACAATAGATAGCGTTTTTGTGCCCCCTCTCTATAGGCATTTATATTAAGTAGAAACTTAATCCCCAGTGTAATTGTATTATAAGACAGATGGACTTGGGCATGCCGCTTAGATACTCCCACTGTAATGACTGTTGAACCTAGACATGCCTCTTGGACACACCCCTTGTCATGCTGGGTATAAAAGGAAAAATTTGGACTCTTGGAGAGACCCAGATAGTAACCAGAGCAGCACCTGCTGGTCCATGGGGGGGCCAGAGGTAAAGCATCAAAAAGATGCTGCCTGCCTTGTATCTAGTTCCTTTACTTCCTTTTTTTGTACCAGGGCATCCCCTGGCCACATCTGGCTGGTGAATTTCCATCAAAGTATACTTGGTTTCAATTTCTCCCCCCTCTCTTTCTCTCTCTCTCTCTTTTTTCTCTCTCTCTCCTCTCTTCTCTCTTTTTCTGTATTTCTCTCTTTTTTTCTCTCTCTCTTCTTCTCTCTTCTCCTCTCTCTCTCCTCTCCCTCCCTCTCTCAGAGAGGTGATCACTACATTTTGGCATACCTAGGTGGGCATGAGGCCCCACCCAGCAACTGAGCCCCATGGGCCCCTGCAAGCCTTGTTGCACTGGACCCTGGCAGCCATGAGCCTCTGCAGGTAGGGCCAATTGGAGATCCTAGGGGGAGTGATAAATGGTATTAATGCCAAAAGAAATTCTTCACCTCTTCTACCACATGAATTTATAGTGAAAACTCTGTGAACTAGGTAGTCAGCTCTCCCCCACCCCTCACTAGACACAAAATCTACCTGAAACCTTAATTTGGACTTCTCAATCTCTGAACCATGAGAAATAGATACCTGATGTGATTAATTCACCTGACATGCATTTCTGTTTTGTTTATAATTTTTTAGTAGGGGCACCCAGTTGTGCTCCAGGTTCTGTGCTCAGGGATCACTCTTGTGCTCAGAGGTCCATATGTGGTTCCAGGATTGAACTGTAAGGGTCTGTGTTGACACTCAAATCAGCACTGAAAATCAAAGACCACCTCTGATAATTCTCAAAAGGGAATGTATTTGGCTAGCCGATGTCCAAGTCTCATCAACCAGTGGAAATGACCAGGACCCCCAGTCAAATATTTAAGCAGTTTATATTATTCACTGCTTTATGGAAAGCAATATGGAGATTCCTCCAAAAACTGGGAATTGAGCTTCTATACAATTCAGCTATACCACTCCTAGGAATATATCCTAGGACAGTGGTCAGAAACCATTCTTTTCAACTGAGTTAAATCTCACCAAAACCACGATTGAAATTTATTTTGAGAGCCACAAAGGGCACACACTGACAGAGGCTAGGAGCAGAGTCCTGACTCCTGGAGTGGCCGCCTGGCACACAGAAGAGCCAAATTTGCCGACTACTACTAGGAACACAAAAATACATTACAAAATTCCCTTCCTTACACCTATATTCATTGCAGCACTATTTACTATAGCAAGACTCTGGAAACAAGCAAGAAGCCCCTCAACAGATGAATGGCTAAAGAAACTATGGTACATATACACAATGGAATATTATGCAGAGATAAAGTCATGAAATTTTCCTATACATGGCTGTACATGGAATCTATTATGCTGAGTGAAATAAGTCAGAGAGAGAGAAAGATGCAGAATGGTCTCACTCATTTATGGGTTTTAAGAAAAATGAAAGACATTTTTAAATAATTTTTAAAGACATAGAGGAGGGCTGGAAGTTCCAGCTCACCTCATGAAACTCAGCACAAAGAGTGATGAGCTTAGTTAGAGAAATAACTGCATTGAGAACTATCCTAAGAATGAGAATGTATGAGGGAAATAGAAAGCCTGTGTAGCGTACAGGCAGGGGTGGGGTGGGGAGGAGGTAGAGTTGGGACATTGGTGATGGGAATGCTGCACTGGTGATGGGGGGTGTTCTTTACATGACAGAAACCCAACATCATGTTTGTAATCAAGGTGTTTAAATAAAATATTATTTAAAAAATAAAATAAAATAGAAGAAAAAAAAGAAATCACAAACATTAACAGCACAATCATCTCATTGTATAGATGTCTTAATTTATCACTAATTTTTCTGGCTCAACTTTAGTTATCTAGGAATACTCTGATTCAAACCCTGGCTGTCAAGGGATACTCTGATTCAAACTTTGGTTGTTGAGGGATATTCTAATTCAAACTTTGGTTGTCTAGGGATACTCTGATTCAAACTTCTGTTGCTAAGGGAGCCTTTGGTTGTCAAAGGAGCCTTATCAGAATAAAAGATTCCAAGCTCACTCAACCCCTAGTTCCTCATTCCTGGAGGGCACCAACTTTGTTCTCATTTTTTAATTAACTCTGCCCTTGCTCAGAGTGGAAAAGTACTTATACTTTTAACCTGTCTCAAGAACTACTTCACTGGGGTAAGTCATTGAACCTAAGCGCACTTGGTTCTTATAGAATAAGCCCAGCCACATGCAAGTCTAACCTTCTGTGTTATCTCTCCACCTGCATCTTGTATTTCTCTAATAGGAGCCCAAACAAAGACAGTATATCCCATTTATGAACATATAACAGCTCACATTTTTATGGACATATGAATGAATGACAGCATGGAGACAATAAAATTAATTATATAAATACAAATGTATAGAAATATCCAATCAAGAGTAATTCATACTACTAATATCCTAAGAATATGTGCATAAGACAGAGGAGAGGAAGGGAAGGAGAAAGAGGAAGAGGAAGAGAAAGAGGAAGAGAAAGAAAAATAGAGAAGGAGGAGGAGAAAGCAATTTAAGTAAATGCCTGTAATTTTCTGAGATCAGGTTAATATTCAAATTCTTCAACGTGGTTCCAAGATTTACAATCAGAAAAGTCAGACCTGGTAAAGTAAATTAAAGTTAAGTACATTTTTCCTTGAGCTTATCTTAGACACCCACTGTAATATAGGTTAAAATGCTGTAGTATTGGATAGAAGCATTTAAAATTTCATTTTTATTTTTTTTGAAGTAAAACTGCTAAAGTTGTCCACAGAAAACACTTTTTTTTATTAGACAGAGAGCAATATTCACTATAAAGAAGACCTTATAAAGTACCAACTATATGAGATTTAGTGTGACTTACACAATTTTATACAGATAATGATTTCACAAGAGAAATATGATATTGGTTAGTAACTGGATTAATGTTAGTAACAGCTTAAAGTTTTCCAAAACAGTACAATCTAAATCATTGGTAAATTTCAGGTTCTTATAAGTCAAGTAATCTGGATCTTCAGAAAACCACAATAAATTCAAGTTTTATTTAAAGAAACGACAAAAATGAAATGTGAGATAAAATAGGTAATTAAAAATGAGTGCTTTTGCATCCAGATTACAGCCAATAATGCAAAACACAGGATAAAGTTGACTTCAGATATATCATTGTGTGCATGTGTGTGAAACCATAGATACCTACCCCTAAGGATAGAAGATGTGAAAAGACATTAGACACTGCTTTGACTTATCCTAATGGTTGCCTATAGCATTCTTAACTTTTTTCGACAATTCTGTTATAAGAGCATCAGTAATGGAAACATTTCAAGGAAATGTGATTTAGAGCTTAAAAAATAAAGACCACCTCCAGCATTGAACAATCCAGTTCCTGTACCCTTTATCTTAAACCATCTTGTCTTAAACACATATAAAGCCTTAATGTTTTAGAAACACTGAACTCTGACAGTTGATAGGATTCAGTTATCAATTACTAGCCTTCACTTTGAAAGTTTTCTTGTAATTAGAAAAACCGTTGCTTCAGAATAGTTAAATGTTCTTAAGGCAAGAAAGCTAGAAAATGGCAATACAAAGACTAAAGTGCAGTTTTTCTGACTCTGAATTTGTTTGTTGATTATGATCAAAAATATTTTAATGGCAATGATGAGATTAGAAAGGTCCTTAGATCCTTTATATTAGTTATGATTAGCAAGATAAAGCCTGGGGAAATAGGTTCTCTACTGATACAGCAGCTTAAATCCAAAACTCAGAGTGACTAACCATACCTCCTGTACATATATTCTTTTAAATAATCATTAAAAATTAAAATGAGCCTAGCTCCTGGTACCTTAATAACTACTGATTTGTTTACCTGGCATATAGCCAACCCCCGTTGGATCCCCAGCACTAAATATTCTTTTCCAAGTACAGCCAGGATTGATTGATAGATTCATGAATACATAGCCAAGAAGAAGCCCGAAACACAGCTGGGGTGTGCCTCACTCCCAGAAGAAAAATAAAAAAATGATTAATCTGTAATCAAATCACAATTTGAGGTGAAAGAAATACTTTTAAACTATAGGAAACATCACTGCTTCCCAGCCTCAACGAGGCCATGTAGTACCAGAAGACATGCTTTCTCAGATACTGGTAACATGTAACATGAACTTGGCCTTGAACTTTGTGTCTTTCATGTTCCTTCTTTCAGCTGCTGTTGACTTTCAATAGTTGATGGCTCTAACCATAGAAAAGGCGCACAATTTCTCACTGCTGCACCCTAGTGAGCATGTGCAAGATAGAGTAAGTGTAGCAAAGCCAGCATCCTTCCTAGGTCTGAGTCCTACATCTCAAAAAACATTCCGAATGATGTGAATATTTTGACTGATTTCTTTTTATTCCTTTGTCTAGTATTTTATTTTTTAAAAAATCCTTTCTTTAAAGGACTTGAATATTACATAAATATTTTGCAATATTCACTGTCCATCTCTATGTCTACATTTGAGTACATGGCCCTACAGTCACCTTTGTTTTTTCAGCATATTGACCCTGGTGCCAGATTAAGCCATACTATTTCTTACAATCATTTTTCCCACTGGTGTTTAACCAGAGCTTTGACCCTTCAGAAAAGGGGTACAGCTAAAAGGTAACTAGAGGCACCAAGTGACAACAACCCTTTAGAGGTAATGAATACAAAACAGCAGATAGTCGAAAAATGAACTTTAGAAATACATAATTTACTGATCTGAATAGAATAGCCAGGTTGACATCCACAAGCTAGCAATCCAGGTAAAGTCATGGGTGCCAAAAATCAGGATCACCCACAACAATCAAGTCTGAAATGGGACTTGTGAACCAAAGAGATAACACAGGGATTAAGTCACTTGACTTGCATGTGGTTGGCACTGGTATGATCACTGGCATCATAAGCACAAGATCCTCCACTACATAGTTAGGAGTATGCTCCAACACTACCTGCCTCCAAATAACATAAAATAAAATAAAGTAAAATAAAATAAAATAAAACAAAACAAAACATTAAAAGGCACAGTCTTTTGTAGCCAAGAAAAGAACCTATCCCTCTTCTTGACTCTTTGTAAAGGCTGATAAAGAGCACCAGGATAAGAATCTGTTACAAAATCTGCTGCCACTCAGCATGGAATGTCTCACCACTGCATCTGTACAGGGTGGACACAGAAACAGGAGCCAACACATTTCAAGTGACAAGCAGCGCTTCACAGTATATATAATGATCCCAGAGTGAAAAAAAAAAACATATTCTAGCTGGGCCCCTTTTTTAGGGAAAAAATTCACTAAACATAGGTATACTCATAGTTAAAATGTCAATGATTTAAAAGACAGCTCAATTTAGAGTTGATTATGTAACAGGTTGTATAAGCACACAAATGGAGAGATATTTGGGAATAAAAGCCAGGGTGAGAAGTTTCCTTCTCCCTCTCCATCCTTGCTGCTACACTCACTTGTGAGCTGATCACAGTTCCTGACACAATGTGTGCATCTGTGTTTAGTGTGATACAACTGACCCCTAGACATCCAAACAGGGCTGCATGCTAAAGACCAAACAAAAGGATTAGGATGATTTTTCTGAGTTTCTAGAGTAGGTCAAGTGACTGTCAATGTAATTATGTGTGGCAAAACATTGCTTCATTCTGAGAGACGTCACCCCCACTTTTAAATCTACTCCTCTGCTACTGTCCTAATCTTGAGAAGTGCAGCTCATGTCATTTAAAACAAAACTTTATGAACTTAAAAACTCAAAGAATGCCAAGTCTTCTCAGCAGGGAAGTGCAGAATGCTTCCCTCCAAAAATAGCAATTTAAGCAACCAGGTGAGAATATGCCTTGCAATCAGACAAGTGGGAGGGAGGAAAGGGGCAGGAGGTAACCTGCCCAAACAATTCTGCTGGAAGTTAAATTTCCAGTTGCTGAATTGAGGAGCTATAAAGTTAATAAGTAACTGGGAAGATCCAGGCTTAGGTTGCATCCTGGCAAAACCAGCAAGGGCTCAAACCTCCTCTTCTCCCAAGAATAGGCCATTAAAATATGAGATATGTGGACCAATGTGAGGCCGACATTGAAGAGCAAACCTCTGCTTCTATTATAAATCAGTGGCCATGATACAATAATTAGGCAACTGCAAAAGCAAGAGATGATATATTGTGGGAGGTAAATTTTATTTTTCCCTGGATAACTATTCCTGCTACTAGGGAGGGTGGGACCTCCCTATCTTGAAAAATTATTTTACTCTTGAGATTGATGTATTTGCGGTCTAAATTTGCTTAAAGAATGAATATAGGATCTGAAGAAATAGCACAGTGGTAGGGCATTTGCCTTGTATGTGGCTGACCCACAATGGATGGTGGTTTGATTTCCGGCATTCAATATGGTCCCCAGAGTCTGCCAGGAGAGATTTCAGAGCACAGAGTGTGACCGGGTGTGACCTAGACAACTCCCCCCAAACAAAACAACAAAAATAACGAAGACAGTGTCTACTGAGGATACTGCTTATTCGTCTACTGAGAAGAGGTAAGCAGCTTGTCACCAGTGTGTCTGTGCAGTAGTCTTTTCTATTGTTGGTATGTGTCTGATCAGGCTCTGTGGGCAGTCACAGAGCTTGCTTCCCACCTCCATGTAAACAAGAACATGTGAGATAAGCACTCCACCATTTCCTTTTGCTTCTTGTCACCAACACTCAGGTACAAAGATTTTTATTTTTTTAATTTAAAGGCAAAAATAACTACCCTATTTCCCACCTTTTGCAATTAAGCTTTGAGAAGCTAGAAGCTGAACTATTATTTCATATAAGGCTATTTGCTACATGCCTAAGGTCAAGGAGTTAGACTCTAATATAGAATTATCTGGTTGATTCTTGAAGAGACCATATCAACGCAAGGAATAGATTCTCATTTGGTAAAGAAAATCATGGTGCAGCTGCTGAGGCAGCTATTACTATAATGAAAACTTTACAAGTAAAACCATCAAACAGCTTATCGTCAATAAAGTCCATTCCAAATGCATAAAATTCTCCCACTCAACTGTGGGGTGATTTGTGCCCTGAATTTTATGAATGATTTTCTAATTAATTCATGAGTTGTGGCTTCAGACACAGTATTTGATTATTTAACTTATTTGCAGAAAAAACACACACAAATACTTGCCAACCAGACAATGCCTCACAAAGATGAACATTTATCAGCCCATTTAAGTCTAAGATGGAGACATTCTGACCTTGATACTAGAGTAACACAATAAAGCAGCCATATTGCAGAGTAGCTAACATCATAGTTCATCCTAATGAAAGAGGTAAAGTTAGCATTGTTTCTCAAATCTGTGCTGTAACTATGAATTTTGGTGAGTGGCTGGGTAGGTGGGCCCCAGCATAGGGCAGCTGTTCACAAGCCAGAAGCAGGCCCTTCAGAACCAGTAGTAAGTGAACTGGCCCCAAGGCAGGGGTAGAAGAAAACAGTTGCATGTGGCAGTTGGAGAAGATAAACACTTTTCCAACTGGCCAATCAGCAAGTCAGCCCGGCTGCACCCTCTTCTCCATGGAGCAGAAGGTCATCAGATGAGGTTGTGTGGGTAGTTAACTTGCATCAAAAACTTGATCAAATTTGATCAAAGTCAAGCAAGTTAGAGTTCCAGCATCAGTCACGGGATACAATTCAATTGATTAGATTTTTGAAACATGTTTCTTTATGGCAATTTAGGAAAATTAAAGTGATTTATAAAATCACAGCAAAGAGAACACATTATGTTGTTTACCTCAAACCACTGAAGTTACCAGGGAGCATAAAAACTGAGAAAGTGCTCACTCTAGTTTGATCCTCTTTGACGATTTATTACTTTACAAGAGACAGATTACTGGGATGTATTCTAGCCATCGCTAATTGTTTTTAGATTATACACTAATATATTCATTTCATAATTGTAAGTGAAAGAATGCATACTAATGCTGAGTGTTATGGTCCTTTTTTGCATAGCTTAACTAATTTTAATGGCTGAAAACTTAATTAAGTTGATTCAAAGTGAAATCAGCTTCTGTGATGAATGAGCTTACCTTTCATCAAAACAAGTGATGAGTTTTCACGCCAGAACAATCTACTAGCATTATGTCTTTGGCTTTTTATTTGACTGTACCCAGACATCCAATGCAATAATGCAATGGTTGCCTTCACAATAGGTGTCCCTTCTCTCATGCCTTCACTTTCCTTTGACTTAGATACCCTGAAAATTACAGGATTCATCATTATAATCATGCTGTTGTGTGTGGGGTTTTAACTCTAGTCCACTCTTCCTCCGTGATTGTTTGGTCTTGCATAATTTCAGATTGATTAAATCCAATACTCTGGGTCTTCTGCCCCATACAAGCAGTAGCCATGGCTGGAAAACACACACATACTGTTGGAGGTCACTCGGCCTAGAATTCTAGAATCACCATTAATTTGTCTTTGCCCTTATGTGTTGCTCATTTTCCTAAATTGTTGTTCAAACTTTGCACTCTTTATGTCCTACCCACTCCTTCCAATCCTCTTTCATTGAGGGACCTTATTTTTTGAGTTTCCAAAGAAAATAGAGTCAGAGGAGAGTGTCCATCTAAATTTGCCACCCAACATACTCACATTTCCACCCAAAGAAGCCAATCCTCAGCTCTTTCCTCTCACTTATGGTGTGCTTGGCCATGCTCTCATCCAGAGTAACAATCCACTTCACACTTATTACTCTTTGTCTTCCCAGTAGATTGCCCCACCAATATTTTATCATCATTTCTTTGCTCCAATGAATCATTTTCATCAATAGCAAATAGGCTATATCCCCATCACCTCCATCTTAAAGCAACAAAAGATTCTTACTCTCCCCTTTTCCTCCCACTACCTTCCTACTCCTGTATCCCTTTTGAAGAGAAACTTTTAATACATTTATATAATTATTCCTCTAGGAACAAAAGATCAAAAGATAGTTTCTCTCTCCCTATTCTTTTTTTTTATTCCATTCTAGATCAAAGTATCACCCAGTGGCAACACACACACACACACACACCTGTGAAAGCCACCAATGAGCTCACATTGCCAAATGCAGTAGTCAGTTCTTCATGATTTATTTGATCTGCCCACAGAATTTCTCCTCTTTCACATCCTGTAGATGCAGTTTTCAGACAATGGCACCATTTTTCTCATATTCCTTCTGCTTCACAGAGCTCCATCACATTATTACTTCTCTCTAACCTCCTTTGCTTCTAAATGCCAATATGTCCTGGTCTCTGCTTATCTCACTTGTCTATAACTATACCCATTTATCCAGTTGTGTATTTAAGCCATCTTGCATATAATGATTATCCAAGGAGATGTTCAATTATACCAGTGCCTGAAACCCATTGCAGAGTGGTTAGAGAAGGTGTTCTAAGGACATGGTAGGCACTTGCTGAGAACTTAGGCCTTCGAGGATCTCTCACCCTCACAGCATTGAATGCCATCTCAGAATTGATACCATCAGGGGCTGGAGTAATAGCACAGGGGCCGAGTAATAGCACAGTGGTAGAGCATTTGCCTTGCATGTGGCTGACCCAGGATAGACCTGAATTCAATCCTTTGCATCCCATATGGTCCCCCGAGCCAGGAGCGATTTCTGAATGCATAGCCGGGAGTAACCCCTGAGTGTCACTGCATGTGGCTCAATAACCAAGAATAAAATAACTCAAAAAAAACCTGGTACCTTCAGATGTATGTCTTCATCTTGTCCCTAAAGTCAACACTCCAATATTCAACTATCAACTGAATATGCATGTCTAATCAGCATTTCAAAGTTTAAGAACAAAAACAAATGCCCAATCCTGTCTGCTCCAAGCTTGTTTTCATAGTCTTTCCCAAGCCATAAAGGACAACTAAATTGTTCACTTGCTCAAGCTACAAATGTTGGAGTCATCTCTGATTATTTTCTCTCATAACCTCTATGCACTCTAGAAGAAAAGCTGTCACTTCAATCTCCAACATAACTGTCACAACCTGTCATCTCTTACCATCCCTAATACGTGAACACACCTGACTTTTCCCTAGGCACACATATCACATTCACTGCTTCCTTCACTACAGTGCCCAAATGCTACCTAGTCAGAGACCTTCCCTGATTCCACCATTCAAAATATCCATTCCCCTTGCTCATGATCCCATTTCCCTCCTTGGCGAAGTTTACTCTATTGCATTCATCACACTCTGGCATACCAATCTTTTATGTGTTTAATAATTCTATCTCTTTTTTGGTGAGAATCCTAAAACATGCATTAATATTTGCTGAAGGAATGATTTAATCTTCTGTATTCTAGCAAACAAATTTTCCTGTAAATAAATTTGTATGCATGTAACAAGGTGAAAGGTGTTTTTTTCACACTTCATAATATATTTAAGTACCATGATTACCAACATGTTTGTAGTTGGGCTTCAGTTATAAAAAAAAAAAGAATGCCCCCTCCTTAAGCAAGTATTTAAGCAAGTTTTAAGCAAGAAAATAATTTTAAGCAAGAAGGCAGATGTACCTTTGATGTTCTCACTCTGCTAAAAAAAAGGATTAATGCCCTCTGTGAAAAAAAGACAGTATGTAAAGAATTTGTTATTTCGGTATCAACAACATTTCCTAGAAAAATTGTAATTACTTGAGAAACAATATATGAATCTCTCCAAACACCAAGGCAGACATACTCTTCATTAAAACATGCCAATTATAGTGTTTCCCTCACACAATATTCATTATTGCTAGCTATGAACCAAGTTTTGCTCCACGATGTAAAGCATTAGACTGAGGGTCCAAGGGACCTGTCCTAGAAATGTTAAAAAAAGATTTGTATATAAGGATATATAAAAAAAAGTTTCTCCTGCTGATATAAAAAAGCCTATGTGAAATTAAAGAATCTTCAGGGTAGCAGTAATGTAGCAAGAAAACCTATGAAAAATCTTGTATCTTCCTTGATAGATGACCATAGAGTTCTTGGCCTTATCTATGACTATCTCTTGATGAATTAGAAACTTCAATATCACATGAGGATAAAAATTAGGCAATCAATTAATAAGCCAAAGTGAGAGCAGACAGTGACATGTTAATGTCAAATAATTGAGCTTGATTCCTGGAAGAGACCCTGGGATAGCTCTCACATGCTCTCATTCCACAGTTTTAAAAACAGAAAAGAAATTGGCAGGATCCATTCACTTAGAGGCAGCATGAGACCAAAGTCCAAGTAGAGGGATTTATAAATCAGTGGTTCTGCTGCACTATACAATGTCTCCCATCCTCTGTTTAATTTTTTATAACCACCCCTTATTCTTGACATCAAATATAATGGTACCATTTTGTTTAGTTATTGCAAGTTCAGGCTGCTTTATATCTAACCATTTCTTTCTTATTGGAAGAAAGGTAAAGCTTTCATAGTCAAGGAAAGAAGCACTGGATTATAGTTTCCAATTCAACTCCTGCAAGATGATTTTTTAGCATGTCAGAATGTGTAAAAGGGAGATGCTAAGTGACCAGGGACACAGGACCAGAATTAATACAGTGTCTGTGCCCCTTTGAGGGAGATTTTGCTCAGTAATGGAGACCCAAAACCTAATTATAAGCATACTCTATGCCCATATAATGTCTTACTTAAACCAATATATGTAGATCACATTGTAGCCATTGTTAAAATAGCATTCAACCACACATTTTCTTGGTTATCTTGGAACTCCAAGAAAATAATAGATCCTTCATATCTTTCAGTTCTGATATCACCTCTACTAGGGGCTTCCTCCTTCTCTCCCTCTGTACTCCCAAACCATTGTTCCACAAAGAGAAATATGGGGCTGGAGAGATAACACAGTGGTGGGGCATTTGCTTTGCATGCAGCCAATCCAGGACAAATGGTGATTCAAATCCTGGCATCCCATATGGTCCCCCATGCCTGCCAGGAGTGATTTCTGAGCATAGAGTCAGGAATAACCCCTGAGTGCTGCTGGGTGTGACCCAAAAACAAAACAAACAAAAAAAGAGAAATATTCCCATTTATATCTGATTAGTTACAGAATAAAACAACACTTCCTAAGCATTTCTGGGGTAGCCCTGGTTGTGTCCAGCACCACAGGGCCTGAGAAGCTCCACAAACTTAGCCAGTTAAGCACTGTGGAGAGTGGTCCTGGGTTCTTTGAGAAGTGCTTGAGAGAACTCTCCTCAAATAATAATAATATAGATCCAGTGGGAAGACCAAAATAATAATAATAATAATAGACCAATGGAGAGGCCAAAGATAAAATTTGAATATTTTAAGGAAGTATATTAAAGTAGATAGTGATTCTAGCTTAAGATTCAAATTATCTAAAGAACTTCTGAAAATAAGATGTTTGGACTCTATCCCAAACTCAACTGGTCTGGAGTGAAGACCCTATGACTTTAGTGACTTCAAAAAATTGGAGAGAAGAAATGAATAGACATTTTCTTGAAGAAAAAATACAGATGGCCAAAAGGCACATGAAAACTTGCTATTCATCACTAATCATCAGGGAGATGTAAATCAAAACAACAATGAGATATCATCTCACACAGAGTCTAGCACAAGAATATGGATGTGGGGAGAAAGGAACTCTCATGCACCGCTGATGGGAATGCAGACTGGTTCAGCCTTTGGGGTAATCAATATGGGCATTGCTCAAAGAGCTAGAAATTGAGATTGCATATGACCCAGCAATACCCCAGGAATATAAAACACAATACAAAGATGTGCCTCGAACTCTTATGTTCCTCTTAGCACTATTTACAATAGCTTGAATATGGAAATAGCCCAGGTGACTGACAACAAATCAGTGGGTAACAATATTGTAGTACATCTACACAATGAAATACTATACAGCCATTAGGGAAAATGAAGTCATAAAACTTGCTTATATATGAATGAACTTGAAGACTATTATGCTGAGTGAAATGAGTCAGAGGAAAAGGGATGACAGAATAATCTCACTCATTTTTGGGATATTAGAAAAACAAGAAATAATATGGTAATAATACCCAGAGACAATAGAGACAAAAGTCAGGAAGGAGGTCTAGCCAAGGGTAGAAAGCTCACCACAAAGAGCAATAAGTATATGTAAAGCAGTAAGTATAACTAGAGTAGAGAAGGACAATGAAAGTTGGAACTAATTGCTATGTACAAGAACTTGGCACTGAAAGTTGAAAAACTAATAGTCAAGTCACTCCTTCATTAACAATAGTTCATACCACAGTGTCAAAAAGGAAAGGGAAACAAAGAGAGGGAGGAGAGAGATAAAGAGAGAAAGAGAGAAGCAATTCACCTATCCTTGAGTAAAGTAAGGGTGGAAGTGGGGGGGAAACGGGAGACATCTGTGATGAGAAGGGTACGCCACTGAAGGATGGTATACATTGTGTGACTGAAACCCAACAATGAACAATTTTGTAACCACAGTACTTAAATAAAGCAATAAGAAAATATTTACAACTGATGATGCAGACATAGATAAGTATAGAACTATTAAAGATAAAGCAGCTAACAAAGATGATAGACTCATAAAGGATATAATATTGGTCATAACATAACATAACAGAATTACAAAACTGAACGTGACTATTGTTGGTGCTTAAAAAGCGCCCTTTATTGGGGCCGGAAAGATGGCACAGTGGCGTTTGCCTTGCAAGCAGCCGATCCAGGACTTAAGGTGGTTGGTTCGAATCCCGGTGTCCCATATGGTTCATCATGCCTGCCAAGAGCAGATTTTTATCTGAGCAGATAGCCAGGAGTAACCCCTGAGCACCACAGGGTGTGGCCCAAAAACAAAACAAGTGGCAAAGCAACAAAAGGGAAGGGACGCTAACCAGTGGCCAACCAAGAATGCAAGTCCTATGGCTAAATGGCTAATTAAATCATGAAGAAACTCTTCTTCATGCAACTTGAGAGAGAACTTAGTATATTAATATGTAAAAACATGGCATTCAAGTGGAGAGCTACATAAGCTTACCCAAGGAGGGAATTTTGGATAAATCCTTGATGGCTCACAATAGAGTAGTAGAAGCAGCTGGGGATGTGAATTATGACAACTGAAATTGTCAAAGTCAGGGAAAAACAAAAACTTAACTTGGTTAATAGCAACTTGAACCATAATGTGAAATAATTAAAGACATAATCCCATAAATATTGCATATTTTCATAGCACGCACACAAATTACTTATTGGATATATTCTCATCAGGTAAAGTACTGTGCTTAGCCTTCAGTAAAAGCTAATTAACTTTACTCTTATTCAGTAAAAGCTAACTACTGCAAAATCCAGCAGCATTGGACTGGAATACTCACAATACTGGAAAGCTTGACTAATTATGTGACATGTATACTCACACTTTTTTCTTTTACTCAACTTTGGCAAAGTGTACTTAGAGGCGATGAAAAGTACTTTAACTGGCAATGGCTTCTAAACAAATGCAAAGTGATGTTTGACCAGAAAAGGACAGCAGTGAGGATCTCCTTATTCTCCATCCAACATTCTAATCTAAGCACAGAAGGAGCTCAGAAGAGGAAGAAGGTGATGGTGTCTTGGATCAGCCTTTGCGTACTGAAACGTGGCAGAAGTTTATTTATCTTACTATGTCTCATTGCCTTGACACAAAATTGGATTGGGCATGCAATACCTAACTTTGTAGTGACTTGGGATGCCATCCACTCAATGATACACACGAATGGTCCATCTAGCATACTCACTGAAGAGAGAAGCCACACTATTTTTTTTTTTTTTTGTTCTTGGGCCACACCCAGGGATGTTCAGGGGTTACGCCTGGTTATGCGTTCAGAAATCGCTCCTGGCTGGCGGATCAAATTGTGGTCGTCCTAGGTTAGCTGCGTGCAAGGCAAATACCCTACTGTGTGTCAATGCTCCGGCCCCACACATCAATTTTTTATGTAGATAAGTTACATTTTTTGAGTCATCATTCAGAAAAACAAAATTTCTATTGAGTTAGTTCTAAAGAACACAAATCATGACCCCTCTTTTCAGATATATTAAACAATATGATTTTATTCTTGGGAGACATGAGTTTGTTAAAAGAGCAATGGCTTGTTAAAGATATAAGCTGCTTGGAGCCAGAGCAATAGCACAATGGGTAGGGTTCTTGTCATGTATGTGGCTGATGTGGGTTTGATCCCCGGTATCACATATGGTCCCCAGAACCCACACAGGAATGATTCCTGAGTGCAGAGTCAGGAGTAACCCCTGCCTGAGCACTGCTAGTTGTCCCCTCATAAAAGACAACAAAAAGACAAGCTGCTCTAAAAATAGGCTAACATGTGAAAATGTTTCTGCCCCTGTATTTATTGACTCCAGATTATTATCAGACCATTGCGCCCTTTTGACCCCAGATTTCATAATCAAGATATACTGACTTGAATTTTTTAAGTTTCTGATATGATTTCTACTTGATGAGAAGCTATATATTCCCAGATGGGTAAAATGAGTGGGCCTTGTAATATTTTGTCACCAACTATTATTATACTGTTTACTATGTTTTGCTTGTTTGTTGTGTTTTGTTTTTCTGAAAATATGTTTGGAATCCCAAACATGTCAATATTTAACTCTGGGAATAACAACTAAAATATATTTTTATTTTTACTTCTATTGGAAATTATAATTGTATATAAATATGTCGAGGGCTTTGGCTGAGCACTGCTAAATTAAAGACTCTTGGGGAGGGAGAAAATACAGGGATGAAGATATTTGCTATGCAAACAGAGGCTCCAGTTGATGCCTAGGACTATATATATTTGCCCCTAAGCACCATTACCAATAATGATCCCTGAGCAGAGAGACAGGAATAAGCTCTGAGTAATACCAGGTGTGTCCCCTAAACCAAAGTAAATAAAGGAAAATAAAAGAGAGAAAAGAAACTAAAATCTCTTGTAAGTTGGTTAGCTATTCTGATTTGTCCTATTTTCAGAAACCTTACTTGAGAACCTAAAGCCAACTCTGTTAGCATATGAAAGTGTTTAGGCAAAGTGGATTTGAAAATAAGAAATCCAGAGGGGAAATTAATATGTTAGCTGCATTCTTTCAGGCAACTGGTTTTTGGGGACATTTTATCAGTGATAAATGAAACTCAACAGTCTTGCTCAGGCTAATGACATGTTAGAATAAGGAGAAAAAAATCCCTGAACTGTGAACAGGACAGCCCGAATCACATGTTCTTCTACAAATGAGATATAGTTTAGCAAGAATGTTTAAATTTCTTTCATTTTCCATTTCTCATAAGCTTTTGAAAATCGATTTTCTCTTCGCATGTTCATCCTAGGAGTGCTCTCTTGACTGTTCCAAAGGTAATCTGACCACTTTCCATGCCTTCTTCATTTTCCAGACTATATGGTCTCAGCTCCTACAATTTCTAGCCTCTAGTATTTGCAGTACTCAGTCTGAATTCAATATTTTAGGACATGGTATTTTCTCTAATTGTTTAAATGCAATCATAGAGTCTTGAAACTTGGGTCATTTCACCTGCTTAAAGAAGTTGAGTAAAATAGGAGACAGAGTCATGGCTGCCACATATTGTGTATATGTGTGTATATGGGCATGCTGTAGACTTGGTCACTAATATTTGGACTTAGCATGGTCTCTGGCATGTTTGTTTGAATAAGAAATTTACTCTGATGTGTTTGAATTGTGCAAAGATTACTCCTGCTGCTATTAGCAAGTTGTTATTGATTGCTCCTGAGTTTAGATTTGAATACTGGCAACCATCTGAGTTTAGAAGTAAAGGCTTGAAAAGACTTTGCCATTGAAGAACTGGTAAGTAACATGCCATCCAAATGTCCAGACAGTTGTATCCTTGAGTTGTAACTCAGGGATAGTACTTCCAAGATTCCCAGAGGAATGCCAGAAATCACAGAACCACTGAACCATTTATCATTGTCAGTTCTACCTGTATCCAACCTACCTATGATAGTTCCATTTATATGTTAGGCATAGAAAGATCAAAATAGTTAATAATAAACTAGAATTATTATAGCAATGCAACATATTAAAAAGTAAGTGACTTATATATACGTGATAAATGAAACTCAACAGTCTTGCTCAGGCTAATGACATGGCAGAATAAGGAGGAATATCCCTGAACTGTGAATGGAACAGCCCAAATCACATGTTTTTCTACAAATGAGAACACATGTTCTTCTACAAATATGGGAAATAGCCAGATTTGGCGAGAATGTGGGATAAAAGGAGTCCATATTCACTATTGGTGGGAATGTCCTCTGGGTCAGCCTCTATGGAGAACAGTATGAATAAACATCATAAAAATAAGACTAGAACTACCTTAAGACATAACAATTCTACTTCTTGGCATGTATCTTAAAACTTAAGTATTGGGGAAGTAGAAATTTGGAGTTTCTGGATGGGATTCCCAAGCACAGCCAATCTCTCAGTGGAAAGACTCATTTATTTCTTCACTTGGACTACCTTTGACCAGAAACTATAGTAAAATCATATTCTGTGTTCTAAAGCCTCCATTTCACATTACCCGTTCAGCTGCAAATACAGTACCCTCAAATGAAGACACGCTGACACTGGGGCTGAGAATGAATTAAACAAAATTTGTATTTTCACAAAATTTATTATAGCATATCATCTTCAATTCCAATGGCAAGATGGCCTGCAGCAATGTTAAATATTCATTCATATTCAGGTAGAAAACTGACATTAGAACAGGTCTATTTTTATAAAAGACAACCAAGCTTTTCCAAAGGCAAGATGTGTTTTCAAATATTATTAGTAAAAGATGCTCTCATAGTGTAGTACCAACTCCTGACAACAAATGATTACTTCCTATGAGTTGTATTAAATTCAACAAAGTACTTCTGTAAACATCTCAACCAACCAGACAGCAGCCTGAGAGCTGGGCAAGTATGCAAATATAAAGGACAGACTGCCCAGATCCCATCATGTGTCCAAGACAGGTCACAAGAGAAATATAGGGTCTTCTTCTGAGTGAAATGACAGTAATTTATTTGCTCAGTATCTAGGCTGCAGATGGAAAATGTCAGAATTCCGAAGGAATAAGGAATTAACCATAGCAGCTTGACCCAGGCACACTGCCAGGAGAATCCTGCTCTGGTGACAGATGGACAGTCTTTTCTTTAAATCCCATACAAAGAGACAGTCAGACAAGGACAGAGGCTTAGGCAAATAGACTTGTCCATTTTTTCTGTAGCCTTGAGTATGCTGGGAGCCATGTATTGAGAGTCATCATGCCCCTGGGTAAGGACAATCTTTGCCCAGGCTTTGCACAACCTTTTTATTGGACTATCTTTGAATCCTCATGCCAAGACTGGCTGAACTCAGAATTCATCCATCTGGGCTGCCTTCCCAAAGACCACAAAGACATGTGGTAGGGAGGAATTCTTTGAGTTTATTTTGAGTATTTGAGGTATTTTTTGAGTTTTGAGAAACATGAAAGCAAGTTGGCCTGGAGCAGAGGGATAGAGAATGCTCATGCAAGAACACCCAGAAAAGGTGGGCACCAGAAAAGGTGTCCCAGAAAAGAGCTTCCTGGGTCAAGCTGGCAGTTATTGTCTCTGCCATAACTAGGGCTTCAGATCTTTAGAATACAAAAGCTTGAAAACTATGTGCCCAAGGAAGGATTCTCAGGCAAAGGAGAAAGAGAGGCACATGGGAGAACTTCTAAGAATCCCTTCCTCCTTGAATCCAGATTTGATTCTGCACTCAAAGGGGGTTTCCTATTCAATTTTTTTTTAGATTTGGTAGCTTCTTTTATTTTTTATTAATATATTTATTTAAACACCTTGATTACAAATATGATTGTTGTTGGATATCAGTCATGTAAAAGAACAGCCCCCTTTTACTAGTGCAACATTCCCATCAGCGATGTCCCAAATCTCCCTCCTCCCCACCTCACCCCACCTGCACTCTAGACAGACAAGATTTCTACTTCCATCATTTATTCACAGTTATGATAGTTCTCAGTGTAGTTATTTCTCTAACTGCACTCACCACTCTTTGTGGTGAGCTTTATGTTGTGAGCTGGACTTTCTAGCCCTCCTCTCTGAGGATAATTGCAAAAATGTCTTATTTTTCTTAAAACCCATAGATGAGGGAGACTATTCTGTGTCTATTTCTCTCCCTCTGACTTATTTCATTCATCATAAAGGTTTACATGTACATCCATGTATCAGAAAAATCCATGACTTTATCACTCCTGATGGCTGTATAATATTCCATTGTGTATATGTACTACAGTTTCTTTAGCCATTTATCTGTTGAAGGGCATCTTGGTTGTTTCCAGAGTCTGGCTATTGTAAATAGTGCTCCTATTCATTTTTAAGACAGAAATATAACCCTTACTCTGCTAATCAGATGTAATTCTAAGGCTCATGAGAAGACTTCTCACTTAGTTTTCTACTGCTACCACAACCAATTGTCACAGTGTTGGGAGCTTATCTCTAACACTATTTGGTTCTAGAGGCCAGAATTTTGGTTGTTAATTAGTTTTTTTGTTCTGACTGAGTCCCCCAGTGTAGAAATTAAAGTGTTAGCCAGCCTGGATTCCAGTCTTAGAAGTCTGGGGCAACAGAGAGTACCAGCTAAAAGAGACACAAATAAAAGCACATCTTAGTCACAATGATAGAAACCATAGAGATAGAATACTGAAAATAGTAAGATTAAACTAGGAAATTACACACAAAGGGGCAACCTTAAGATTTATAGCAGATTTATCATAATTAATGGGATATAGTGGGGGGAAACTTGATAAATTGAATGCCTCAGCAAACATAATATACACAACTAGACTTCCATTCAGAATTAAAATATACACAGCTTTATGGATAACACACAGCTCAGGAACATTACAGACTCAAAATTACTTTAAAATAACTGATGGGGGGACTTTAGACAAGATAAACTCACAGACACACCAATGTTCTAGAAAAAGATGGCAAAAATATTCCATGATAGTAATCTCTCAATAAACTAAATACACCAATTATGAGAGACAGGGTGGCAAAATGGATCAAAAAATTGAATAAAACATCGGCTGCATCAATAAACACATTATAATGGCAATATTTCCTAAAGAATTGTACACATTTAATGCAATTCATATAAGGACATTCAGGACATTTTTCAAAGAAATAGATCAAACACTCCTAAAATTCATATGGAAAAATAAATCTCCTTGAATAGCTAATGCAATTCTTGAAAAAAAGATGGTGGGAGGCATCACTTCCCTCAACTTCTTATGGTACTACAAAGTGATAGTCATTAAAACAGCATGGTGTTGGCACACCTTCAAATCAATGAAACAGACTTGAATAACCTGAGACTGACTCTCAGATCAACTAGTCTTTGACAAAGAGATAAGAAATACAAAGTAGAGCAACGAGGATTTCTTCAACAAATAGTTTTGGGAAAACTGGTCAACTCCATGCAAAAGAGTCAACTCAGACCCCCATTTAACACTGTTCACACAGGTCAAATCAAAATGGATTAAATACATTGATACCATACCTGATACCATATGGTATATAGAGGAAAAGATAAGCAAAACTCTCCATGACATTGAACCTAAAGGCACCTTCGAGGATAAAACTCCATTGACCAAGCAAATTGAAGCTAAAACAAACAAATGGACTACATAAAACTAAGAATCCCTGCACCTCAAAGGAAATAGTAACTGAGATACATAAATTGCCAATGGAATGGGAGAAACTATTAACACTATATCCATCTGACAAGATACTATTAGCTAAGATATATAAGGCATTGCTAAAGCTTAACAAGAAAAAAACATATAACCCTATTTAAAAATGGAAAGAAGAGATGAACAGAAACTTACTCAAAGAAGAAAATATGGCCAAAAAAGCACATGTGGAGAGAAAGGAACTCTTATCTACTGCTGGTGGGAATGCCGTCTAGTTCAACCTTTATGAAAGCAATATGGAGATTCCTCCAAAAACTGGAACTCGAGCTCCCATATGACCCAGCTATACCACTCCTAGTAATATACCCTAGGAACACAAAAATACAATATAAAATCTCTTCCTTACACCTATATTCATTGCAGCACTATTTACCATAGCAAGACTCTGGAAACAGCCAAGATACCCCCTTTTTTTTTTCCTCTGTTGAATTCTAGAGATGCACCTAAGGATGCTCATGGAACCAAGTGGTGCTGGAAATCTTTTCCAAGATACCCTTCAACAGATGAATGGCTAAAGAAACTGTGGTACATATACACAATGGAATACTATGCAGCTGTCAGGAGAGATGAAGTATTGAAATTTTCCTATAGTTGGATGTACATGAAATTTATTATGCTGAGTGAAAGAAGTCAGAGAGAGAGAGAGAGAAGGATGCAGAATGGTCTCACTCATCTATGGGTTTTAAGAAAAATGAAAGACATTCTTGCAATAATAATTTTCAGACACAAAAGAGAAAAAAGCTGGAAGTTACAGCTCACCTCATGAAGCTCAATGCAAACAGGGATGAGTTTAGTTAGAGAAATAACTACGTTTTGAACTATCCTAATAATGAGAATGTACGAGGGAAATAGAAAGACTGTCTAGATTACAGGCAGGGGTTGGGTGGGGAAGAGGGAGATTTGGGACATTGGTGATGGAAATGTTGCACTGGTGCTGGGTGGTGTTCTTTACATGACTGAAACCCAAATACAATCATGTATGTAATAAAGTTGGTTAAATTAAAAAAAAGAAAAATGCTTCACAACATTAATTATCAGGGAGATACAAATCAGAACAATGAGATACCATCTCACACTACAGAGAGAGATATACATAGAATTCTCTCACTCACTTGTGGGATATAAGAAAAATAAAATACAGTAAAAATATCCCCAAAACAATAGATATGAGGTCCAAAAGGGCCAGTTAATGGTAGGAAACTTGCCACAAATAGCAGGGCAATGAAATTAGGGCAGAGAAGGAATCAGTAGGACAATGATAGTTGGAAATTATCACTCTGGAAGAGAACTGAGTACTGAATAGATTCAAAGTGATATGCTTGATATCCTTTCAATAATAATGTTGCAAAGTAGTGTCTAAAAAGAAAGAAGAAAAATACCTTCCACAGAACCAAGCAGGAATGGGTAGGAGGGAGGGCAGGAAGGAGAAAAAAGAAAGAGAAACATAGAAGAAAACTATTTTCCAGAGCCCAGCGGGAAGGGGGGTAAGGAGAAGGCCTGGCAGGAAATGTTCACTGGTGAAGAGTATTGTACATTGTATGAATGAAACATAATCATGAACTACTTTGTAATTGTGTTTTTCATGGTGATTAAATTAAAAAAAAGAAAGCTGGGGCAAGAACTATCAGCAAACTCATTCACTTGGTGGACAGAGTTTGTGCTTGGGTATAGAACAGAGGTCCATGCTTCTTCATGGGCAGTTGACATCTTTCAGATCTCCAAAGCCACCTTCCTCATCAGATTGTTCTCACCATTACATCTGGCAATGTTTACATTGTATAGAATGTGATCTTTTCACTTTTTCTGGATTAGAGGTGGGTGGACCATTTTGGTGTCCATCCTGCTGAGTTCACTATTTATGGTCCCTGGAATGACTGTCATCATTCCACCATGTCATCTAAACTTTATGATCCAAGTCAACTTTGAATCTCATAATCTAGCTTTCTTCCTGATGGGTTTCATGCCTATGTTTTTAGACATAATAACAGCCCACACTTAGTCTTATTGGACAGTTATCACAGACACAGTATGGAATTATTAATTAAATAGATTTAAAACATTTATTTCCCACAGTTGAGGAGCCTAAGATTTTCAAGATTAAGCCCCTGACAGATTCATTGTCTGATGAGAGACTACTTTCTATTACACATTTTCCTTTTGGGTCCTCCTCTCTTGGTTGGGCATGGGAGCTCTCTAGATCTCTTTTAATACTAGGGCACTTTTATGATCTACTCACTGTCCATAGGCCCCACCTCCAGATACCATTACGGGAATGTTTCAATTGATATATTGGGATAGGAAGAATAAATAGTCTTAGAGCAAGAACATTTATACCAGCTCTAAAAAGTTGGGTTATTTGTATAATATAAGAAAAGTCAGCCCTTTCCAAGAAAATAAAAAACTTTTTATTTTGAGTTGGGGCACACTCAATGATGCTCAGAGCTTATTCCTAGCTTTGTGCTCAAGGATCACTCCTGGCATAGTTCAGGGGACAATATAGAATATAAACCCAGGCCAGCTGCATGAAAGCAAATACTTTATCTGTTACAGTATCTCTCTATCCCCTAAACAACATTTTTAAAAATGAATGTTTCATGACCTTTAACTCACCCCCTGTAAATTGAAGGCCAATTCTAAAGATATGTTGAGTAGGATTAGCTCTGGAACAATTAGTTACATAATTTTATATTACTATAGCAGTAACATATTGGAGCAATTCAGTTTTGGCTTTAAAACTGAATGTTCAAATTGTTTATAAATAAAGGAACAGAGAAAATGCTTAGAATAGCAGTTCTTAATTCTAAAACTATTTGGGTAATCTATTTATTTTTAACGATGGTCAGATCAGCATATAGACATTCCATGACTGCCTAAAATACATATAATACTTTTATTTCAGGTAGCAAGGAAATTATTTCAGCTTAGGAAAGGACTATAGAATGCAAACCACATTAAAAAGAGGACCAAATGACACCCAAGTAGGTTGAAAACAAGGCAGAATGACAGTTGTCACCTAGGAAATCATAGATATATATTTTTACTGGCTTAACCACTAAGGTCAGTTAGAGTTTAGTTGCAATTCAAAGACAGTATTGACTGAAGCTGTGTCTAGGAAAGGACAAAAAAGGAGAATAGGTCAAGTCCACACAAGGATGAAGAAGCTCTGTGACCAAGCATATGAGAAGGTAGATCTAATTGAGGCCATCACTGCTGTTCTGTTCTCAAAAATTTAGACAAGCAAACCAGATATAGTACAATGAAGGCTATTTGCCTTGTACACTGCAAAACCAGGTTCCCTTGAACCATGCCAGGAGTGACCCCTGAGCACAGAACCAGATGTAAGTTCTGAGCACCAGTATGGCCCAAAACCAAACAAAAAATTTTAAAAAAGAAAAAAACTTATATAAGTGAATTTCAGCAACAGGTATGTGAAGGCCATTAGGCAAATGATCATATGATCATGATCACATATGCCTTTGAAAGGCCATAGGATGTGCTCACTTAGAAGCAAGCAGGCCCCTATGTCTATGACCCCAAGTAACTGTTTTGCTTCTCTATGCCAAAAAAAGAAACACAATAAAACAATTTTAGACACTTTCATCTAAATACAGTGATGCTTTAGTGAGGCTTATGAACACATCTCTTTAATGATATAAATTTGAAAATTCTTCTGAAAGCATATAACCTTTTCCTTAAGTACAGAGTGTACTTACGTTTTAGAATTGAACATTCTGCAGCAGGCCATGGCCAACGGTAATTAAGTTCAAGCTTAATGTGAAATACTGAAGAGCAGCTGCTTAGATGTAGAACAACAGCCAGACTTTGCTATATATAGTCATTATCCATCCAGAACCACAACAAAGAATGCCTCTAGACATGTTTCGTGGAGGATTGTGCCATTACTTTTCTAAACGTAGCTCTGAATATATAGTTTTCACCTTAGAGTAGAAAACCAGTCAACCAACCAACCATGAAAATTCCAACCAAAGTTATTCTTGTCATTACATGCATCCTGTTGGAAACTATAGTTTGCATGGGCTTTCAATCAAGGTCAATACCAAAGAGCAAAGTGATCTCAGAGCACTGAAATGTTAGAGTTTTTTTGTTTGTTTGTTTTTTGTTTTTTTTTTTTTGGGGGGGGGAGTCACACCCGACGGTGCTCAGTGGTTACTCCTGGCTGTCTGCTCAGAAATACTCCTGGCAGGCACGGGGTACCATATGGGACACCGGGATTTGAACCAACCACCTTTGGTCCTGCATCGGCTGCTTGCAAGGCAAACGCCATGTGTTATCTCTCTGGGCCCATGTTAGAGTTTCTTAACCCAAAGGTGCCCCATCTACATACTGCAAGCTGCTATCAAAACAGAAGCACCATAAATATGTCAATACAACAAACCTCAAGAGTAACACACAAGCACACACAAAACATCTTAAATTATACTCTCTTGAAATGGTTTGTGTTCCCTTTTCCTCTCCCAGATGATTGTCAGACTACACAAAATTGGGTTAGAATAAATTTGAACTTCTTTCAAATTTTATGAAACCTTAAGTGCCTTGAAAAGGTTCAATTTTAAATGTATAGTTGAGAGGCAGAAATTTAAAGCAAAAGGAAGAAATATTTTTCACCCTGATATAGATATTAAAGTGTTTGAGGGATGATATATTAGACTGGAAGAACAATAGACTCAATAGAGACAGGTAAGGAAATTTCTAGGTTTTTATGTTGAATATGTACAGTAAGTATAACCAGTTCTTTCAGACTCTATAAAGATTGGCATGTCCAGAGAATCAGCCATGAAGCAACACAGTAAAAGGATATGTAAACTTGGATAATATTTCAGCATTGATGGGCATAGATTGAAGAATGGATATCATCAGATTGATGCCCCAACAATGACTGAAATAAAGAGAAATTACTGTACTAATAAACCACTTTTGTGATCTTCAGAGCCAGGCTTGTAATTTATTAGAATTTATAGACTAATATGGATATGTGCTATAAACATGAATGTTTATACCAGGACTCTCAAGCATTGCACACTTTGATGCTGTTGTTATAATATGAAATCTAATTTATTTATCCCACTTTCTATCTTTTCCCCTAAGCTCATCTCTCTGTAATCTACTAAATATCTCTTACCTCCTTTTTAATTTTGGGATTTTAGGAGCCACAGTGGGCAGTGCTTAAGGCTTACTCCTGGCTCTGAACTCAGGGCTCACTCCTGGTGGGGTTCAAGGAAGCATATGAGGTGGCTGGATTTAACCCCTTTTTAAAACTGAAACAATTGACATAAGACATTGCCACTGTTTCAGATGCCAGTCCCTTCTTTAAAGCAGACAGTGATGCTTAAAATGATTGTGATATAACATTAATAAACTTGCTTTCCTGTCCTTGACTTTAAACCAGAATGATTTTTGCCATAGCTATAAATCAGTCTGCTGCTTTTTTTAAACAAGAAATCTTATTGGTTCTTTATGACACTCAGGAGAAGTGGGGCATACAGCATTCTGCATGAGGAGGGTCTCAGAGGCACTGTGGTTTCTGAGCTAAGGAACACACAAAAAACGTAGTAGTAAATGCAGATTATTTGGTTCCAGTTCAACAGCTGTCCAATAGATCCTTATATCTCTAAGGTGTTGAGATGGTAACATAGCCTCAAGAAGATCCAGTTTAGGCAGATAGACAAACATCACCAAAGCCATCATCATCATCACTGAGCCTCGAGATACGCTTCTAGGGTTTAGGAAAGGCTCCAGTGGGCACTTCCTTTCATCATATTTTGGATTCTCATTCCCATCTATTTCTGACCTATTCAGTCCTGCCCTTTTCTCTTGAATAAATAAAATGAGAAAATCCACTGTTGGGCCAGATGCTCAGTAGAAGTGACAAAAAAAATTCTTGTAAGCTGAGGGATAAAATGTACTAACCCCTAAAGTTCACCAGAAGTTAATAAAGCATCCTAATTTATCAACTGGGAGGACTTCGAATCTCACGCGAATCTCATTCAACAAGCATCCACAAAAGGTTACTCAATTTGATGTATTCCATCAGGTAGAAGGCCTATGAAAAAGTGTTAATATTTGTACCTTCCTCTGATTTAGTAGTGGGGAGACAAATTATCCAATTTCTGTTGGCATTTCTACATCTGTGCTTCCCCCTGTAGTGGTACTGTCAGCTGGCACTCTTTGAAATTCACATTTAAACGGTGTCAGGAGAAAAAGAAAGAATGGAGGACATGATTACTCTTTTCTTTGCTGTTCTGGGAGATTTAAAGAAATGAAAGCGAGGAGCTGGTAGCACTTCAACAAAATTACCTTTCCCTCTAATGGCTAGGCCATCTCTTTGCTAGGGTTAATTTTGTCGAGAAGACATTAACCATGGAGCAAACGCCTCTGTTTCCTCCAAAGGCTGCTGAATGATGCTGCAGGCTAGAACAATGAGGCACCTGTGGGTTGTTCTTTTTAATTAAAAACTCTTTAATGGGATGGACTTACAGGCATTTACTTAGGGTAAACGCTAGAATTTGGTTCACCTCACTTTGCAAAGTCCAATTTGTAAATTGAGTTTATAAATAGCTTCCTGGTTGGCACACACAATAAAAACGCCCTCCATAGCCTCTGAAGGATGGATTTATCAGCCACTCAGATAAATATCAAGCAAGATCTCAGTGTGTGCCCCCAAAGATAGGTCTGAAGGTTTATTAGTTCCAGGAAACTGGCATAGACCCTTGAGAACACAGAGAAAGGTCAGCCAGAAGATCATAATACTGGGAGGATAAAAACCCTCAGTGCAGGTGGCAGGATAGAGTATAGTTTTCTGACCAATCCAGAAAACCATATGGGAGTTAGTGAGAGAGCTGAAAGGATGAAAAGAAAGTTTAGGCAGCTCTCAGTTCTGAGGAGAATGATATCCAGAGGGGAACTTTGTGAGTATCCCTGAAGTAAAAATGGTGGAACTGCAACTTCTGGCACTTTTCCAGCATCAACCTCATTTCTTTCGACCTCCAGGGAGGTTGCCTTGAGGAAAGTGTGAGCAAAGAACTTACCAGAAGAATTAGCAACTGTTGATGCCCCTCTCCACTAGAAGTTGGATTGAGGGTGATCGCATGTCTGAATGAGATTGGGTTTCTAGAAACTTCAACTCTCACCCCCCAACTCATTTCCAACATTAGTTTTGTTTAATTTAATATTTAAGTATTTAAACATTTTATAATGAAAAAAAGCTATGCATTATATTTTAAAGAGCAATTTATTTTATTTATTTTAGCAATACTGATGGCAAGCTATTTAAGAAGCTAAATTCATTGTAATATTAAATTTGATAAAGATTTTATCTTGTCCACCATAGAATTTGTAAACACTTCCATGAGCTAGAACTGCATTCAGTCCTGGGGATATGAGATAAAAAATAATTTTGGCACCACCAAAGCCAAGATTGACACTAACATAATAACTAAAGGGAATGTGTAAATATACACTGTGATATAAAATGCACTGGTAGTAGTCAAAAATAATCCTAATGCGTGGGGTGTGAAAGGAGGTATCCAGGATGACCTCTCTGACTTTTTTTTTTAATTTTAATTAAAAAAATTTTTTATTTAAACACATTGATTACATACATGATTGTGTTTGGGTTTCAGTAATAAAAGGAACACCACCCATCACCAGTGCAACATTCCCATCACCCATGTCCCAAATCTCCCTCCTCCCCACCTGACCCCCGCCTGTACTCTAAACAGGCTCTGCATTTCCCTCATACATTCTGACCTCTCTGACTTTTAAAGATGTAGACATGAAGGTCTCATTCACAGTGATATGAAATGTGATGTAATATCTATAATTTGAAATTGACAGTGTCTGTGTCTATTATAGGAAATTATGGAGGTTGGCTTAGAACAAACTTATTTTGTGTGATACATTTTTTAAAAGAATTTCACCTGGAGATCTGTACATGCATTTATGGTTTTAGAGGTAATTTTCAGCATGATATATACATTTGGTGATATTAAAAATGGTAGAAAAATAAATGAGGAATGTGAATGAGGAAATCTATGGAAATGGCACAGAGTGTATACAGTGGAACTGGATCTAACTTCAATATTTATTATTACAATTTGAAAAATATTTTTATGGACAGGGCCAGAGAAAAAATAAAAGGTGTGATATCTTCAAATCTAGAAGATAGTTTCTTTCAAAATGGGATCAATATAATCAAAAAACATTTGAAATATTCAGTAAAATGAGAACAAGCCTATATTTTGATATGGTAGCATGAATCATTAGTGTCTTACCAAAGTTCTTCAGGCTATAGAGACAGAAGTTATGTCTTTAATTAACTACAGGACTACTAGGCAAAAACAGTGGGCTGAAATGTAATTTATCTCACTCTTCTTCCCAAAAATCACTAAAACCATCACTACTACCATCACCATCACCGCCAACAATAATAATGCTTTAAGGCATAAACTCATGAAGAGCAAAAAATAAAAACCCCAAGAGACACTAAAAATCATGTGAATTTTTAAGCAAAGCAAAACAATACTAGTTTCATGACAGATCCTAGAAGACATGAAAAATCATAGCACTGGATTCCTCTGGCAGCAAGGATGAAGAACTGTGAGTACAGAGAAGTTGTTGGAAAATATGGGAAAAAATAATTAAATCTTTGTTTATCCCCTTAGAAACTCTGAAATTTATTCAGTAACTCCCCTGCAAATACATAAGGGAAGTTTATCCTTCTGCAGAGAGCAAGTCAGGATCTGTAGACCAACAGGCTCTAGCACAATGGAAGACAAAATGCCATTCTGAAAAGAGGGAAGGAAAGTATTTATTGATGACTCTTGTGACTTTTAAGTGTTCTTAATAGACATATGTTGCAGGATAAGCTTATAAAGTTACCAAGAATTGAGCCTTCTCTGGGAAATTTGGCCAGATCAAGAGAAATGACATAAAAAACTGACAGATTTTTTTCCTGAGGAAAACAGCAATGAATATTTCCTCATATTAAAGAATACTATAAAAATAATATGACTTAATTGATTATTTATGAGCATTAACACCATCGAAAGGACTGCATACCACCAATAATGCCAGCTACTTGAGTCTTGATGAGCCTTGAACATGGCAAATCCATGCTTGTTTCAAAATCTTTACTGTCAATTCCTCTTTCTCTCTGGCCTTCTCTATCTGGTCCCCACAGTATTAATACTTCTGAACAACATTATGAGGAAACCTCGAGAATTACTCAACAGGCCTAGATGAATCAGAAATTATAAAAAATAAGATACAATAACTACAGGTCAGCACATGTTGAACACTCTATCAAACTTTATTTTCATGTATTTATTCAATATCTTATCAATTGTATGTAATAGAAACCATTATTACTCCTGTACTGTACCTGAGGAAATAAAATAAAATAACACCAGGCTCTAGAATTTGAATTCAGGAATTTGGCTCTGGTGTTCAAGCCCTTGATATTTATTCTGTTCCTCATAAAAATGTGGAAAAATTGTAACCACCAGAAGACAAATATAATAAGTTCTGTGGAATTTTTTTGAAATATGTAAGTTTTTATAAAGATAAAAGGATCACCACCATTCCTGAGTATGTATTATTGAATTAAAAAATATGTTCTGTTTGCAGTGTTTGCACCCCTAAAAAATACATCATCCGGTGAGCAGACCAGCCCAAAGAACAGAGCCAGAGCTCAGCTCTGTGGCCACATAATCCTCCTAGTCAACTAACCCCAGAACTGAACATAGAAATTACCACACTGCAGCTGTGACAATGGGGAAACAACACAGGTCCCCACTATGCTTCGAGAATGAAGAAGGTAGCTCTGATGACCCGAAAAGTACCAACCACCTAATTAGCCTCTCAGATAAGGACTTTAGAGAAGACATATGGAGGTTGCTCATAGACTTAAAGAAAGCATGGAACAAACTGAATGAGCCACAAATAAGATTCAAGAGGATATGAAAATATAAATGAAAATCTTCAAACTGAAATAATTGGGACGGAAAACTTGTTAGGCGAAATGAAAACTTCACAGGAAAACTTCTCTAACAGAGTATATCAGTGGCTGAAGACAGAATCAGTGAGCTAGAAGATGAGATGCATAACAATGCCATACAACAGAAGAGGTTTGAAAATAGCATTAAAGAAAATGATCAGGCAACGGAAAAAAATCAAAGAATATGAATAGATGAAAATGGACGTCTTCAATAAACTAAGCAGAAGCAACATAAAAATCACTGGAGTGACAGACACAGGAAGAAAAGGCTCATGAAGTATTAACAGTCAAGGACGTAATTGCAGAGTGATACATGGGCCAGAGCGACAGTGCAGCAGTAGAGTGTTTGCCTTGCATGTAGCTGATCCAGGACAGACCTTGGTTCCATTCCCCACATCCCATATAATCCCCCAAGCTAGGAGGGATTTCTGAGTGCAGAGCCAGGAGAAACCCCTGAGCATCACGGGGTGTGGCCCAACCCCCCCCACCAAATAGAAGTGAATAATCAATGTTGAGAATAAAAAAGAATAAAAGGGGGGATTTACCTATAGATTTTACACATGATAAATAGATTAAATATTATTACAATCTTGATACCAATAAATTAAACATTGCCTGCCTAACTTATCAGAAATTAAGGAAATCTTGGGGCCAGAGAAATAGCATGGAGGTTAGACGCAGAAAAATGGTGGTTCAAATTCCGGCATCCCATGTGGTCCCCAGAGCCTGCCAGGGTGATTTCTGAGCATAGACCCAGGAGTAACCACTGAGCACTGCCGGGTGTGACCCCTCCCCCCAAAAAATGAAAGAAAGAAATTAAGGAAATCAAAAAATACTTGAAAGACATAAATAGCTAAAATTTACTCAAGAATAAATTGAAAACATAAATGTCCCTATAATTATCAAAGTATTCAACTATCATGACGATCTGAATAAGTGAGAGAAGTAGAATGCCTGTCTCAAATACAGGCAGAGATTGGGAAGGAGGTGGGGCTTTGGTGGTGGGAATGTTACACTGGTGAAGGCTGGTGTTCTGTTTATGATTGAAACCCAACTACAATCATGCTTGTAATCATGTTGCCTAAATAAAGATTATATGAAGAAAAAAGAGTGAAAATAAAATAAACATTAAAAACAAATAAATACAAAATAAAACATTTAAATCCTAAATTCTAAAACTCTAAATTCTATTCTAAATTTCTAAAATTCTAAATTCTAAAATTCTAAAATCTAAATTCTAAATTTATAAAATTCTAAACTTTATTCTAAATTCTAAATTTCTAAAATTCTATAGTTTATTCTAAAATTCTAAATTACTAAAACTCTAAGTTCTATTCTAAAATTCTAAATTTCTAAAATTCTAAAAAAAAACAATAAAAGAAATAAATCACCCCTGGCAGGCTGAGGGATCATATGAGATGCCAGAAATCAAACCAGGTCCTTCCCTGGTCGGCCACATGCAAGGCAAAAGTCCTACTGCCATGCTATCTCCCCAGCCTCTGTACTGTCTTCTGATTTGACAATGGTTTTGGGGGGCTAAGCAGTGGCACAAGCAGTAGGGTGCTTGCCTTTTGCGTGCTATCCTAGGAGTGACTGTGGTTCTATCTTCCTGTGTCCCATGTGGTTCCCCAAGCCAGGAGTGATTTCTGAACACATAGCCAGGAGTAACTCCTGAGCATTACCAGGTGTGACCCCCCCCCAAAAAAAAAGAGTGCATACAATCAAATTCTACATGTGCAAAGAATACCAGCTAAAAGAGATATAAAGAAAGGTACCCCAAGACACATCCTAGTCACAATGATGAATACAACAGGTAGGGTTGTAATACTGAAAACAGCAAGATCAAAAAAAGAAATAACATTAAAAGTAATATCCTTAACACTTAAAGCAAATTTGTCACAATAAACCCTCAAGGATCAAAGGCAGTGGTGGGATATAGTGAGAAAACTCAATAAAACTAATGCATAGCCAAGAGTGCTTTACCAAACCAGCTTTATATTCAGGTTTGAAGGAAGGATACACAGCTTCACAGATAAGTAGCTCAGAAACTTTACGAACTCAAAACTAGCCTTAAAAGATGATCTGAAAGCTCTATTTTAAGACAAAACATACAAAAAGAAATACAAAACTCCTACAAAAACATTCACTAAATGCATATGGACTAAATGCACCAGTTAAGAAACACAGAGTGGCAAAAATAGATCAAAATGCTGAATCCAACGTTTTGCTGCCTACAAAAAACACATCTGAATGGTCAAAACATACATAGACTCAAAATCAAAGGTTGGTGGACAATCATTCAAGCAAACACCTTTCTTAAAAAGGCTGGAGTGGTCATAGTAATGTTAGATGACTTAAAAAAAACATAAGAAAAAATGATGGACATTTCTTAATAACCAAGGGATATGTACAACAGGAAGAAATCACACTACTAAACATATATGCATCCAATGAGGGACCAGCAAAATATCTAAAAGAACTGCTGACAAATTTGAAGGAATACATCAATAGCAACACAACAATAGTGGAAGACTTCAACACTGCTATGTCACCCCTTGATAGGTCAACCTAGCTAAAACTTAACAAGAATATACTAGCTCTGAAGGGAGAAATGAAAGGGAGTTGCCTATTGGATATATATATATATATATATATATATGCACATATATGTATATATAGGGCTCTCCCTTCCACGAAAACTGAACACATTTTTTCTGATGCATATGGGTCATTCTCCAAGATAGAGCACATGTAGGACCCATAAAACATACTTCTATAAAGTCAAGCAGATAGAAATTGTACAAACTACCTTCTCACATCATAACGAACTGAAATTATAAGTGAATTACAGACAGAGGAACACTTTAACACCTAAAAAGTAAACATCTCACTACTGAACAGCTAGTGGGTTAGAGAAGTAATCAAAAGATTTCTGAAAACAAAAGAAAATAAAGACATAATTATCAGAAAATGTGGGAACAGCAAAAAGCAGTACTGAGAGGAAAATTTATAGCTTTGTAAGCACTCATCAGAAAGTAAGAAGGGGCCTATCTAATAACTTAATGATGCAGCTTCTAAAATTGAAAGGTGATAAATAAAATGAATCAAATATAGAAAAACAGAAGTAAATAATAAAGCATAATAAAGGAATTGGAAATAAAAAATTCAAAAGATCAATGAAATTAAGAGTTTGTTCTTTAAAAGAATAAACAAGATTGATAAAGTACTAACAAAACTCCTAAAGAAAGAGAAAAAGAAAAATTTAATAAACTGAATTATAAATGAAAAGGGGGAGATTACTACAAATACTACAGAAATCCAAAAGCTGATCAGAGCCTATTTCGAGAAACTCTATAAAACAAGAGAACCTGGAAGAAATTAATAACTTCTTGGACTCTTATAATCTCCCAATATTGAACTAAGATGATCTAACATATCTGATCAGACCCATCACAAATGAGGAAATTAAAATAGTAATCAAAAATCTTACCAAAAACAAAAGCCCAGGCTCAGATAGATTCACTAACAAATTCTTTCAAACCTTCCAAGATGACCTACTGTTAATCCATCTCAGGATCTTCCAGGAAATTGAAGAAACAAAAACACTCCTAAATAATTTTTATGAAGCTAACATCACCCTGATACCAAAAGCAGAGAGAGATGCTGCAAAAAAAGAGACCTACAGACCTACAATATCCCTGATAAACATAAATGCAAAGATCCTCAACAAATTCTAGCAAATAGGATTCAACACCTCGTCAATAAGGTCATATACCATGACCAAGTAGGATTATTTCCAGATATGCAAAGATGGTTTAATGCAAGTCAATCAATGTAATAAACCATATCAACAAAAGGAAAAACATATCATATAAATAGATGCAGATAAAGCATTTGCTAGGTAGGGTCCAACACCCATTCATGATAAAATCTCTCAACAAGATGGGAATGGTAGGAACTTTTCTCAATATAGTCAAGGCCTTTTACCACAGGACCATGGCTAATATTATACTCAATGGAGATAATCTGAAGACTGTTCCTTTAAAATATGACACAAAACAAGGCTTTCCCCTCTTGCCACTCATATTCAACATAGTTCTAGAAGAACTAGACAAAAAAAAAAGATATCAAGACAGAAAAGGAAGATTTCAAGCTCTCACTGTTTGTGAATGACATGATGCTATATTTAGAAAATCCTAAATATTCTACCAAAAAGCTTTGAGATTCATGTAACGAAGTGGCAGCCTATAAAATTAACATACAAATCAATGGCTTTTTTGTACACAAATAATGATAGAGAAAAATAAATGTTTAAAAAGCCATCCTATTCACAATAGTGCCATAGAAACTCAAAAACCTTGGAGTCAACTTAATAAAGAGGTGCAGAATCTATACAAAGAAAACTACAAAACATTACTTCAAGAAATAAAACAGGACAGAAGGAAATGAAGACAGATGCACTATTCAAGAATTGGGGGACCAGCATATTAAAATAAAAATATTCTTCAAACTACTGTACATATTTGATGCAATTCTTCTAAGAAAACACCCGACATTATTCAGGTAAGTAGACAAACACTCCTGAAATTCATTTGGAACAATAAATGTTCACGGATTGCTAAAGCAACCCTTAATAAATAAGAAAAACGTAAGATGGAAAATATCACTTTCCCCAACTTTATTTTTTTTCTTTTTTTGGTTTTTGGGTCACATCCAGCAATGCTCAGGGGTTACTTCTGGCTCTGCACTCAGAAACTGCTCCTGGTAGGCTCAGGGGACCATATGGGATGCTGGGATTTGAACCACTCTCTGTCCAAGATCTGCTGCTTGCAAGGCACAAATCCTTGCTGTGCTATCTCTTCGGCCCCATTCCAACTTTAAATTGTATTACAATGCAATAATCATTAAAAAAGCATGATATTGGAATAAAAACAGACCCTCAGATCAATGAAATAAACTTGAGTATTCAGAAAATGTTCCCCAGAGACACAATCAATTAATCTTTGATAAAGGGGCAAGAAATGCAAAGTAGAGCAAGGAAACCTCTTCAATATGTGGTGTTGAAACAATTGGTCAGCCACATAGAAATAAAAGTGAACTCAGATCTCTATCTAACCTTATGCACAAAGGTTAAATTCAATGGATTACAGGCTTTGATACCAGATCTGAATCTATAAGATATATAGAAGAAAGCATAGGCAAAATACTCCATGATATTGAAGCTAAAAGCAATTTTAGCAATTTAGCAAATTTAGCAATTTTCAAGGAGGAAAATCCACTTTCCAAACAAGTGAAAACAGAGATAAAAAATGGAACTACATTAAACTGAGACTCTTCTGCACCTTAAAAGGAACAGTAACTTGGACAAGAAACTGTGGTATGTCTACATAATGAGATACTATGGAGCTCTTAGGAAAATGAAGTCATGAGATTTTCCTATACTTAGTTGGACATGAAAACTATTATGCTGAGTGAAATGAGTCTCAAATAGCCTCACACATCTGTGGGATTAAAGAAAAATAAAAGACAGTCTGGTAATAATACCTAGAGACAATAAGTATGATGGCCAGATGGACTAGACCATGATATATATGAAGCTTACTACAAACAGTAGTAAGTTAGAGCACAGTTAGATATATAACTATACCAACAACTACTGTGACAATGATAGAGAAATAAATTGTCTGTTTTAAAGATAGGCAGGGTGCAGAGGAGGAGGGAAATGGGGAACATTGACGTGGAAAAGTTACACTGTTGAAGGGTGGTGTACATTCTATGACCAAAACACAACTACCAACATTTTTGTAACCCTGGTGCTTTAATGAAGAAATCATTATTAAAAACAAGTAAAACAAAAATAAATAAGTAGATGAGAAATATTCTCCCAGAAAATTCATGTTTTTCTTATATGACCTATGAGAGGTAATATAAAAAGTATTGATAATTCTTTCTTCAGTATGCATTTTTCTCTATTAAACACTGCCATACATTTTAAAATACATATGTTATCTCATTAAGAAAGCTTTTGGTTTTCATTGTAAAATGAAGAGTGGGCTACATATTCATCCTGTAGCTTTTTACTAATATCCTCTTAATAAACTGTAAGGACATATATACATGAGTACAGGAAATAAGGGCAACTAGGCATGAAGATACACTAAACAAGTCTAGAGAAATCCAAGAAGGTGACATCAAGTGATGTGCACCACTGCCTGTGAAACTTGCCTGTCTCTACTTTGGGTACTTGCTCTGGTCAAAATGAGAGAAGCCACTGATTATATACAGAAGTTGCATTCTGGGTCACATTGGTCCTTTCTCAACCAATCCTACTCATTAAAAAACAGTTAAGTGGGCAAATGGTAGGTGATCGTGGGCACTTTGGTTGTGAAGAGATGAGTATCTATGTACATCAAAACCATACATAGCAATACTACTATAAGTATGTGACCCAAGCTATGATGAATTTTTCATTTTATTTTAGGAGTGATGACTTCTGGCTCTGCACTTAGGAATCACTCCTGGAGCAGCTTGGGATAAGGGATGCTGAGGATCAAACCCAGGTCAGTTGCACAAAAAGCAGACTTTTATCTTGTTTTATCACTCTGGCCCCCTATAATTAAATTTCTTTAAGTGAGGGGCCAGAGCAATAGCATAGAGGTTAGGGCATTTTTCCTTTTACATAGCCAACCTGGGTTCAATTCTGGCCCCCCATATAGTCCCCCGAGTCTGCCTGGAGTAATTTCTGAGTACAGAACCAGGAATAAGCACTGCTGGTTATGACCCTCCCAAGACCCCAAATTTTTAAAAATGTATTTGCTAAGGGAGTAATATGAAGCCTGGGAGAGGACTTTGTGTAACTGGTAAAGAGATGCAAGACTACAGAGTTGTAGTACTGTCCAGAACCACCTCTGAGCATATAGCCAGGAATAGCCCAAGTATTACCAGATAAAGAAGAAGAAAGTTTAAAAAATATCTAAGAACCACAAAGAAAGACTTCATAAACTCCATTCCCTGAGCTGCACAGCCGCCAAGATCTCTAGAAACAGAGGTCTGATTTTACCATCCAAGACAAAGCAGAAGTCTTCCACACACCACGAAAGCAGCAAGGGGAGAATAAATGATCATGCAAGGAGTCTAGAGTTAATCCCATAACAATATAAGTCAGGGGTGGAGAAACCCTGTATCTCCTAGGTCAAGAGAACTCCCTCTACAATATCCCCAATAGTTACTGTGCCCATGCAGGGCGATAAAGAAAAGGAGAAAAAAAGCACAAAACAATCATTTATCCACATGTTTATTTATCGATTGATCAATTTTTTTGACATCTTTATTTTGGTGTGGAGATTACGGTTGATGTCTCCAATATTATTTTATTTTATATTTTCTTGTCTTTCTCTTTCTTTTTGCACTCGAGCATGATTTGATTTCAGAACCGAGACTATTGTGTGGTGCCTGTCTTTATTGCTGTAGTGCTCACGGGTTATTTAATTTGATATTTTTTTCTGTATTTTTGTGGTATCTCAATTACCTTTTTCACGTCCTCTCTCAAACTGAGGTTGGACGCCTCTAGAGGGACTCTGCCCATTTTCAGCGTATTTAACTTTAGACTTCTTTTTTTTTCTTCTCTTATTTTGCACCCCAATCTATTGCTTTTCTTTCCTTCAAACAAAACCACATACCTCGATTTTTCTAGCTTTGCCTCTTAAATAGAGGGGGAAACAAGGGAGGGTTCCAGGACCAAACAGATATGTGATCACTAATAGTAAGCCAGACAAAGAGGGGTCCACCTACTCTAGCAGCCTGGGGGTGATGGTGGGGTATATGGGGTGTAGAAAGGGAACTGGAATGGGGGGAGGACATAATTGGTGATGGGTATTACCCTGATTCAATGTTAATATGTACCTAAAATACTACTGTGAAAGATATGTAAGCCATTATGGAAAAAAATTGTGTTTTTAATCAGAAACTTTCTTTGACTTACATGTATTATATCAATTATATTATAAGTTATGTTATGTCACTACATTATGTTATGTTAGTTTACCTCATTATGTTCATCAATTTTGTCTCTTGAATAAATTCTTACAATAAAAAATTTTAAAAATACCTAATAATTTAAATCTTTGTAGTACCACATCCAAAAAATAATTTTGGGGGGTCTTGGGTTACAGCTTGTAGTGCACTCCTACCAGTGCTTGAGGGCCATGTAGAGTCAGGGATCAAATACAGGCCTCCTGTAGGCAAAGCATGTGTCCTTTGAGTTATCTTTCTAGCCCCAAATTAATAATTTTATCTTCTCAGAACTCTTTAAAATGTTCTTAACTACAATTTTTAATCAGTGGCTATGAACATGAATTTTTCATTTCTGTTATGACTTCTCAAATTAATATTTACATAAAGCATTCATTTTCACTACTGGAACAGTGTAATGAAAACAGTATGTGTCGAACTGAGACCCAGAAATCTGATGAAAACAATCCATCAATTTCTTTGCTTATAAAATAGATGTATAAAAATGGATGAAGAAGAAGATCCAGAACTATCTCTCTGAGCTGAAAAGACAGTACAGGATTAAGGCACTTGCCTTACTGTAACTTTGGTTTGACCCCCAGCATCAGTGAGTTTCTGTTTGAGCTTTGAGCAAAGAGCTAGGAGTAGCCTTTGAGTAGCACAAGTAGTGCTAAAAATATTAAAAATTCTATTTACCAGTGTGACATACAATTTAGGAAAAATGGTTTTTGTATAAGACTCACCTATCTACTCTGTCAAACTAAGTCATCTATAAACAGAATCAGCTTGCTGCAGAATGGTCTTTGGAGAAAGCACTTTCTATATAACCCTTCTCCTGGTGATATGATGAGAAAAGCCTTTATTATAAATCCCTGCATTTAAAATCTACTGTGCATTAAAATCCATCAGGGTATTATTAAGACTGTGCATTTCGTAGACTCTTAATTTCTTGAAAGATTGATTCTGTGACACTTTTTTCCTTAGGGATCACAACAGAGATACTCAGGCTTCATGTAATGTCAGGGATCAAAGCTGTAAAGAGGGGAACTCTATCACTTGATTCTAGGCACCTGATTCTCCTGTTTGAGCGTGGCGATAGCTACATTTGTAAGGGTAAGGTAGAAAGGCAATTTTGGGAAATAAACTCTGTCATCACCAATGTGGATTTATTCCTGAGTTCACGGGTTCTCAAGAATTGTATGAAAGATTGTCCTGAATAACTCATATACTTAAGAAGTGAAAGAAAGTTTGCTATACGGTTTAAGTAGATGGATCCATGTTCCCTCCTAATGTCCAGGGTTCTCTTTTGACCCATATACATGTTACTAGTCCTGTCCCACAATGTCTGGTCCAGTTTATGATGTCCTGACCTTGTCCTTCTCCATCTGTCTGCCTTCAGTGTACTATGGTCTGGTCTTGTCCCTGCACCATCCTCTGTCCAGTGTATGTGTTACTGCTTTAAAATCTGCAGCTGGAACCCTTTCACTTGTGTCCCCTTGCTTGGACTGCTGCTCTGTAACCTGTTACTGGGCCTCCCTAAGACTCTATCCCAGCGGCTCCCTATATCCTCAGCTTTTCTTAGTTTATGACAATGGCCACATGCTTATGGGTAAAATTTTCTACTGTTCTATCTTTTATATGGGTTCAGATAAACAAGAGAGCCTGGCCTAGTGGGGGACTTCCCTTCATCTCTTACAATCTCCCTCCCCCAATCATACCTTTATCTATTTTGATAGGCAGGCAAGATTTAAAATGACCAATCAAATTAGCCTGTTTACCAGAAACTCCTCCTTTCCACTTCCACCATAATGATTCTAATTCTCCATAAAGGGTACAATATCTTTGCATAGATTCTTGCTCAAAAACAAATGTGCCCTTCCAGCTACATCTATAACTTTCTCCTCAATGATCCTGGCACCTGAAGGAGAGGGGGTCTCTCCAAAATGTCCTCATTTGATGGGAAAACTGTTGGGGGATTTCACTTTCACTTGCCTGCAGATTATAGGACCAAGAGAGTCTACACCTCCTATTAGCACAGAATACCATCAGTGAGAAGTGAAAATTGTGTTGGGAAAACCAAGAAGAGAGACCTAGTTAACATCAGAAAGCATTATCCCAGCTGCCTATAATATAAAAGGAAAAGCCAACCAACTTAGCCCTTCACATGTAAATAAAACCAATCTTGATATTTAAATCAGAAAGGAGAAAAACAAAGAAAGACCCAAAAACAGCAGGTATTAGACACTGGAGGCATAATTCAAGAAATAGAAGTGATTCTGACAAAATGTTAATTAGTACCTTCTGAGTGAATCAATAAGTTAGAGTCATAAAACAAAGAACAAACTACTATTTTAAAAAAGTCATTAAAATCAAGCACAAGTTACTATATAGTCAAAGTGGCTCCTTTCTTCTTAATTGATAATCATGGTAAAATAGCAGCTAATATGGAATCTACAAGAGAAACTAGAAATATACAGACATGAAAATGTAGGAAAGTTAATTATAAGGGTCAACATTTAGTCAGCATGAGTTCAAAAAGAAAGAACATAAAATGTAGAGGTAAAGGGGTTGGAGTGATAGCACAGTATTGGGGCATTAGCCTTGAATGTAGATGACCTGAGATGGTCTCATGTTTGAATCCCAGCATCCCATATAGTCCCCTGGGCCTTCCAAGAGTGATTTCTGAGCACAAAGCCAGGAGTAACTCCAGAGCGCCGCCAGGTGTGGCCCAATCCAAAATTAAAGTAACACCTAAGAGCATAAGGGACATTCCCCATGGCTATATCAAACTCAAGATCCATCCAATAATTGGGCTGGAGATGAGGTGGGTGAAGATGTGTGATGAGGATTGGGAGGAGCTGAACACTGGGGATTGCACACGCTGAGCACTCACTATATTGATTGGGAAGTCAATGTGTAATGAACTTGCTAACACATACAGCAAATCCTCTCCATCTTGAAACAGCTTTCTATCACATGCCATCATGATTATCCTCACTTCAGACATATATTTGGAAGGTCAGTATATAAAAGATACAATAAACATAAGTGTATTATTAAGATTATGAACTTCACTATCAGAATCAATGAGAAGGCATCATTCCTTTAAAAGTGAGGGAAAAGCTAGATAATAAGGATGGTAGGACTTTATCTTGCAAGCAATCAACATGGTTCTACCCCTGGTATTCCCAAAGCATCACCAGGAGTTATCCCTGAGCACCAAGACCAGAGTAACCCCTGAGCATTGCCAGATGTGGCCTAAAACCAAAGGGGAATAAAAGTGAAGAAATAGAGTAAGAAAATCCTCTTCTTTCTCAACAGAATGGTCACTTCTCAGATTAAATTAAGAGCTGAAAAAGAAGGGGTGGAAAATAATAGAAGAAAGGACATGGCTTGGGGTGGAGATGGTTATTTTCTATGTTAACAACTCTGTATTATTCCCATCTTACTATTCAATGCACACAATACCTTAATAGTAAAATTCCTTTCAATGTCCAAGAGCAAGTGACTAAAAGCAACTATGAAGGAGTTGGAAATACTGGTGAGCTGGCAGGACATCGAGAGGGTCATTTCTGCTGGGAAGGAAGCTGCCAGTTTTCTAAGCTGAGTAGATATGACAATTCTAGAAACATGAGTGAGTTGTTTACACAGAGTGGAGTCTCCCCTTATTCTATCTATCTATCTATCTATCTATCTATCTATCTATCTATCTATCTATCTATCTATCTATCTATCTATCTATCTATCTCTCTCTCTCTCTCTCACACACACACACACACAAATTCAGAGCCACTTCAGCATCCATGGCCACTGAACAGGCTTCTCATCTGGACACAGCATCAGCAGTGTTCATGAATTTGATCATTGCTTTCATCACTAAGTATATGCACACAACACACATAACTCCACATATGTCTTTACTGGAGTGTGTGACTATACCTCATATCACATGTTATGTATATGGCCAATTTGTGGACTGATGTGAGGGACTTGGTAAGAGACTTAGGCAATGTGAGGCTCCCTGTGACAAACCCCTGCAAGTTTTATGAGAGCATCAGGTGAGCACAGCAACTTGTGCAACAGAATTCTTTAAAATTCTGGATAAGGTCATCTTCTATCCAGGCTGCATCCTTGGAGGACACAATTTGAGAGCCTAGCAATTATGGTATGAACAAAAGAGTCAGAGCTCCTCCTTCCTCCAGAGGTGAGATATGTTACTCCAAAATAAACTTAGTGCAAAACAAACTGAAGAGAATGAGAAAACTGCTTTTGAGGAGAGAGAAACCCATAAATTGGTCAGGTCCCTGAAGAATAAAGAAGAACGGAGATTTTATGGAAGATTACAACTATTGAATCATTCTGCCATTAAATCAACTAGTGCTTCTGATTAGTTTTCCAGGAACATTTGGAATAGAGAAAATGTTGCTGGCAAAATAGTAAAAAAAAAATCTGGCAGCTCTGAGATTTAAACATTAGCAGTCATTCAGAAGCAAACACGGGCAACTTAGCACAATGGAAAAGAATCATTTGATCCAATTATATCTGCTAGTAAACCCTACTGTCTTTCTTCCAACAAATTTATGTCACTGCATGAGTTCAATAAGTATCTATAGTAAGAGGTCAGGTAAATTCATATCTTTGCTATAAATATTTTGAAATGCCTAAGATCTGTGTATTACTTTGTTAACTCTTCTGTTTATTAAGCTGTCACGTATACAATAAGATTACAAATACAGTACTCCATACAAAAATTATTCTGGACAGTATTCTTTTTAAAATATGATAGGAGCCAGAATGATAACACAGCAGGTAGGGTATTTGCCTTGCACATGGCCAAGCCAGGTTCCATTCCCGGCATCCCATATGGTCCCCTGAGCCTGACAAGAGTGATTTCTGAATGTAGAGCCCTGAGCCCTGAGCACTGCCAGTGTGGCCCAGAAACCAAAAACAAATTAAAAAATAATAAAATATGATAAAATGCAATCACATTAAATTACAGAAAAGATTGGTAACAGTTTAGAAAGGGAGATCAGGCTGAGACTATAAAGAAGAAACAAATAGTTGGAAGAGGTGTCAGGGCTTAAGGCTCAGCAGTCACCATTTGCCTTGCACGTGTGAGTTTCTGGGTTTGATCTTTGACACCAGAGAAGGTTATACTAAATGACCAGACATGTAGAAAACTGAACATAATGGGAAAATAAAATGTTTTGTGTAAAAGGAGCAAATATATAATAATGGAAAATTAAGAAAATATCAGATAACTCTGAAGGAACTATTTCTAAAATGTTCTTTTGAATATTTTAGCAAAATGTTTCCATCAGAGTAATTACCCTTTTTTTTCCTCCTGCAAATAGATAGTTTCACCTGCTTCAGATATTGAAAACCATCAAAGGGGTTGGTATCAATGATTCAAGTGTCATGCATTTACCTTGGTATCTGGGGAAGACATATATGATCAAGAAATATACTTAATCACAGCACTTATTTTCCTTTTAGTTCTTTTCTCCCTAGCTTTCTAAATTTTGTTTTCCAGAATCAGAATCATCTACAACTGCTGCATCTGAAAAGAAGCCTTGAACCACAGTGATCTGATATTTAACCTTAGCAGCAGTTGCTGTCAAATGAAATAGATTTATATTTTCTTCCCCCTTTATCTGCACTGTTGAGCAATAATACACAGCAGGAGAGATTTCACGTATAGCAATGTATGTTGTAGATGAGATTAAGAAAGGGGCAGTCTTTTCCTACCACTTATGCCAAGTTTTTCCATTGATTTCTATCTTTATTACCTTAACTACCCCATATCCTAACTCTCCTAAAGACACTTGGAGATAAATATGTGAAATGAGGAGAACACCACCAATTTAATGTAAAGCCATGTTTCAAAAGTAGCCTGGCATAACTGCTCCATTCTGCTTCCAATAGTTATATGTGCCTGGGTTCACATCCCAGCTCCTGTCATCCCAGCTCACAATCGCGCTTAAGACAGATGGAATAATATGGCATATTTCTGAGTGCTGGTGAGAGCAGAAGATGAGTAGAATGTAGAAGTAAATTTAAGATTCAGAGCATTTGAGGACTCATGTTGATAAGTAATCAATAAACAGTCATTATCAATAGTGCAAGCCAATGTGTTTAAAAAAAGGAGAGAGAGACAGAAAGTGTGAGATAGAGAGAGAGGAAAAATGCCTGCCCCAATGAGAGGTAGGAGAGAGTGTGAGAAGGAAACGGGACATTGGTGACAGGAAATGTGCACAGATTAAAGGTGGTATACATTGTAAGACTGAAACTCAGTCATGAATAACTTTGTAAATACAGCATTTAAATAAAAGGAAAAAATCTAAAAATAAAATAGTTATTGTCATTTTTGAAAGTTTGATTTTGAAAAAAAAGTAGTACCGGTATTTGTCTCTCAAATAAAAATGTCATAAAAGGTAATTAGAATCCCAGATTAGGTTACCAGCATATATTTTATTAATAATATTTTCACTGGTATTGCTTACCATAGTTTTATATACATGTAATAATATTATATAGAATGTAATGGTAGTGTGAGTTTTATATACATGTAATAATATTATATAGAATGTAATGGTAGTGTGGAAGCACCAAACCTTCATTCCACAGGTCTCCAGGAAAATAGTACACAGCCAACAGCCAAGCCCACTAACCCACTAGTGGACCCAGACATTGGAAGTGGTGGAACTACCCTGCCTGCCTGGGCTCCAGTGGGGAGAGGTGACCCTGACAACACCTGCCAAAACTGTGCATTTCCTTTAGTAGCATTGGGTGTAACCCTTAATACCTGAAGCCAAGAAGGTCTCTGGATTTAATGACAATTGACTCTTGTATCTTGGCTCTAGTCAGCCCTTGGCTCATAGGACTTTGACTAACCAGAGTGGGAGGCAAGCCTAGGTACACCTGCTCTTTGAGCACTTGGCTGCCCTTTCTGTGTTGTATGCTTAGAAACTGATAGATAATCAACAAAAAAGTAACTGTAAGCTATAAAGAGACTATCAGTGGGCCATGATGTGTTCAAGTTTCTGTGACTCAACCAAAAATGTTACTTTGGCCAGAAATGCTTTTCTCTCTCCCTCTGTTATCCTTAAAGACCTAGCTCTGAGACTGCCTCTTCCCATTATCCATCCCATCTCCTCCAGAGCCCTACCCCTACTCCTTGACACCATAATGGTCCTTGTCCATATCTGTCCTGCTGTCTCTGTGTTTGACTCCCTGTGTTCCTTCAGAGTTTTCATATGCACTGAAATTATCAAAGCAGCATGTAACAAAATAATGTAAGTCCTCTGGAAGTGCGAAAGTGTTGACAATTATAAAAGTGCCTTTTTATGTTCATGAGGTGACCTTAAGGATGAGAGCTGCTAGTTTCCTAGGAAGCCAACTCTGTAACTAGAGAATTGAAACGTTCTGTTTCATCTCCTTAATCCCCATTGAGAGGAATCAGGCTGGAAGTTGAAACTATCATTTTGGAACAATGAATTAACTATAACTATATTGAGTCTCCATAAAAATTCAAAAGGATAGAGCTAAGAAAACTTCTATTCTGGTGAACATCAAGAGATTTAAGGAGAGAGGTGTGGCTGAGAAAGCCAGAAATCTCCATGCTCATCATTATTGCCTTGTCTTATGCATCCTTTCCATCTGGCTTTTCCGAGTCAAATTCTTTTACAACAAACCAGTAATCAGCATTTAAACCTTTCCTTTCTTGGCTCTGTGTCTAACTCTAGCAATTAATGAAGCTTATTCAATTTAAATTAATAATTTAAATTAAAAAATAATTTGAATACTTAAAAAGATTGAAGAAAATACAATAGAAAAATATATTGTGTTTATAGACAGGAAGACTAAGCAAATTTAAATGTCTATCTTACCTAAAGAATTTTATAGATTCAATGCAATTCATATCAAAATTTTAATAGAATATTTCAAGGAAATAGAACAATTTATATATTTTCATGAACTATAGGATCCCAAATATTCAGTGTTATAGGAATAAATATGAGAATTAGAAATATCAGGCCCCCAGATTTTAAATTACACTACAAAGAAATGTATCAAATTAGTATGCAATTTAAACAAAAAATAGATAAACCAATCAATGGAGTAAAATTCTGAATGCAGAAGTGAACCTACATAAAAATGATTATGGAACTGAAGAGATGATATAGTGGATAAGGTACTTGCTTTGCATGCAGCTGACGTAGATTTGCATACATTTAACTATGGCTTCCTATATGGCTTGTTATCAGCACCAGGAATAATTCCTGAGTGAAAAGCCAGAAATAACCTCTGATCATTGCTGTTGTGGTCCCCAAACAAGACAAATCAAAACAACAAAAGTTTCTCAATTCATTACAAAGAAGGAAAGACCAAACAATGATGAAAAGAAAGTCCATAGAACAAAAGATGCTGAAAAACCTAGACCGCTGCATGCAAATATATCAACAATATATCCATATTTATTAACACAAAAATCGAAAACAAGTATAATGTTTGAAACCATAAATTTATAGAGGAAAACATAGGTAAAATTTATTAAATATCAGCTCTAAGATGTCTTTAGGAACTCAGCTCTAGTTATATGGGAAACAAAGGCAAAAATAAAGAAATGAAGCTACAACAAACTAAATTACTTCAGCACTGTACAGAAAAAATATCTTGCATCAAAACAATAAAATGGTATCGAATCAGAGAAGATATTTTCACAGACATGTGCCATATAAAGAGGTTAATGTCTAAAGTTTATAATTAGAAGATCTGAACAAATATTATCTAAAGAAGACATACCATGGGCAACAAGCATGCTAAAATATTCATTGTGAATTATTATTAGAAAACTAAAAATCAATGCCATAATAAGACAGCTTATATCTCTTAGAAAGTACTAACTATATCAACGATCTGCAAGATTATGGAGAAAAGGGAATTCTGATACACTATTGGTGGGAATATAAATCAATACAGGTATTCTTTAAACAAACAGAAACCTGAACACAGAAATGCCAAATGTTCTGGTGTCTATCTGAAGTATAAGAAAACCTTTATTCTAAAGATTTTATGTACCCTATATTTATAGCAGCATTATTCCCAATAGATAAAATGTGTCATCAATATAAGTGACAATGACAGAAGGCTGAAAAAAGAAGTTGAAGAATATAAATTTAATAGAACAGTATTCCGTTGTTTAAAAATATGAAATTTGGGACCAAAGTGATAGTGCAGCTGGTAGGACACTGCCTTGTATGCGACCAACTGGGTTCAATTTCCGGCATCTTTTATGCTCCTCTGTGAGCTGCCAGCAATAATTCCTGAGTGAAGACCCAGGAGAAGCTCCCAAACACTGCTGAATGTGTCCCATAAAATAAAATCTTGTTTTTTTTTTTTTAAAATAACATGGATAGAGTCTGTAATAAACCAAATGTAAAAATAGGTCAGAAAGCAAAAGACAATTATACGGTAATTTTTTAAAAATAAATGGACTATACACAACCTAATCTGAGGGACTGTAAAAGAAAAGCAAACAGTAACAGAAATGCCTTTAGACTCCATGAAAATAATGGAAGCTACCAGGGGGGAATTGAAAAGTGGTAAAAAAAAATGGAGGGTGTGAGTATATTTGATAATATGATGGCACCAGGACATGGTGGTGGGTCAACAAACTTTTGAGATGTGAAGTATATTTCCTATATATAGCATTTTATATATATGCTATATATAGTATTTTAAGTCAATGCTAAATCAATACAACTTGAAATGATAATAAGTAAGTGAGGAGTATTAAGACTAATGGCACATGAGTGAATTAGGATATCATGGAGGGTAAAGACTCTTAACAGAAGTTGGACCAAGCAATTTTTTTTTATAAAACAAGCACATCATGAAACACAATGGGGAGTTAAAAAAATAAAAAAAGAGACAAGATAGCCCTTTGATCGTTTGGAAACTCTACATAGAGCTTTAAAAAAAACAACAAGCTCAACACAGAATGCAGAAGCTACAAATCAAAGGGACCATTCTATGTGCCCAGGCTTGAAGAAACACGGATGCCAGCAAGTATAGAAGACAGCGCATCACAATGCCAAGTCAGCACCATGGACAGGGCACTGGGGCGCCATAAACCAAGTCCCGGAGACCACCCCTGGTTCCAGTTCTCTACTCAAAGCTTTTTGGTTTATTTGGAAGTGAAATATGGAACAAAAGAGATTTTTTGCAATACTCAAAAAAAATTGCTATCATTAAGCTCAATGTGGCAAACCTTTGAAATATAAAAAAAGGCATGTGCCGTATCTGATTCTGTGATACAATTTCAAGTCCCTAATCTTTCAAACACAATGATTTATTATTATAGACATTAAGTACATATTATATATGTACGCTATACTCGTATTACATAAAAGGTAACATACATTTAATTTTAACATCTAATGTCATTGCTTTAACATATAAAATACAAATGTAAATATATAAATACAAAAATAAATCTTGGTAGAGTCAGGGCAGAGTTAAAAAAACATCTTCAAACAGAATCTCATTTCATCTGAAATAACCCAAAATTAATATTGATGTACTCTCTTATTAATATTTGCATACTTCTTTTTGGGTACCAAAGAGATGGAGAACCTAAGAGTGTAAGTGATTTGTCTGAGACCAGACAGATATAGGAAATGATTCCAGCACTGGCTCCATTTGCCAGAATCTGAGGTTTGCTTTTGCTTTTCCTTATCTCACCATGTTGCCAGATCTAGACATGGCAAAAATTTTTGTTGATTTTTTTGTTTGTTTTTGGACTCACATGCAGTGGCACTCAAGAACAACTACTGGCTTGGTGCTCAAGTATCACACCTCTTGATGTTTGGGGAACCATGTGTCATTAGGGATCAAACCCAGTACTCCTGCATCCAAGAAAGTACTAGTCTTTGAATTCACTCCATTATTCACTGAATATTATTTTAATATATGATAGATTGTACTTTTTACATGCAGTTTACTAATGACATAATACAGAATAAAATATATTTACTCAGAACTCAACTGTAATAGTTTTTAAAAATTTGTTTTTATTTAAATCAATTTTGAAATTAGTACAAACATAGTCCTGTTGAGTGTAATAACTAAGGCAAACACTTAATATGTGTTTTAAATGTCATATACTAGGAACTTGAACTGCAAACTCATGAAATGAATTGGCTCTTCTATGGGGTACAGAGTCCCATGAAACCACGAGAAGGTACCAGAAAGAGGGTACAGAAGTAAAGCACTTCTGTGGCCTCCAAGTCCAAAGTTAACTAGGTAAATAATAAATAAAATAAAACAAACATGAACATTACTTCTGAATTTAAATACATTTAAAAAAGATCCAATAATAACAACCTGTCATTTCAATGTGAAAACCTCCAACATTCAAAGGCATATTTAAGGTGAATATCTAAGAGACGATAAATTTCTCTTCATCAATGATTTTGGAAGGGAAATTTTTCTCCCTAAAGTAAACAAACACCAAGATTTTAAAATGTATTAGTCAGTCATACATAGATAGATAAAAGAAAAAACCTGCTTCAAGAAAAATAAAATCCACAGACATTTTCTAATACCACTGTGAATGTCAGAAACAAGCAGATATAAAAGTCATAGATTTGTATACATTTGTATAATTCTGAGTCCAATGCATATACAGTGATTGTCCTGATAACAAATTTAAGGAAAGAAAAAGTTAATGTATTTGCCAGATAAAAGCCTATTGAGAGAAGAAAGATATGTATCATACAGCAAGGATCTTGTTGTATGTGGCCGACCTAGGTTCAATCCCTGATATTTCAAATGGTTCCCTGAACCCATCAAGAGGTGATTTCTGGGGCCAAAGTGGTAGCACAATGAATGGTAGGGGATTTGCCTTGCATGCGGCCAACCTGGGACATACTGGAATTCTATTCCTAGCAACCCACACGGTTCCCTGAGCCTGCTAGGAGCGATTTCTGAGCTTAGAGCCAGAAGTATGCTCTGAGTAACACTAGGAACAAAATTAATAAATAATTAAATGGTGTCTAAATGAGTACACTTAAGAGAGTAAAAGAGATAGTATTGCTGGCCAGGACAATGGCATTACTCGAACCTGTCAGCAACGGCCAAAGCTATAATAGTGTCTAAACATCCTTGAGGAACTGCTCATTCAAGCCACTTTTTAAAGCCACTAAAAAACACTTATATATCTGAAGACATCAGTTTTCTCTTATACTTGTTTTTCAATATCCTTCTTGACTTTCAATTGGCAAGTAAAAATTGTGAACAGTTAAAAGTGTGTACCACATGAGGGCTTGGCTTATTTGTGAAATGATTGCCACAATCAAGTGACTCCAGTTCTCACCTTACAAAATTTCATTTTATTTTTTGGTGGTGGTGAGAATGGTGGTCTGCTATTCCCAACATCATCAAAAATGTATAATAGTATTTTGAACTGGAGTCATAAAATTGTGCATTTAACCTCTATAACCTCTTTAGCCTGTAAACAAAAGTTTATACCCTTCTGATCAACTTCTTTCCATTTTTCACCAAATCTCTGCCCTTGGTACAACCACTACTGTACTTTCTGGTTTCTATGACCTTAATATTTTAAAAGTCCATATAAAAATGAGGTCATACAAAATTGGCCTTTCTGTGTCTGGTTTATCTCATATAATGTCCTCTGGGTTCATTGCAAGTACCAGGATACCATTTTTTTTTGTTTTTTGTTTTTTTGTTTTTTATTTTTATTTTTAATTATAAGAACAAAGATGCAAAGAGGACAAGGTAAAGTTACAGTGGAAGGACAATCACCCATAAACAGAATTCTCAGAAGAATTCCCCTTGCTGATATCTTAACTTTGAACTTTCAGCCAAAGAACTTTAAGATGAATAAAACAGAACCCATGTACAATTACTTTATCCCTCAGGTCCCCAGATTGTAATACATTATAATATTTCTTAGCAGCATACAAAGCAATCTAAAGCCATAAAACTTATGTAACTCTTTAACATTAAAGGCATAGTATTTTTTTACATTTCCATGCACATGCATAATAGTTTAAGTTAACCTCAAAAGTTTAAGTGTTTTTTTAAGGATTAGAGTCAAAGGAGCACAGTAAAAACGGTGTTAGAGTGGCAATTATTGTTTGCATAGGCCCACCAAAATATGAGGGACATGGAAAGGAAAAACCTTGGCCTAAATATAAGGAGATGCTACCCCTAAAGTTTCCTGGCATAAGACCAACTCTAGGCTCCAGGCAAGCTAGTTTGTCCAACCCAAGACATTGTCTGTAGTGCCAACACACTTTTATTTTTCACACAGTCTCTGTTGTTGGTATCATGTTTCTGTATTAAAGATTCTGGAATCTGCATATTCTACATTGAAGTCAGGAGGTGGAGCGTCCTCTAGTATCACCTCATAATTAAAGGGCAATGCAGAGAACCCTGTCCTGTAAGCAGGTCGTTGTTGTTAAGTCTTCTCAGTGTTAAGGGAAGTCTCTTTTGAGAAGGTAGATGTCAGAGCAGCGGTAGGGTTTTCCCTGGTAGAGGATTGCTTCCAGATGATGTTACAGACAAACTTGGATGTTTCGTGGATGGCTTCCCTGGTTCAGGGGTGAATGGAGGAGGCCCACTCTTCTGAGGCCTGTGCCAGGTTATTATGTCAATGTTCAGGGTGTAAGGTCCCATAGCACTACTAGATTTGTGTGTTCCAATCTCTATTAGATAAGATCTTATTTGTATGCATAGTATTTTCCCATTTTAATGTGCCTATGCAAACAAGGAACAATGCCACGTGGCGTTATCAGCGCATACAGGGGTCATAAGAACAAATCCAACAATTCCCATGACACAGTACAATCATAAGCATTAAACTGGGGGACTCTTTCACCAAAATTCTTTATTGAACAGCTCACAAAGAGAAGAAAAGATAAAAAGTGGTTAGAATCATCACTGTATACGAGAATATTTAGTAAGACATATAGCTGTCAGAGAAAAAAACACATAAAATATTCAAAAGACATACATGTCCATTTGATGTCTTTTGAAATAGTTGGGGATTGTTAGATCCAATGCTCGGCTTTGGTCTGTGATTGGGATTGTGCAGTACTGAAGTTAAAAAGAGTAATGTGGGTTACTGATGGTTGGGAGGGTAGAGAGAGTTAAGGAGTAAAAATGAACTTTCTGGGGTGTGCGAAAAGGCAGAAAACAAAATGGACATTCTGCATATGCAAAACATAACTTAAGGATAGGGAATATTCTTTTTGCTGTTGTTGGTTTGGTTTTTTTTTGTTTTGTCTTGTTTTGTTTTTTGTTTTTTCGGGCCACACCATTTGATGCTCAGGGATTACTCCTGGTTAAGCGCTCAGAAACTGTCCCTGGCTTGGGGGGACCATATAGGACACCGGGGGATCGAACTGCGGTCCTTCCTTGGCTAGCGCTCGCAAGGCAGACACCTTACCTCTAGCGCCACCTCGCCGGCCCCTGGAAATACTCTTAATATATATTGTGCACGTGTGGGCTAGTGCCCACGTGCGGTTTTGAACATGTAGACTGCTAAGAAATTGAAAATGACAACCTTAGTGCAGCCGAGCAAATTCCAGCACACCCCAAGTTAGGACCCCATCCAGGAAAGACCACCCGACACCCACCTTGTCTGGCCGCCTGAGCTAGCACCCAGGGAGGACCTGGAGGCCAGGGGCAGAAGAGGGGACGGCTGGGGGCCTATGAAGGCTCCCAGCACACCCAAGTTAGGGAGAAGGCCTTCGATATGGAGTGTCTCCCAAACCCCATGCCAGCTAGAGCTAGCCTCTAGATCAAGAAAGGATTCAGTAGAGACCCAGGATACCATTTTTAATGGATAAATAGTACTTAACTGTCTATATACTGCTTTTTCTCTAGCCATTACACTAACAATCTTTTTTGTTTTCATGTCTTGAAGTGGTGAAATTCTGCAACAAATGTGCAGCAAATTTTTGAAATGTCAGGGACTTTACCTTTGACTAGTCCTTAGATTTTGTCTTAATCTTTAAATCCCGTCCCTCTTTCATTTTTTTCTACATAACCCTTCCTTTGTCTTTCTTCTTTCCTTTACTCTCTCTTTCCATGATTCTTACCTCTTTCACCTATGAAACTCTTACCAACTTCTTTGAAAACATATTTTCTCTTCTAGACTCATAATTGTCTCCAAACTGTTTCACCTCTCCAATTTATCATTACCAAAAGCTATACAGTCAATTTTTGATGCTTGAATAATTTTGGTATTTTTCTTTATTTTTAACTTAGAATTATGTGGACTAAAATTTTTATATTTCTGTTTCCACCCCCAAAAAGACATTTCTAGTAAATATGACTCTCCAAATGTATCTATACCTGAATATTTTTTTAAAAATAAGGGGGGTTTGGTCATACCCAGTCGTTCTACAAAGCTATTTATTGCTCTGTTTCAGTGGGAGTAGGCAGCATTGGGCTAAAATTGGGCTATGTGCTAATCTTTAGAACCTGAGAATGTACAAAATCATGTGACAGAAGCATCTTTGAAAATATTATCAAGGTTATGAATTTTAAGACAAGATTATCCTGGTTTATCTAGATAGATCTAATTCAATTTACTTACCTAATTATTGATAGTAGAGAACATTTTCCAGCTATAGACAGAGGAGTTACATCAAAAGAGCAATGGCAAGGAAAAACTACATATATGAGATATACAGGATGAGAAGACATCTCATCTTTCTGGTTTTAAAATAGGAATGATTGTGGGGTCATGATAAAAGATGAGAGAGAGAGAGCTTCTGGGAGATAAAAAGTGACTTCCAAGAGAAAGCAAGCAAGGAAATAGGACTTTGGTCCTATGATCACAAGGAAGTAGATTCCACCAATTAGATTCTACTTGAAAGCTGATCTTCTAAAAATTTCAGATAATTTTTCATGCTAGTCTTATGAGATCAATTGGAAGACCATTTGAGGCATACTATAGCAGGACTCCAAACATACACTGAAATATTAACGGTGTGTGTTGATGACTAAACGTATGACAATTGTTATAGCAGCAGTGGGAAGAGAGCACCAATCAGATTCAACCCTGAAGAGAAAGAAGATTGATTCATGGGTCCACCCTCAAAATGGCCTTCATCTTTACTTTTAATGTTGACTATTTATTTTTAGTCCATTTGTACATGGTGTATGTACTAATCAATTTTACAACCAAATCATATTTCTTTCTTTCTTTCTTTCTTTCTTTCTTTCTTTCTTTCTTTCTTTCTTTCTTTCTTTCTTTCTTTCTTTCTTTCTTTCTTTCTTTCTTTCTTTCTTTCTTTCTTTCTTTCTTTCTTTCTTTCTTTCTTTCTTTCTTTCTTTCTTTCTTTCTTTTCTTTTCTTTTTTTTTGTTTTTTTGGGTCACACCCAGCAGAGTTCAGTGATTACTCCTGGCTCTATGCTCAGAAAGCACCCCTGGCAGGCACAGGGGACCATATGGGATGCCAGGATTCGAACCATCATTCTTCTGCATGAAGGCAAACGCCTTAACTTCATGCTATCTCTCTGGCCCCATATTTCTAATCAATAGATAAAATTAGCAATCATGAGAGATTCATCCTCAAAGCAATATAATTACTACCAACACTCTTAAGTCCCACAAAGCTCTTTGGAGGAAAACCTCACTGGGTTTTTCTAACTATCTGTCCAACCTTGCAAGAGTCATGAGCAAAACATTTTGCTTCCTGGAACTTCTGCTATTAGCACGTACTGTCCTCCTCCACCATTGGGCTGGGAAAAAAATTACCTTACAAAGTGGGCAAGAATTGGTAAATCTGTGAAGCAAAAACAAACAAAAATTCTGCCTATTGACTCAATTTATCAACCACATTGACCTTTAAAAAATAACCTTCAGACAATTCTTCCAGCACAGAACATAAAGCATCAGCATATCCATAGCAATAAAAACCAAAAAATTGTGCCAATTTTTCCAGTGGTTGAAAAATTCCCATTTTTCTTCCCACCTGCCACAAATTCCTATGAATATGTATATGGTTCAATAGTTGACTCTGTTATGAATCTGTGTTTGTGTTCCTGCCCATCCAATAGAGTTTAGAAAAATGAAGACAGATTTCACCACCCTCCCTTCTAAATAGAATGAGAATTGAGTGTCGAGTTAGGGGTTTCCAGAAATTTTATGTTGAGAAATTGAAGGGAAAAACTGCCAGAACCCTGAATAAAATCCACACATTTTACTTAGTCTCTGAGTGTGAGTAATAAAAATAAGCTGGAAAGTACTAGACGGCACTGAGGGGTAGTTGGAATAAGGTTAGGAAGCTGCCCTTAAACTCCTGTTTACTGTCCATAGATTTGAAGAGAAAGGCTGGAATTTGTTTGTTTCAATGCAGAGAAGTGAATTTTGTGGATATAGACAATGATGCCCACACTACCAGGCAGCACAGCTTCCTGGTTGGACTAACTACACCATCCTGAGAACACCCATGTCTCAGCAGTGACCACACTGTCCTAACAAGTTGTCAGTCAAACATGTTACCAAACATACACTACCATGGGGTCTCTAGGGGCAGATCCTGGTTGCAAAGACATCCAGAAGTAGCTGAGAATGGATGTCCAGCTACCTTAATTCCCACAAGCTAAAACTAAGATTTACTTATGGAAAACAAATGCATAATGCAACACAATGTTTTTATGTATGCTTCCTTGGAGAAAACTCATTCTAACTATGTGCAAATGTGTGGATGGGTAGATGGAACAAAGTAGATGAGAGGAACACAAAAAAAAATCGTCAAGAAAAAGAAAGAGCAGGGGAAAATGCCCAACTTCCTTCTTTTCCAGGCGTTCTCTGTCTTTTGTGCTTGCTTTTAAACAGGGATATTTAGTTATCAAGCACAAAAGAGCATGTAGACACTTGGAAGAAGAACAGAATGGAGTTGCTGGCATGACTGCTAGAAAGGACCATAAATATGCCATGGTTTTGGCACATGCATTCCTTCCTGCTCTGCTGCCAGTCCAGGAGGCTGTGAGCAGCTTGTGCATGGTATAGCATCAGAACATGCAGCAACATGACAACATCCAAATCAATGCTTAGGAACTATCTTGACTCTGCCAGGTGGGTCATGGTACAAAAGAAGGAGAGAATCTGACACTAAATATTATTCAGTTCTAATGGCTATGATCATTTCAGTGATGATACACTCAGATAAATACATACTTATAATACTTTAGCACTTTGCTTTCCTCTTTCCTCTCTCTCTGTCTCCATCCCCTTCACCTTCTCTCTCTCCTCTCCTTTCTTGTCTCCCCCCCTCTCTCTCTCCCTCCCTCCCTCTCTGACTCCTTCCTACCCCACGCCCACACACAGGTGCATGCACACAAAGTTGCAAGAAAGTTAAGCCCATGAAGATACTTTATTAGTGGAAAGTCACAGCTGACTTGACTTTCAAAAGTCAGGCAATTTCAAGTGCCTTCTGCATCTTTATCTCTTCCATACCACATAAACACACAGTGAAGCATGACACCAAAATACGCAAACAGAATATTTTGTGTACAAAGGGGACACATTCTCGCAGTGACAATTTTTCCATTCTTGGCTGTGCAGCTTTCAAATGACTTCCACTAGAGTCATATGCTCACCCATCTCTAATCTGCATGAGCGCCTTCTATCCTTAAGGCAAATATGGGCTCAAAAAGAGCACTTGAAGTGACCTAAGGACTCAGGACAGGAGATGTCCAGGAAAGCTCATAAGTCTCACACATGCATCTCCAACCTTTAGTTAATCTGCTATCATGTATTATAGGACACTTGATAATGATGGCTGGGGTACCTATGTGAATACCATTCACCCCACTTAAAATGACTTCCTGGTGCATATGTGCTCCCTAGGTCATGCACATGGTACCCCATAAACCCCCCTTGACATGTGGACTTCTCTACTTCCACACTGGTTACTTCCCTACTTTCATGCACATAGAGGTCTCTTCACCCTTGGAGAATCCTGTTATGTCCTAAGAATATTATCCTCTCTTATCCTCTCCCTCTTCTTCTTCAAAATTTCTATATAAAACTTGATTTTTCTCCCTCAAACACACAAAAAAGATGCCTTCCTACACACTAAACACTTGTTCCTAGAACTATAGATTAAGGCTCACTTCTTTCAGGAAGTCTCTCCTGATTTCACTGTTCCATAATTCTAAACACATGATAACTTATTATTCATAGCTTGCCCTGAGGGCAGGATCAATAGCACAGTGGATAGGGCATTTGCCTTGCAAACACAGCTAACTGAATTTGATTTGTGACATCCCATATAGTCCCCGAAGCTTGTCAGGAATGGTACTGAGTGTTGAGCCAGGAATAACCCCTGAGCACCACTGGGTGTGGCCCTAAAACCAAAAAAAACATATTGCCTTTAGTGGCTAAAAAGTCCTATAAAAATATAAGAGCTAATGATAATTGGATATTGAATGACTTACAGCAATTATATTCAACTTATATGGGTAATAAATAGAGTAGAATGGTGTTTTGTGGGATTAAATAAACTTTTGGAAAGTAATACAAGCTCTATGAACCTCATTAATTTGTGAGTTTTAGGAGAGAAGGAAAATGGGGTAGAATAGAAAGCATTCAACAAAGAGGCAAGAGTCCTAAGTCATTCAAAACCTTCTATCTCTCTGTTTGCCTACTCTTGAAAGTAAACTTCTTGAAAATGAGCTTTGTGACTCTGTGCCCCCCACCACACACATGTCTCATACAATGCAAAGCTGAGCAACCATCTTCATATACCAGGCATTTCTTAAATATCAAACATCTATTTGTATATGTGAAGAGGCTCAGAATCAATTTCAGTGGTTTAACTGCAAATAGTTTTACAAATCAAGGGCCTAGAGAATGTGAAAGAATGAAGGAGACGATTGAGTCTAGAATTCTTATGGCACAGACTGAGAACAGAGGTGACAGTGACTTAGTTCAAGAGCAGGAAACCCAAACTAAAAAAAGAGGCACAGACTTAGGCTCCCAAACTTGTGTCTCTTATCCAGACTCCCCATCCACTGGCATGTCAGGAACATTTTTGGTCCAAAGCTCACCTGAAATCATTTAAGCCACTCAAACTAGCTGCCACATTTGTGTCACTATTTTGTAGCAATTGACAAGATTTTGTCTTTCTATATGGTATCTTTCTATATGGGATTGATATTTTGCATACTATTTCAGATGGATGCTGTTTAGGATTATATTTCTCTGAATATATTCAAAGATTCCTATGTGACTATGATTAAATAAAGAATGATGCTTATTTTTTGACTCATTAGACTGCAGTAATGGGGAAATAAGTCAGGCACAGTCCTTTTCATGATTTCTCCTTTTCATGGCAACTCTCTTGGATTCATCTCACATTCTCTCTCATCTATCTATCCATCTACATACTTACATATAGCTAACATGAGTTTTCTCCCAAAAAGCATGTACAAAAATGTCAAAGATATGTATATACTTGCAATAAAAACCAACATAATGACAATCACTTGAAAACCCACTTTGCATAGAAAAAACATGTCTCCTAATAAGCATTGCATCTTTGTGTTACTTTATGCTACCAGGAGCAAAAGATTCTTAGTATTATGAGAAAATTCCTCAGTGAGTAAAAAAAACATAGGTTGCTGGGTGATGGCATTTAATAAGGGAACTTACAAGAGCAGATTTTTTCAAGAGGCTAACTGCTTCTACTTTCCTCATCAGCCACTTTTCTACTCCCATAAACCATGCCACAAGCCAGAGCATTGCCGAGGTGGCAGAAGCCTTCACCCTCCCTGATTGCCTGAGTCACAATCAAGGGATTCCTGAGAAGCAAGACATGGGACCAGAAAGAGGTTCTGATTTTACTTCTGGCCCTTGTGTCTTGATGCATTGCTGAAGAGATTTCCAAAAGTGAATATGGAAAACTTGACTTACTCAAAATTTAAGTCTTAAATGAGTGATAGATAGCTCTCACTCTGAACCTAATTTATGTCATTACACCCTTTCTAGATTAGCTCTTCAAAATGGCTGTAAGGGGGCAAGAGAGATAGTGCAGAGGTTAAGGCACTTATCTTGCAGAAGTCAACCTCAGTTTGATCCTCAGCACTGCATATGATCCCTGAGACCATATTGAGTCACCTAGTCACCCCACAGCCCAGCCCAAACTCTATTAGTAATATCACTCATGAGCAGAGCTATAAATAGTCCCTGAGCACCACTGTGAGTGTCCAACACTCCTCTCCCCAAAAGGGTACATGATCCTGTACCACACATAAAAAATCTATATGGTTATCACTATAAAACTCTCCTGAAACTCTCAAAATGAGACTAGTGTTATCTCAACATTGTCTCCAGAGTCAGAGAAATAATCCTCTTAACCTCTTGTTTTCAGCTCTCTGATGTGTTCACTTCCAACATGCCTTGGTCAATTTGAAAGAAATCTAAGACAGCCTTCATACTTTTTCACAATCAGTTATATGAGTGCCTCTGATCTTTTGGTCTTCTGAAGACTTCTTTTATCCACGAATTTACTTTATACCCAAATTACCTAACCTGTCTGGGGCTGTTATCTCACTTGAAACCAGTGAGTGCTTCAAAAAAGACAGTCACTAAAGCATATTGAAGCTCAAACATATCCAGTGATTCTGTGATCAAATTACCCAAATAGCAAGGTCATAGAATTTAAGCAAAACTTTCAACTTCTCTTGCCATGTTTCAATAAGAACTCAAGACATTTAAAAAATAATTTGACAATTCTTCTGGATGAATTCTTCTGAAGAAGAAATCATTTGTATACATACATCATCTTGCCTTATCAGACTTTCACAGCTGCTGATGAGAAGCAATTTACTATGCCATTTTGAGAGATTTGGCAAAATGAAAGGTGATAGAACCTCCCAAGTAAGCACCAATTAAAATTATTTCAGATCATTTTAAATAAGAGTTATATAACAGCATTGGGGTACTGCTTTTAGAAGAGCTAATATTTTTGCCTTTCTGCAAGAGGGAAAATATTCATCTTGCTTTCTAACCATGTAAGATTATACTTACATATACTATATATATATATATATATATATATATATATATATATATATATATATATATTCTGCAGTATTAGTTGCCACTTCAAATTGAAAACAGCAGAGTTTCATCCCCATCACCACCACCACACCCACCCATTTTCCTCTTTGTCTTCGCTTTTTTCCAGAATCTGTGTGTGTGCTATTGTTGCTTAAAGAATAATGCCCAGATGGATGAACTCTGATGCTAACCTCCTGACCAAGTCTTTCCTGTTAGTCATAAATGACACGAAGACATTAACCTTCAATCACTTATTATCCATCTGTCTTCTAAATCATCATGATAGAATGTAGGCTTTTTCTAGATCTCTCTTAGAAGTTTAGATTGCACACCCACCCACTCTTTACTCCTTCCAAAAAGATAAATAAGATTTGTTCCATAACAAATTGGATTCTAAATATGGTATCATCTATCATCCAAAAATGTGTATAAAAAGCTCCTTCTACTAAGGATTAAAGTAATATATGCGTGTACATACAAAATATTGTGGCCTCATGCTTGGTTTTATGGATCCAAAATGTCACTCTATTCATTGCCTAGAGAACAGTAATAGCCTAAGGTAATATGAATGCTGATTCATATAACATTCTTCAAGTTTTGCTTAAGGGAAGTAGCTTAATTTTAAATAGAGTTCCCTTCCCCTATATGTGCATGTATGTGGAAAGTTATTAAAAATTTTAATTAACCTTTATTAATTTTTATGTAAATTTACCTCTCAAGAAAATTGGTCTTTCAAAGAAATAAACTGACTAACTTAACAGTACAGGTGAGGCCCTCGTTCAGCTTTGTACTTTGCTCAACTTTGTTTTTGTTGCTTATGCAACAAAACATTTCAAGGCACCAGAATGATGAGGTTCAACAAGGCCTTCATATTTGTAACTTCTCAATTGATATTTTAATATCTAGAACACACTCTCACATACATTATAAATGAAATAGTGAATATAGATTGGTTTCTAGACAATAAGTATTAAATCTTTCATTCATGACATTTATGTAGCAATCTGATTGGTTTTAAATAATGGAGGCCTACTAAAAATATCTGATCTTGATAAGAATCGCTATTTTAAAAGTGAGAGTTTGAACCTCTAAGATTTTAACCTTCAGTAGTAAAATGAAATTATGAAATGATCAAAGAAATGCATCAGACTCTCCCTAGCTTGGGGGTGCTGGGAGCCTTGGTAGGCCCCCAGCCGTCCCCTCTCCTGCCCCCGGCCTCCAGGCCTTCCCTAGGAGCCAGCCCAGGTGGCCAGAAAAGGTGGGTGTTGGGTGGTCCCTCCTGGAGGGGATCCCAAGCTTTCCCCGCCCTTCCCCCAGTGAAGGGAGGGTGAGGGCACAGGGAGGAGGGCGAGTAGATCCTGGCTTCCGGTTCTCTACCAAATACTTTTTTGATCTGGAGGCTAACTCAGGTTGGCATGGGGTCTGGGGAGACCCCAGGTTGAAGGCCTTCTCCCTAGCTTGGGAGTGCTGGGAGCCTTGGTAGGCCCCTAGCCGTCCCCTCTCCTGCCCCCCGGCCTCCAGGCCTTCCCTGGGAGCCAGCCCAGGTGGCCAGAAAAGGTGGGTGTCGGGTGGTCCCTGCTGGAGGGGATCCCAAGCTTTCCCCGCCCTTTCCCCAGTGAAGAGGGGGTGAGGGCACAGGGAGGAGGGCGGGTAGATCCTGGCTTCTGGCCTTTTTTTTTTTTTTTTTTTTTTTTGATTTTTGGGCTACACCCATTTGATGCTCAAGGGTTACTCCTGGCTAAGCTCTCAGAAATTGCCCCTGGCTTGGGGGGACCATATAGACACCAAGGGATCAAACTGTGGTCCTTCCTTGGCTAGCACTTGCAAGGCAGATACCTTACCTCTAGCGCCACCTCACCGGCCCCAATGGCTTCCGGTTCTCTACCGAATCCTTTCTTGATCTGGAGGCTAGCTCTAGACGGCATGGGGTCTGGGGAGACCCCAGGTCGAAGGCATTCTCCCTAGCTTGGGGGTGCTGGGAGCCTTGGTAGGCCCCCAGCCATCCCCTCTCCTGCCCCCCCCCCCCCACCTCCAGGCCCTGGAAGCCAGCCCAGGCAGCCAGAAAAGGTGGTTCCAAATTGGGCGGGGGGTGCTGAGTGCTGTTCTTTTTTCTAAGGCAGCCTCTGGCAATTTCTTACCAGTCTACATGTTTAAAACCCTAGGATAGCCCCTGCACGCACAGTATATATTAACAGTATATCCTATCCTTAAGTTATGCTTTGTGTATGTAGAATGTACATCTGCTATTCTGCCCTTTTGCACACCCCTGTAAAGCTCATTTTTACTCCTTAACTCTATCACCCCCAAGCATCAATACCCCCATTTACCCTTTATTACTTCAGTACTGCACAGTCATAATCACACACCAAAGTGGTGCACTGGATTTAACAACCCCCAACTATTTCAAAAGACATTAAATGGGCACGTATGGCTTTTGAATATTTTATGTCTATTTTCTTTGACAGCTATAACTCTTACTAAATATTCTCTTATACAGTGAAGATTTTCCCCACTTTTTCTTTTCTTCTCTCTGTGAGCTGTTAAATAAGGAATTTTTGGTGAAAGAGTCCCTTTAGTTTAATGCTTATGTTTAACCATGTCATGGGGATTTTTGGACTTGTTCTTGTAGCCCCCATATGGGCCTATAATGCCATGTGGCATTGTTCCTTGTTTGCATAGGCACATTAAAATGGGAAAATACTATACATACAAATAAGTTCTTATCTAATAGAGGTAGGAACACAGAAATCTTATAGAGCAATGAACACCCTGAACATTGACATAATGACCTGGCACAGGCCTCAGAAGAATGGGCATTCTACATTCCCTCCTGAACCAGGGAAGCTAACTATGAAACAATCAAGGTCATTTATAACATCATCTGGAAGCAATCCTCTACCAGGGAAGACCCTTCCGATGCTCTGACATTGACCTGCTCAAAAGAGACTTCCCTCAACACTAAGAAGACTTGACAACAACGACCTGCTTACAGGACAGGGCTCTTTGCATTGCCCTTTTATTGTGAGGTGAAACTAGGGAACACTCTACACCATCCTGACTTCAATTTAGGATATGCAGATTCCTGTATCTTTGATACAGAAACATGATACCAACAACAGAGACTGTGAACAATAAAAGTGTATTGGCACTACAATGACTTGAATTGGACAAACTAGTTTGCCTGGAGCCTAGAGTTGGTCTTCTGCCAGGAAACTTCAGGGGTAGGGTCTCTTTGTATTTAGGCCAAGGCTTTTCCTTTCCATGTCCCTCATATTTTGGTGGGCCTATGCAAACAATAACTGCAACTATAACACCATTTTTACAGTGCTCCTTTGACTTTAATCCTTAAAAAAAAAAACCACTTAAACTTTTGAGGTTAACTTAACTAATATGCATGTGCAAGGAAACATAAGAAAATACTATGTCTTCAATGTTTAAGGAGTTACATAAGTTTTATGGCCTTATTTTTTTGTGTACTGCTAAGAAATGTTATAATGTACTACAATCTGGGGACTTGAGGGACAAAGTAATTGTACATGGGTTCTATTTTATTTTTCTTAATGTTCTTTGGCTGAAAGTTCAAAATTAAGGTATCAGCAAAGGGTTTTCTTCTAAGAATTCTATTTATGGGTGATTGTCCTTCCACTGTAACTTTACCTTTTCCTCTTTCTTTGCATCTTTATTCTCATAATTAAAAATAAGTTTTATTTTTAAAAAGTCAAAAAAATAAAAGAAATGCTTCACCTTGATTTTAACTCCTTCCTATTTTTGTTGGGCTGGAGTCACCCACATTTTAATAACAATGCTTTAGGTTTATAAAATATTTCTTTTCTAGAGACATCTTTAGACCTATTATCTCATCTACTCATTGGAAAGCTGTGGTTTGAGAGCAAAGATTTTCATATTCTTACTTAACTGCTTTCACAAACAACTGCTAAGCCTGGGGAATTTATCACAGCCATAAAATACTGACCCAGAAAGGTCACTTAATTCATACCTTTTTTCAGCCTTCAATAAAACTGAGAATCAGAATCACACAGTTTTTTTTCTTCTCACTTCATCCTGTGTCTCTTGATTAAATAAAGCTTTAAGTGATTTTTTTGGTGTGGATAGCTGCTAAATTATTTAAAATAGCAAAACTAAAGCAGAACACATATCCCTGCAAGAACAAAAGATACATGACAGGCTATAAACAATGGTTTATTTAATCTTGAAATCTCACTCAAGTCTGATGGGTACTAGCTTCAGAAAGTTTAAAATATGAGACAGTTCTAATTTGGAGGGTAATGAGTGGCTTGTAACATAGAAAATGTGCAGATATCTTTCATACACATTCTTTTTAGCTTTTTCATAACTGACATGCTTGTGGGAAGATTGTATGGCATATCAAATATCAGCTATTATTAAGGTTTGCTGTTGTTTGAGGGCTAGAGAGATGAATAGTAATGGCCAATGAGAAATCAATATTTATTGAGAATCTAACTTGTGCTTAGCCTGGTGCTACATGTTCAGTGAAGTGCTTACATAGCCAGTAAATGGGACTGCCTGGGTTCTAGCATCAATCTAGGTGGAAACTGGCTGCTTCTTGTCTCTCATCATAAGAGTAAACTAGACCCCCTATACCAAAGAGAGATCCAAAATCTCACATGTAGGAGAATCCTCTCATTCTTCTCATAACTGCACACCTACTTCTAACTTATTCCTTAAAAGCATTTTTATAAAAAATGCTTGCTAGTGACATAGTAATTATATTATGCATTGTAAAGGAAGTGGGAAGTCACTTAAAAGTCATTGAGATACTGTGAAAGCTTTGGCAGAATTTACGGCAGTGAGAGTAAGGGCCTGGGGGTGGGGATGGTACCATATTGGAAATTAGGATGGCAGCTGTAGTCACAGCTGCAATACATGGGGTGGACACCAAAGAGAAGTGACTGATGTTACTACTTAGTTTTTTAAGTAGTAAGGATGATAGGATAGAGTGAAACAGACTCTTACAAGGGTAGTGTGACCTGGTAAAACATTCTGGAAAATGATTTGCATTCATTTCAGATATATGCTTAAGTCTTTGGACCCAATAAAGCCACATATTAACTGGAATCTTATTCTAGGGAATCAAGTACTTGAATAAAAATAAACTCATATATATATATGTCCTTAATAATGAGACTACACTATGCAAAAGGCTAATCCTAGACTCTTCATTACCATTGGGCACCATACAGTACCAGGAGCATCTCTGGGGCACTGCATTAGACCAGTAATAACCCCAAATACTTTTGGGTGTGTCCCCAACAGAACAACAACAACATTATATAGTGATACCAAAACACTAAATATAGTCTGAGATGCTTTGAACCCACTTTTTAATGATTTCTGTGTATGAAGTGAGGTAGGAATCCAAGTTCACTTTTTGGTATGTGACTAGCCAGATTTTCTAAAATTGTTGAAGAGGTTGTCTCTGTTTCATTTCATATAAGGATGTGGAAATGAAATTTCTTGTGCTGTACAAGTCAAAACTCATCTTTATTAAATAATATGTCTCATATACAACTGTAAACTAGGAATCATTTTCCTCTGCACTTTGAAGATACTATTTTGTTGTCTTTTGACTTATTTATTTCAGGTACGAAGTGTGCTGTTATTATAACTGTTATTCTTTGTTAGTTACTTACTTTTCTTTCCAGAAGGTTATATATTTTTCTTTTGTCACTGATGTTCTATATTTTACCAGTTTTGTTTTCCGTGTAGGTTATTTTTTATTTTATTATCCAGTAATCATATTCTGGTTGCAGTGTTCTATACTTTAATTCACAAATATTCTGACTATTTTCACTTTGAATGTTGCTTCTTGCTCATTATTTTCTTTCGTCCTAGAAACTGAATTCAGGAAGTACTGACCTTTCTCAATGTAGCCCCCATTTCTCTTAACTGCTAATATATTTTACATCTCTAACTTTCTGTGATAAATTCTGCATGGTTTTCTCTGTTTAATATTCCAACTTGACAATTTTTAAAACTGTTTGGCCTACCATTCCACCCACTTATTCCTTTATTAAAATATCCAATCTTATTTTCAAAAATACCTAATTTATAGTTTAATACTCGCACTGTAGTTTCTCTAATTTTGTTTAGTTATTCAAGCATTTTTATGTACTTTAGCTTATGTCACTGATGTTTTTGGTTATTTTATAATTTCTAGGTTTGGGAACTTACATGATTCCACTTTGTGAGTCTCCTAGCACTCTGAGTAGCATTTCACTCAGATTTATATATTTTGAGTGTGAGTTCATTACCAGTAGTGTTATTTCCCATTAGAAATGTGTTGAGAATAATATTGATGTGATAGATGGATGAGTTTCTGCCAACGGTCTATTGATTTCTTCTATTTTTCTGTTTCATGTTAATATCTTAATACTTGGCTTTCTACCATGTGCACAATCCATATTTCACTCTGCAGAAGGAAGAGCCTTGAATCCTACTTTTTCATTGGTGACCTGTTTCCTTGTGGCCCCAGATGGATAGCTGCCATAATTGTATCTTAGTGAGCCATGAAGTCCTTTGTAACTTTTGCTCTGTGGCATGTAACTCAGAAGAGAATGTGATCAGAACTCATTGTCCACAGCAGGGAAACCTCAGCCACCAGTTAGTTAAGGACAACTTTTTTTCTCTCTCTCCTCCCACACCACTCATGCTTTACATAAGCTTCATTTCCTGCTTACTATTCTGATTTTGAGTAATCTCTTCATTTCCGACAGTAGAAGATTTTCATATCTTGATTTTGAACTTTGCCCAAATATTTACTTTTTTGGAGGGGCACACCCAGTGGTGCTCAAGAGTTACTCTTGGCTCTGCATTCAGAAATCACTCCTTGCAGGCTTTGGAGACCATATAGGATGCTGGGAATTGAACCCAGGTTGGCCACATGCAAAGCAAATGCCCAACCAGCTGTGCTCACACTCCAGCCTGGTATTTACAATTTAATACATTTATTAAGCATGTATGTGTATTGGCTTTCAAGGTCCAAAATGTGTTCTTCTTTGATCTACTTATCTGCCTTTGTTATATCTTTCTACAAAGAAACATGATCACTATTGCCTCTAATGGAATCCAATTAACTTGAAGAATGAAATCTTTCTCCTTTATCTGGCTATTTCAAAAACTTCACATCCAGGTAGAATTTGGAACTCTGGCTCCAAGTTCCATCTGAAACATCATTTATTACCCATCCTGACTATTACAGCTACATCTTGCCCCCCAACATTTCATGGAACATTATGTTTTTTTCCCCTTTCCCCCAGAACATTACGGTTTTGAGAAACTTCACTTAATGGTGATTTTGATATACAACTTCTAATTTAGTTCTTTTGTGACCTTTGCCCAAAAAATGTGTGAATCTTCCATTTCAGAACATGCAAAATGGAGTTTGAAACCAAGGCTGACCGAGTTTTCCAGATCACCCATGCACCAAACTAAACAAAAGGCACTCAGCAGAGGAAAAAGCCAAGGAGTTCAAATAGCCAACAACCTCTCTACAGAGAGGAGCAGCCGACCCAGCTGTGGGGAGCTGTTGAGCCTCACAATGAAGCAGCAATCCCATGTCAACTCATTAAGCTCTCAGGGTTCAGCTCTCTGCTCTAAGGGAACATTTGCTCTGCCCTCTTTAGAAAGGGTAACCTGCTGAGGAGATAGCCATTATATTTTCTGTGCTTCATTAGAGCTAAGAAATATATTTTACTGTGCCCAAACAAATCCTAGCTGTTAATGGGACACAATATTACAAATGTACTTAGAATTGCTGGAACATTTGAGACCTGAAGAAGGGGAGAAATACACCTTAGGAACTAAAGAAATTGCATTTGTAAGCTTCGTTTATATACTAGATAGTGAGTAAATCAATAACTTGAACATTTACAGTGAAGGCCAAAAATGAGTTGATTGCAATCTTCAAGGAGTCGGCAAAAAAGGGAAAAAAGTAGCACTGCAAATTAAACTCATTCAAAGGAGTAAAGACAGTTGGTTCAAACCTAAGAAAATTCAACTAGGCTAGCAAAAAATCATTATTCATAAGAAAAGATGACAGAGAGAAGTAAAAGAATATGAAATGTGAATACCAAAAGAAAAATATACCACCCAGATGTCTGTTTTGAGAAGTTCCCCCCACTGCATAATTTGTACGACTGCAGCATGACATCTTTAAGAAAGCTGATGAAAGTGAAAACAAAAGGTCATCACCAAGGTAAATAGAGGAAGTTTTGTAATTAGGGCAGAATCTGCAGAAATGAAAAATCCAGCCGAAGCTCTGATTTTGCTATGTGATACAAACTCTAATTTAATGTAAAACCAGTCACATTGTTGTGTTTTTAATTTATTTTCCAACTTGAATGTGCCCAAATTTTGTTTAAAAAATGAATCTCAAAAATTTGTCCAAATGAAAAGTCCAACATTTATTCATAAGTCTCCATCCCAACTACGACAACAAATCAACCTAAATTCCCATCAACAAAGGCTGGAGGGGGAAATGAGCTGTGGTCTATAGACTCAGTGGAATACTACTCAGCTATTACAAAAGAATGAAATTGTACCTTTGAGGACAATCAGCATGGAACCAGAAATGAATATGCTACTTGAAATAAGTCATAAAGCAAAAGACAATTAGCAGATGATTTCACTCGTGAGTGGAATATAAATAGCCAACATAACTGGATTAAAAAAATTTAGACTCTGTGAAAACTATGGTGGTGACCAGTGGGAAAAGGAAAGAGCAATGAAAGAAATAAGTTTTAGAAGGTGATTTTGATCATGAGATGTCACTGGAACTTCGGTGGTAAGTATGGTGAGCATTGTACATTTGTAGAGATAGTGAAGTTGTACTTCTGAAATCATGAGTCCTATAAACCAATAATACATTTACTAAAAATGGTCACCTATTTTGAGCGGGGTGATTTTCAAGTAGTAGGGCATGAACCTATCAGAGCACCCCAGAGCACCTCCAGGTGTGACTCCTCTAGAAAACCAAGTAGCTGTTTGCTATCCAAATACAAAGAATTTGTATGGGTAAATGGCTCCTTACACACACACACGTGCGCGCACACACACACACACACACACACAGAAACCAGAGTGTTCCCAACTTTCTCCTAGGTTCACCTCTAACAGAAAGCAAGTGAAAGGCCAGACCCTAATAGAAGCTTCAATCCCCACACAGCAGGGTAGTGTGTCTGAGGGATGTAATTATTATCATTATTCTTCTCTGAAGATGTCCAGCAGCTGATTTTAATCACATTTGAATGGTTTCACTTTACTGTCCCCCTAACTAAAGTGAACAAAAAACAACCCGTAAGAAATGCAGTGGCATCAGTCATAAAACATGATGCAGCACTCTAAATCTGTAGCTATATAACATTGGCTCTGTTCTTGCCCTTTAGTCAATATTTTTATCTCTATGTTGATGAAATTACACATAATAATTTTACATGTGGAAACTTAACTCTAATTTATGTCTGCTTCTATGCACTTGTTCCTATCCATACATCATGACATCCACATAATCATTTTAATTACCTATACAAACATAATTTGTTCCCGACTGCATCAATATTTTGGTCAGAGGATAAGTATGTTTATGTGATTGGATATGCAAACAACTTTTTCCCTATCATCACTTTATAAAATCAGGGCATTCTAATAGTGTTGAATCAAGATGCAATTGAAGATTGTTTTCTTCCACAAATCAGTAGATAGGGGGCCGGGTGGTGGCGCTGGAGGTAAGGTGCCTGCCTTGCCTGCGCTAGCCTAGGACGGACCACGGTTCGATCCCCCGGCGTCCCATATGGTCCCCCAAGAAGCCAGGAGCAACTTCTGAGCGCATAGCCAGGAGTAACCCCTGAGCGTCACAGGGTGTGGCCCAAAAACCAAAAAAAAAAAAAAAATCAGTAGATAGAAGAAAAGTAGATAGATCTTAAAAAAGGACACACACATTTAACAATTCTGAGTGAAATGAGAAGGTAATCTTACACTAATATAAAATTCAGAATATTGGCTTTTTTTTTCCAAATTAGCAAACAGACTGAACATACTGACTATGAGAAGTCAGCCATCTTTCAAGATAAGAAGAGGGTCCTTAATGGAGAAACTGGCCAGGAAACACTGTTGGGACACTACAAGATATGGGCTAGGTGCCGGGACACCCCAGGAAGCTATTGAATACACTTTCCTCAATGTCTCTTTCCCATTGATGTCTCCATATCCATGTGTAGATCCTATTTGGCAACATCATTGGAAACATCACAGAATCAACCTTGGAGTCCCCGAGGCACTGGGGGATCCAGGTAACCCCTAACATCTCATGTCTGAGAAGCAGTGTACCCTCTGGCTCAAATATTAAATCACTAGCCTGTTTGGCCATGAATCACCAGAAGTGGCACTGATATGCCCTGAGTACTGCTTACGAACTTAACTCCCCACCAAAGAAGAGAAAAAAAAAAAAGATCTTGGATGTAGTTTAGTGGTACTTGTCTTGCATGTGTGAAACCTTGGATTCAGTCTGTAGCACCACACACCTATACACTCTTCCATCACCACACACACACACACACACACACACAAACACACACACACATTCAACTTCTTTGTTCTTGGCACCATTGTCATAAGATAGTGGTTCTGCTTGACAAGTGGAGATGGTAGAAAGAATAGTATCAACAATTCTAAAATCAAAAATTACCTTCAAAGTTAGATCTCCCTCAATCTTTCATTTCACACATGCATTACTAAGCAGCAGAGTAAGTCAATCAGATGCCTGGGGTATGATTTTCAGAAAGTTCATTTAAGGAAGTTGCAGCTATATTAAATTTTTTTATGGTCATATTCTGCTATTGGGAAATTTTTCTGGCTAAAATGCTTATGTGTTCAGAAAATCCAGATTCTGTGGGACCTCAATTATTTGGATTTTTTGGGGGATTTTCTTTTTTGTTTGTTTGTTTTGGGTCACACCCAGTGGCTCTCTGGGATTGCTCTGGCTCTGAACTAAAAAATTTCTCCTGGCAGGCTCGGGTAACTCTATAAATGCCAGGAATCGAACCTAGGTCAGCCATGTGCAAGGCAAATGCCCTACCCACTGTACTATCTCCCCAGCCCCTACTCTGTTTTTATACATGTTTCCCAACGTGTTTTAAGGATTTTTATCCTCTGTTTTTTGAGGATATATTAGACTGGAGTAAAGGACTAGTGGGCCAAAAGCAAATAAAAACAGAATCAAGAGATTTCTGAGAGTTCAAATTAAATCTCACTTTAAAATTAATCTTGTTTCTATCTTTGGAAGGTATTACATATGCAGCAAAATCATTGTTAGTCCAATAAAACCCTAACCTGTTAGATGCCTCATTGTATAAAGGTAGGTATATCTCTATATTTTAAATGTCATATTCCTGGGGATAGTCCTTGGGCATTTTTAGTTAAGTAGCCAATTTCCTTGAATGAAACATGTTTCATACATATGCCTAGTGGGCTTAAGTAAAAAAGGAAGTGTATCATAATTAGTCCAATATGAATTCTGGAGAAAGTTTTGAGGATGCCCTCAGAAAATAGAACTTAATTAGTGATCCACTTTAGAAGAATGCATTAAAGGAAGCTTTCCATCTCTCTCTTTCTCTCTCTCTCTGTCTCTCTCTCTGTCTCTGTCTCTCTCTCTTTTTCTCTCTCTCTCTCTCTCCTTCTCTTTCCCTCTCATGCAAAAAGCATTCTCCTCTTCACACTTTCTGTGGACTGGCATTTCATTTTACAATGTCCAAAACTCAGAAGGTCCTGGAAGAAACCACTGCAAAATTATCAAGGACTTTAACAACAACAACAACAACAACAACAACAACAACAACAGAACAACAGCAATAGGTTCACATCTGTGCTGTGTTTCACAGCCTTCACAGTACTCACATCAATTGCAACCCAGAATGAAATGGCAATATCAGAACCTCTTCGCTACTTGACAAGGCCTTGATGGGTTTAATTGTTTTCCTCTCAAATTCATCTGTTGAAATCTGAACCTTAATTTTCTCAAAAGATCATCTCCAGAAGTAGTATAGAAAATATTAATATCCCCACTTTTCCTTTGTGATAGTTATGATGCCTGGGGGTGCCCATGCCTGACTGTGGTGGCTCACTGAGGCTTCCACCCCTGTAGTAGTGTGTTCTGCACAAGAACATGCTCTCTTTAGTGAGGGTTTTGCTATTTACTGGGGGCCCACAAATCAGGGATTGATGTTCTCAAATCCTTTGGTCACTGTGGTGCTTGCATGCATATCAAAGCTGCACTTTCTTGCCTTGAAGCATCTTCATCTTTTGCAGTTGTACTACTAGCACAGGGGTCAACTCCATTTTCTTTTCTAGTTTTTTTCTTTTGGTTTGGGGAGCCACAACTGGCAGCACTCAGAGGTTACTCCTGGCTCTGAGCTCAGAAGTTATTACTGGCAGACTTGATGGGCCATATGGAAGTCTGGGGATCAAACCCAGGTCAGCCATATGCAAAGCTAACACTCTACCTGCTGTGCTATAGCTCCTGCCCTGAGCTCCATTTTCTTGATATTTATATACACTAGGTGACCATATGAGTGAGAATCACATGGATCGGCTTCCAGCTCAAACAGAAGAGTTGTGGCAATTATGCTCAGTAGATGTGGCAATATCCAGATTTTGAAATCATGACCATGCTTGCAAGGCTGGCATACGTCACTATGCTATTTCTCTGAGGCTAGAAGTAGAGACTTGGAAGGCTGTGTGAAGTTATCATTAGAAGACCCTAATCCATGCTGACTGGCATACTTAAGCAAAGGAAACTACAGATGCCCATCCACAAGAAGAATGTTTTATGAAGATGAAAACAGATTAGGAGATGCTTTGATGAGTTGAAAACTCTCAGGGCTTGCCAATAGACAGCTAGGAAGTTAGGCTATATAGGTAAAGAATATATTCTCTATTTCCTACTGGTATCTGGATCTTGAATCTTCAGTCTCAGAACTCTGAGGCCATAGTGTCTGTATTTTCACCACTAGAGATATTTGATGACAGAAACCCTAGCAAACCAATCTAAAGAACCTCATTATTTTTTTTTCCTGTCTTTTTTTGTGGGGGAGGGATTTGGGCCACATCTGACAGTGCTCAGGAGTTATTCTTGGCTCTGTGTTCAGAAATTGCTTCTGGCAGGCTCAGAGGACCACATAGGACACAGAAAATTGAACCCAGGTACAAAGCAAACCCACGTGCAAAGCAAACGCCCTACTGCTGTGTCATCTTTCTGGTCCCATTCTTCCTGTCTTCTTAGGCACCATCTATTATCTTCCTTCAAATGGATGCAGCTCATCATAAACATGGACTCTATAAACAATCTGCTAGCTATAACTATCTTGTCCATTGGTATTTGTGAATGTCTTGTCAGTTGAAATCTGCACTTTTCACATAATTTACTCCTCTTACCCAGTTTAATGAGATAGACACACTCCATGGTGTTTACTTCACCACTAAAATGTCTGCTTGTTTCATGGCTAAACATTGCTAAAATTTCATAATAGTCTACCCATTACTCTGACAACTCAAGATACATCTTTGCACGTTGTCTAAAATGGTACTAAGTAAACACTAGGACAGGAGTAAGGATGAAATCATTGTCACAAAGGAACAGAAAGAAGCAATAAAGTAATCTTTATCAAGGAGAACAGTATGTACCAAAACCATAACTGTCGACCAATAGATACTGGAAGATAAAGAAGGGAAAAGAAAGTTGTACCCAATGACATAGGAAAGAGGCTGGTTGGAGGATGGTGCTTGGGGGAAAGGGGAGGGATGTCAATAATTTTATCAATAAATACTAGAAATGTAAACCTTATTGTAACTCTACACTACAATAAAATAAATCAATATTTTTTTTAAAAAAAAAAACCACCTTCCATACATGCTTACTTTACTTGTAGCTACAGAATTGGGTTCAAAATCTCTCATCTTAAACCCGTCCTATGATTCAAGTGTTCAGGCAGTCTGAGGAAACAGATGGGCTATCTCCGTTAGATAAGTCACAGCCACTACACAAATTTGGAATCAGAGAATCATGAATTTCAGAGTCATGCATCCTTACATTTGGGATGTGACAATATAGCCCAGGGCCACTGCTTAATCCCTCAGCACTTCAGTTTCTTTCTTTATGCACTAGAGATATGAATCCTTTATCTTTGGGGGTACTTATGATTGAGAAATGGATAATGAATATTAAAAGGCCAGTGATGGCAGGTACATGAATATTCATAAAAATTGTCTCAATCCTTTGAATTCAGGGAGACAAGGATTTCCCCTCTTAGTCTCTAAGGCCTGATCATATCCTTGTGTCTACTCATGCCCTTCACAAATAGGCTGATGGACGGGAAGATTCCAGACCCATATGACCTACAAGGCAGTATGACCAATATCTGTGTTATCACATATGTCAAAAGGTTTGAATCATTTAACACCAAGTACCCTGCTCCTCAGAAATGCCCCAGGGTTATTGATGCCTTTCTTGAATACAAGGGTTTGTAATCCTGCAAGCATTTGCTTGAAGGCCCAGCCTGATCTCCAGGACATCCACAGAGACAACAATGGCAGGCAGCCCTGAGGAAAGCAAAGGGATAAAAGATTCTCTGCTGGGCCAGAGTGATAGCACAGTGGGTAGGGCATTTGCCTGCATATGGCTGAACTGTATTTGATCTCTGGCATCCTATATGGTTCCCTGAGTCTGCCAGAAGCAACTTCTGATTGTAGAGCTAGGAACAATCCCTGACCACCTCCAGGGATGGCCCCCAAACAAAACAACACAAGACTCACTGTTGTAAAAATGGAGACACACTAGGTTTAGAGAGATAAATACACTTAAATTCAAGTGGGGAACAAAGACAGGTCCAACAAAACCAAGGCACTTTGCTCTTCCAGATTAACCTTTGTAACTAACATATCATTGTATCCTTCTGAATATCTTAGTGGAACTAGTCAATAGAGAAACACAGGAGACTAGAAGCTGGAGTTTCCAAAGGATTAGTGAGGCAGGAGAGGTGGGATCAGCTTTCTCAGTGATAGGAGGGGTGTTGCATGAAGCAGAAATTAGAAGAAAGTGAAAAGCTGTCAAGGGACATTCACTTTCCTAAAGAGGCCACATCATCAGTTAAGGCTGTCAAACCCAGAAAAGAACAGGGGACCTTTTCTTCTATAATTGAACAGATGACTGAATGAGGAAACTATGTTACATATGCACAATGAAATATTACTTGGCCCTAAGAAAACATGGAGTCATACAATTTTCTGCTATGTATATGAATCTGGAAAGTATCATGCTTAGTGAAGTCAGTCAGAGGGAGAGGGACAGACATAGTATGATCTTTCTCATATATGGGATTTAAAGAAACATAGGGGAAGAATAACAATTGCTTAAAGGCAATAGAAACAATGAGCAAGAAAACTGATTTCCAGTAGGAAATTTTCATTTTGTGCACTGGGGTTGGGAAGATGAAGATAGGTCAAGGAAGGGCAATGACATTGGTGGAAGGAAGTGGTTACTCTGGAGAAACTCAGAAAGCTAAAATGCCCCTAGAGAAAAGCTGGGGGTAGAAAGGAAACTGGGGATACAGGTGGAGAGAAATGAAGGGATGAGTATTGGAACAGTGTATGACAGAAACTCAATCAGGAATAACTTTGAGATTCATGGTGATTCAATTTGTTAAATAAATAAAATAATATTGAATTGGAAAGAGGCTGGACTTAATGGCCAGGCTGGGACCAACGGGGCAAGAGGGGATAAGAAACTGTCACAGCAGCCCTAGAGTCTCAAAGTCCCGAATGACTCACTCAGTATGACTGTGGTAAATTATAAGTAGAGACCTGAGTCAGACAGAGCATAAGTGGCTTTGCAGAGAGCTGGAGGCCCCGTCCCACAGACATCTGTTATAAGGAATAAAACCCAATGGCTCAAAATGGCTCTCTGACAGAGTATGTTTTCAGATTTTTACCAGTAATGCAGGTCTGCCACATACATTATCATCAGTGTTCATTTCCCAGGGAGTTTTTTTTTAATCTTCTGGAACATCTCTAGTTCCTGGGTAAAGGTGATTAATGATGTATGTACTTTGTTTCATCACCTAGAGAGCAGGCTCTGTCTCCATTGGGCAAACTGTAAAATCCAGGCTTATTGCAGGGAATCCAAAAGTTTGCTCTGAAGGTTGACAGGATAAAAACGCAAGCATACATTATATATGAAATGATTCACAGTTGTTAACAAAAATACAATGGCTCCTTAAAATAGATAACTGTAATTTCTTTGGCTAAATGAACAACTTTTTCTTCTTCTGTAAGCAAAAGGCTGAAGGAGAAATGAGTTCTTTGGTGAAACTGGAACACTTTTTGGTCCTTGATCATAGGGAGGAGGTAGAAACCAGGGCAGGTGTTTAGCTTCCATATCATTCAACTTCTCATCAAGTTACCGTAGAAATTTTCACTGTCCAAAAAAGCATTTAGTCTTGAAGGCCTATGAGATAGTACAGAGGTTAAAGCACCTGCCTTGCATGCACTCAATTCTGCTTCGATCTCTGGCATCCCAGATGGTCCCCCAAGCATTGCCAGTGGTCACTCTTGATCACAGAGCCAGAAATAATAACCTGAGCACCACAGGAAGTGGGCCCTAAATCCAAAACAAAAATCTTCATTTCATGTATGCTAGAATATACCCCCCCCCAAATACTGCAGTGTTCTCTAAATGGCGATAGGAACCATCAGTGTAAAAGTCCTCAAAGCACTGGACCATGAGTGGACAAAGCCACTCCTCTCAGACATATGGGAAAAAATGATGTACTTCTCTCTGCATTTTAGTTCCTAAACTTCAGAAGCAAGTAGGAAACAAATTTTAAGACCAAGATAGTCAATGATCTGACATTGTGCAAGTACAGTTGGAAAATTGAACCCTATTTGAAAGTTCACCAACCTCTTCTTAATAACCATTTGCTTACTTATCAAAGCAAAAGATTTTTATAAAATAGTCAAAATGTCTGTCACAAATGACTATTAAAATTAATTTCATATTATCTGAGCCAGGAGAGAAAAGGTCAAAATAAAAATCACCTCCTTTGCTTTTAAGAGCTTTTACTGACAGAGCCTCAGTGACCTCTGCCAGCACCCTGCTCCAGTGGGCGGGTGGTTTGTCTTGTTCTTGTCTGTGGTTCACCTTTACCAGAGGTCAGAGTACTCCAGGAGCCCAGAAAATAAACCACAGGTGTTTGCTCTAGGCCTGCCATATGCAAATGGGATCCTGGTCAGGAACTTTCATTGCCCCTTCTGAAAGCACATCTTCCTGAGAATGTGTATTTTATATAGCTAAGCCAGGCTTCTGGGAGAAAAGACAAAAAGTAGGATGAATGTTCATTATACACCTAATTGAGCTTTTATTTCCAGCAGTTTGTGGTCCCTGGAGCATTGCTGAGGGTAGTCCTGTAGGCCCCCAATATCACTGGGATGACCTAACTCACGAGTCTAAGCAGTTACATCCTTGGTCCTGTGATAAAGCAACCATGGGTTCCCCAGATCTCCTGCATGGGATCCTCACAAAAATATTAGAGATAATCTCTCACTGGATTCACTGAATCTCTCCACCCAGAGATAGTGCAAGCTTGGCAGGTGGGAAGCTACTACAACTGGAAGCAGAGAACCAAGAAAGAGGAAGGCATGAGCAGAAATGGTTTCCAGCCCACAGTGACATCTACTTCTTAGCCATGTTGAGTCTAGAAAAGAGGTGACCTTTGATTTTGGGTTTAACTTTTTTAACCTTTTAACTTTGTAACTTTTGATTTTTTAGGATCTTTTTTTTTGGTTTTTTGGGCCACCCCTGCCGGTGCTCAGGGGTTACTCCTGGCTGTCTGCTCAGAAATAGGTCCTAGATGAGTGAGACCATTCTGCGTTTTTCTCTCTCTCTCTGACTTATTTCACTCAGCATAATAGATTCCGTGTACATCCATGTGTAGGAAAATTTCATGACTTCATCTCTCCTGACAGCTGCATAATATTCCATTGTGTATATGTACCACAGTTTGGGTTTTAAGAAAAATGAAAGACACCCTTGTAATAATAATTTTCAGACACAAAAGAGAAAAGAGCTGGAAGTTCCAGCTCACCTCAGGAAGCTCACCACAAAGAGTGATGATCTTAGTTAGGGAAATAACTACATTTTGAACTGTCCTAATAACGAGAATGTATGAGGAAAATGGAGAGCCTGTCTAGAGTACAGGCGGGGGTCGGGTGGGGAGGAGGGAGAATTGGGACATTGGTGATGGGAATGTTGCACTGGTGATGGGTGGTGTTCTTTACATGACTGAAACCCAAACACAATCATGTATATAATTAAGGTGTTTAAATAAATTAAAAAAAAAAGAAAAGAAATAGCTCCTGGCAGGCACGGGGGACCATATGGGACACTGGGATTCGAACCAACCACCTTTGGTTCTGGATCGGCTGCTTGCAAGGCAAATGCCACTGTGCTATCTCTCTGAGATCATCTTACATTCTAACATCACATTCCAACATGGGAACACCTTGACCCCCACAGAGGAGATCCCCACAGAGGACATATGGCCCTTGAGGATTAGGGAGTAATAATTGCACAAAGTCACTAAAAAACGGAAAATAACACATAGATAGAATAGACATGGGTATAGATAGAATAAAATGTATGTATAGATAAGGGTAAAATCTAGTTTAATGCTATTCTCACTTCTGTCTCTGGCTTTCTTAAAGTATGATACAATAAACAAGGCTTCCTTCCCCTAATCATTCTTGTCACTATGCTGTCAAGAGAATGGGTGCTCCGCCTTGTAGATTAGGAGACCACCTGAAGGGTTCAACCTGTATCTCTGCATACCATCAGTCTAGGAGTAAATGATGCCATGAAGGGGCTGTACAGACAGAAAATTGCCCTTTTCTGTAAAAAATCATTGGATGATTCAAATTGTATAAACCTATGCAATGCTTTCACCTGTATGCCCATCATCATATGAATTCCCTTAAATGTTTGTAAATTTGGATACTTGGGGTCTCGCAGCAGACTGAATTCCTGGCTTGCTGTGATACTCCAGAATTCTGGAAAGAAAATAAATCTGCGTGTGATTGCATCCTCAAGGTTTGTGGTTCCTCATTCCGCAGCAGTGGGTGTTTTTCTTCCTAGGACCTCTGGCCATTCCTGACCCCTGGGACCACTCCCCAGGATCAAGGGATCTTCAGTCCCCGGACCCAATTCCAGGGCCAGGCCAGCTAGCTGGATTTAACAGCCAAGGTGTGACAAGTGCCAGAGAGCAAAACTACCAAACTGGGTACCGATTCCCCTGTCACAGGTACTCCAGGTAGAGCCAGTGTCAGATTAGAAAACACCATGTAGCTGCCTTTCCATGAGGGGAAATGAATTTCCTGTGCTCACTTGTGAGGGCCTCCAGTGGCCCCAGTGGGAGAGTTCAGGAGTCTAATTTCTTATCCTCCAGGTGGACTCTGCAGGGCAATGGGAATTCAATGCACACAATTTTTAGTGAACAGGCAGGAGCAGAGCCCAAAACTCCACTCAGTTTTTCTGTGACATTTTCTGGAGCTTAAAGGACCATGCAAACTCCCTCTCTCCCTTCTCCCACAGGATTTCAACAAAATCATTCAGTCCAAAGTAGAAGGATATGGAAGACACTAGGGACCCAGCTAGAGTGTTCTCAGGCTCTTGCTTACCTCAACATTGTTTCAGAGGAAAGAAAAACAAGGCAATTCTGTAGATTTGAGCACTTGAAGGACCACAGACCTTTTAAATGTTAACCTACACCCACTCTTCCTTTAAGACAAACAACTATCATGACAATGGTAGTGAATGAGAGAAATAGAATGCTTGTCTCGAATGCAGGTAAGGGGTGAGGGAGAAGGAAGATGGGGGCATTGGTGGTGGGAAGGTTGCACTAGTGAAGGGGGGGGGTGTTCCTTTTCACAACTAAAACCCAGCTACAAACGTTTGTAATCATGATACTTATCTAAAGATATTATTTTAAAAAATGCAAAAAGTAAGATTAGAGTAATATTTAAAGATGAATGGCACTGCAAGAAGATCCATTTGGAAAGGTTTATATACAAATGACGGCTTTCTCTAAGAGATTTTGGTTAGTAATATTTGTTCAAGTTTCAGGATACTGCATTCTTCACTTTTCCAAAGGTTTTTCTGGGCAAAAAAAAAAAAAAAAAGCCAACCATGGTTCTTAAACAGCCAGTTTCTGCAGCCATCTGAAGCATGACTTGGCACTAAAGTCTGATTTGCCTGCAACCATTCTAGAACAGCTCTGACAGAAAGTGGAAAGGTTTGCCCTTTTTCTGACCCCATGGGACTGTTTAAATGTTTGCTTTGCCCTCTAGTGTCCTGGTTGGCAAAGATAAAATGCATCATAAAGGGATCACCCCAAAGAGAAAATTTCTATTTGATTCATTTCTAAAGCTCTCATCATTTTCAGAGATGAAGGTCATGAAACTTCCTATACATATCAATATTTTTCCAGACAGACTGTGGTACAGATGGAGCTAAATTGCAAAACAAAGAAAGATTTTGCAATAGGCTTCCTGAATACAAAATTGGAAATATAAATTATCCAGCATTGAGCTTCGATGACAGTTTATAGAACAGACTATAGAACAGGGAGGAAAAGATCACTTCTCATTAGAGAAAGAAGTAGAAGACAATGCAGCCATATTGCTAACTCCCAGCATGATATTCACCTTTGATAATATCACTAGGATCTAGAAGCATCCAGCAATTGCCATATAAAATTCAAGTAGTAGTTGGGCCGGGCGGTGGCGCTAAAGGTAAGGTGCCTGCCATGCCTGCGCTAGCCTTGGACGGACCGCGGTTCGATCCCCAGGTGTCCCATATGGTCCCCCAAGCCAGGAGCAACTTCTGAGCACATAGCCAGGAGTAACCCCTGAGCATTACCGGGTGTGGCCCAAAAAACCTAAAAAAAAAAAAAAAAAATTCAAGTAGTAAGATATATTTTTCAATACTTTGAGTAGCCTCATTTAATTCCAAGAGAGGCCATCACCAGAAATTGCTCTGATATAGCACATGCACACAATAACAGTAAAATTATTTTTATTTAATTTTTTCATTCCTTTTATTTAAATGGGATACTCAAAATATAAAAGCATTATCATTAAAATGTAAAAATCTGAGAACTTACTGGAAAGCTCATGATAGCAATTGTAAAAATAAATTAGCTGTGATAATGCTATTGTAGGTCATATTAACATTACAAAGTTTTTATCACCTAGTGATATATACCTAAGTAGTTAGGAAAGAAATGATAGGTCTGGCATAATCCAGAGAAATGGGGCAGTAGATAACTATCTGAATTTAGATGAAATACAAAAAGGAGTGTAATTAGTGGAAGTCTAAGAATTTCCACCTCTCTGTACCTCCAGAAACAATAATATAACAATAATCCAAACATAGATACCATTGTATGGCATATAGCTCTATATCTCAGATGTCCAGGAGACAGATTAGATAACACCTGGGTGGTATAGCTTAACAGAAAAACATTGAAGGGGGCAATAGGCAGAATTTTGCAATAATATTCCTATCACAGAGCTTTCAAGTCCATGCAGCTCAGCATGGAGAGAGATGCTTGCTTCATTCAAACTGGAGCCCTAGATGTCATTGGCTCTAGATTGGCACTCCAGCTGCAGGGTAACTAATTGATCCAGGTTCTAGATGGTTACCTCTGGACAGAGATACTGTTTAGGCCTGAGGTCTCCAGCTACAAGTTTTCCCATGGATACAGACCACCCCAGAATCTCTGGCCAAGTTCACTGATAGGACTTTGTGCTTGAAAGTCAATCTGTGTGACTAGAAGAGGTGCCTATTTCCTTGAATGAGCAGCATACAATGCAAAGCCAAAGGTATATTAAATAATCATAGAAACATGATACCACCAAAGGAAACTAAAGAAGTTCCAATAACTGACTCTAAAGAAATGGGGATCTGCTGTGGGTTCCAGGTGGACTCTATTAGGGGTCTCCTGGAGATCTCCTTGATCCTGGAGGCCAGTTCTTCCCAGGTATGGGGTTAGGGGACACCCCATGCTGGAGGCTTCTCCCTAGCTTGGGGGTGCTGGGAGGCTTGGCAGGCCTCCAGCAGTTCCCCTATTTCCCCCTGGACTCTAGGCCTGGCCTGAGTGCCACCTCTGGTGGCCTGCTGTGGGTTCCAGGTGGACTCTATTCGGGGTCTCCAGGCTTCCCCTCACTAGGGAGGAGGAGCAGAGGGAGGGGCTGGGCAGATAGCTGGCTTCCGGTGCCTTGATCCTGGAGGCCAGATCTTTCCAGGTACGGGGTTAGGGGACACCCCATGCCAGAGACATTCTCCCTAGCTTGGAGGGGTGCTGGGAGGCTTGGCAGGCCTCCAGCCGTTCCCCTATTTCCTCCCCTACTCCAGGCCTTCCCTGTGCCAGCCCAGGTGGACTCTATCATGGTCCTCAGGCTTTCCCCCTTTCTCTCCCGACACTAAGTGGGGGACACATGGGGTGGATGGCGGGTCAATGCAGCACTGGTGTATGTTGGGACGTTATGTCGTGACATTCACTGGTATTTTTTTCCCCATTGGTCTCCATTTCTAAAACCGTGCAGGGGTACCATAGATATTTAAAATAAAAATGAGAGGATGGACTCTCAGTTTGGGAATAGACCAGTTTGGGTGGGGGTACCATATATTTTCAAAATAAAAATGAGAGGATGGACTCTCAGGCTGGGAAGAGGCCAGTACTCTTTACCTACTTGTTTACTCTCAGTGGCCTCTTGGCCTCTTCCTTCTTTCATTGTGTAACTGTGGTTGCTACCATACTAGGTTTCTGATTAGTTCCCATAAATGGTGACAATTGAGTCCATGTCTTAAGTTAGATTGTTTATTTTCCCCACTTTTTATCTTTTCTTCTCTTTGTGAACTGTTCAATAAGGTATTTTGGTGAAAGAGTCCCTCTCTATCTTTCCTTCTCTTTATTATTTGTTAAATAAGGAAGTTTGTAGAAGTGTTCCTCCATTTAACGTTTATATAAGAACCAAGTCAATTGGATTGTTGGACTTGTTCTAGCATCCCCATAGGCACCAATCTCGCCATGTGATACTGTTCTTCCTTTGCATAGGCACATTAAAATGGGAAATTATATACAAACATTATTATTATATACAAAAATATATATACAAAAATTATCCTATAGAGATGGGAACACGCAAATTTTCTTAAATAGTGACAATTGTGTCCACTGTCTTAAGTTAGATTGTTTATTTTCCCCACTTTTTATCTTGTTTTTCTCTTTGTGAACTGTTCAATAAGGAATTTTGGTGAAAGAGTCCCTCAGTTTAATGCTTATGTTTGAACCAGGTCACGGGGATTGTTGGACTTGTTCTTGTGGCCCCCTTATGCGCTGATAATGCCAGGTAGTATTATTTCTTGTTTGCATGGGCACATTAAAATGGAAAATACTATACATACAAATAAGTTCTTATCAAAAAGAGATAGGAACACACAAATCTTGTGGTGCAATGCAACCTTACACCCTGAACATTGATATGATGACCTGGCACAGGCCCCAGACGTTTGGGCATTTTCCAGTCACCCATGAACCAGGGAAGCCATCTACAAAACATCCAAAGTTGTCTATGACATCATCTGGAAGCAATCCTCTACCAGGGAAGACCCTACTGCTGCTCTGACATCGATTTACTCAAAAGAGTCTTCCCTTAACACTGAGAAGATTTAAACAACAACAACAACCTGCATACTGGACAGGGCTTTCTGAATTGCCCTTTAATTGTGAGTTAAAATTAAATGCCGCTCTGCACCATCCTGACTTCAATGTAAGATATACAGATTCCAGGACCTTCAATACAGAAACGTGAGATCAACAACAGAGACTGTGAAAAATATAACTTTATGGGCACTTCAGACAATGACCTGGATTGGATAAACTAGTTTGCCTGGAGCCTAGAAATGGTCTTATGTCAGGAAACTTCAGGGGTAGGGTCTCCTTGTACTTAGGCCAAAGTTTTTCCTTTCCATGACCCCCATGGGCCCATGCAAATGATAATTGCCACTCTAACATTGTTTTTACAGTGCTGCTTTGACTCTAAACCTTTAAGAAACCACTAGTAAAAATATCTGGAACCGCAAAAAAAAAAAAAAAAAAAGGTTTACATTAGTGTTAACATATATGCTTTTAGTTACACTAGCATTTTGGGGGATAAAGGAGGGAGATAAGGAATATATGCTTGGGAACAGGGATGAAGGGAGGACAATACTGGTGGTGGAAAGGCCCTCATTTATTGTCACTGTGTACCTTAAATATCACTGTGTAAGATTTGTAATTCACTTTGGCCACAATAAACATTAAAAAAAAAAAGAAATGAGATCTGTGATCTACCTGACAAAGAACCATGACTAAACTTCTTATTGATGAGTGAAAGGCACAGAAAGAGACAATCAAAAGAAACAAAAACAATGCTTAGAGCTGGAGAGACAGTAAAGGTCAGGTGAGATAGCTGGATTCTCTTTAGTACAGCTCGAGAGACAGTACAAGGGTGACTGAATAGGGGGCAGGCAGCCTTGAGTGCTCCCTCCCCAGGTTTGATTTCCAACACTGTATGTGGTCCCCTGCACACTTCTAGGAATGATTCCTGAACACAGAAAAAGGAGTAAGCTCTGAGCACTATCAGGTATGACCCCAAACCAAAGTCCAAAACAAAACAAAAATATTGAGATAAGATGAGAAGCTCAGTAAAGAGAGAGAGAGAAACCACACACACACACACACACACACACACACACACATGCACGCACACACACAAACACGCACACTGTAGAGATGGCAGATACAATGAAGAAATAAAAATTTCATAGAAAGTCTACACAAGAAGTTAAACATATAAGATAAAACCAATAAAATAAAAAAACTAATTATTTAAACCATCTGCAATGCATGAGGAAAGCATGCATGTGTCATGAAATATAATTTAGAGAAATAAGACATACATATTATTGGAGTCCCAGAATGAAAAAAGAGGAGGAAATGGGGAAGAGTTGTTTAAATAAATAATTTCTAGATTTGGAGAGATAGTTCAATGAACTAAGTGCATGTTTTGCATGCAGGAGGACTGAATTCAAACTCTGAATTATGGTCTCCCTATGAGCCACCAGTAAGCACTGGTGTATGTCGCCCCCAAACAGAACAAAACGAAAAGCTTTCAGAGAACTTCAGATTCAGGCATCCAGATAAATGAAGCATAACAGTCATTTGCAAATTTCAACTCCAAATAATCCTCCCCAAAACATATTATAATTTATAGTATAGCTAGCACTGATTTATATTGGAAACACCTGAAACTTTCATGAGATATAATGTGATTATATTCATTAAAAAATTTTAGAAACAAAATTAAAAAGACAAGGAGAGAATTTTAAAATAGGCAAGAGAAAGAAAGATAGGTCCTCAGAGTTACAAAACACACATTCTCAAGTCTATTGGTAGATTTTTCATGAGATCTTGCAGTCTTGGGAAACAGTCGAATGACACTGTCAAAATGCCGCCAAAAGAAAACAATCACCAACCAAGAGAATTGAACTTGGCAAAGCTGTCCTGCAAAAATAAAGAAGAGATACGGAGTTTCACAAACAAGCAAAAGCTGAATTGCAACTCTTAATGAACAAGCACTTAATTAGTAACATAGGCGTTTATAAGCTCACTAGTAAAGTAATTATATAGTCCAATTCTGAACACACTTAATGTTGTGTGATTTTTTTTCTATTATAAAAATTAAAGTGAAAAAGTTATAGTGTCAATACAAACACAAGAGAAGATAAAATACAACTTAAAAACAAAAATGGAGAATAAAAATGCAGTATTTTTGTACAAAGTCAAAGCTTTATAGGAATACTACCTTGTTGGAGTCTACAGAAAATGTTTACAAGCAAAAAACCTCCAATAGGGGGCCGGTGAGGTGGCGCTAGGGAAAAGGTGTCTGCCTTGCAAGCGCTAGCCAAGGAAGGACCTCAGTTCGATCCCCCAGCGTCCCATATGGTCCCCCCAAGCCAGGGGCAATTTTTGAGCCTTTGGCCAGGAGTAACCCCTGAGCATCAAACAGGTGTGGCCTAAAAACAAAAAACCTCCACTAGATACACAAAAGATCGGGGGAAGCAGTAAAGGAATACACACCTCAATGAAGGCATCCATTTCACTAAGGCAGAAAAACAAACAAAAGAAAATATAAAAGAACACCAATAAATATGACACAAACAATAAATAAACACAAATAAAATATGAAATTTATAAGTTCTAACTGTACAGGAAATGTAAATGGACTAAATTCTCCAATCAGAAGGAATGACATATCATCTCAACTACAGAGATGAATCTTAATCTTACAAAGTATAGGTAAACTTTACCAAGACCTTTTACATATTTGGCAGCTAAGCTGGGATGGAAATCCAAAAATGTCTGATTCTACAGTCTCTGTTCAAGGGAGGCTCTGAACCATATGTCAAAAGAAAATAGAGAAGCAAAGAAATGGCAGTTTCCTGATGCAGATGGTTAGTGTACTTTATAAATCCCAAATTACTCACAAGATTACTCATCTGGTGATCTATTTTAGAGACCAAAATTCAAAAACTAAATCACCAAGGATTGAAAAGAAAGGCCAACAAAGCTGGTAAGAATCACGTCTATAATGTTGATGACTTAATATGTCCAGTATAATAAAAATGGGGAAAATCTCTCAAAATAAAAGTATTTTCTTTTAGAAATTTATTTGGTGGTGGGAAAGTTGCACTGGTTAAGGGGGTATTCTTTACATGACTGAAACCTAATCACAATCATTTATGTAATCAAGATATTTAAATAAAGAAAAAAATGGGGAAAAAAGAAATTTATTTGAAAATAAGAATGTAAATAGATAATAAAGTATTATTCTTTGGTACAAGTGGTACTTTTCTAATACTTAGCTCCAAAAGAGTTTTTCATTTTATTAGTAATTGGGAGTTTGTCTCCTACACTATTAAAAAATGTATCAAAAACTATCCCTTGTGACCTGCAGCCCCATGATTTCTACAGCCATCTGAAAGTTCAACCTAAATGACCTTGAGAAATGCAATAGAAAGTGACTTGGCTTTATCTAAATAGTCTTGATTATTGAGTCATGAAAGATGATTGGGTTGTTTCATATTCCATCCTTGGTGGTTTCTGTATGTTCCATTCCTGACCCAACCCAATAGAGCTGGCTCACATCTTTCTTTGGCTTTAGCCATAGCAAGGAATACTTTGACATAATGACTGTTCACACACACACACACACACACACACACACACACACAAATCACACCCAACAACTCATTCAAAGCCCATCAGAAAGTGAATCATTTATCAATGAAATATTTGTTACTTCATGAAACACTCCACAAGAGGCAAAAAAGGGACAAAAGGGTAGATACTTCAGAAAAGAATTAGTGGAGCCCTACAAAACCTCTGTTACAGACTCAGGACTAAGCTCCTTGTGATAAAGACATGGTACCAAATAAAAATGAAAAACTTTGAGCTATGACTCACAAGTCCCAGAGGCCGAGTGATCAAGAATAATTTCATCTGACTTTTCTGGCCCAATGATGGCATAAGTGGCGCTAGAGGTAAGGTGTCCGCCTTGCAAGCGCTAGCGTAGGATGGACAGCGGTTCTATCCCCTGGCATTCCATATGGTTCCCCCAAGCCAGGGGCGATTCTGAGCGCATAGCCAGGAGTAACCCCTGAGCGTCAAATGGGTGTGGCCAAAAAAAAAAAAAAAAGAATTTCAGCAAGGACTTCTACGTGTTTTTCATTGGATTAGCTACAAAAAAGATCTTAAGTTTTCTCACATAATCTATTATACTTATGACTTACAATAATAAAGTGCTGAACAAAGGATAACTGACTTCACAAACTTCTGTCCTAAGGAATATGCTCCAAAAGGAATGAAAATGGATTAATATTTTTAAATGGATTAGTTTTGCTCACCAACTTAGAAAAGAAATATTAGTCAAGGTCAGTGATTAATCACACAGTACCTAATAATAGGCAAACCATATAAATAATCACAAAACATGGAACTAGACCATTGACTTAAAACTTTGGAAGCATAATCGAGCTCGATTTGATCTTGTTATCTGGTCTTGTTATCTGGTCTTGTTAACTGCTTGTGATGTTTCTTGGATTAGCTTTCTTACATTTCTGAGTCATCAGACCAGAATATACCTTCACCCATTTGTTTTGATTTGCTTTCCCTCTGTGACCTGTCTGCTAGAATCCTTTCTTGAGTCTCAAGATTAGTAGGGCTATCTCCCTACAAACTCTGGAAGTAACTTGTATTTGCTACTATCTTACCTGAGCGACAAGACCCTGCTTGTTTCTGTGGATCCCCCTAATGCTATCAGGATTATTTCTGTATTAGTCTATCCCCAATACCTATCCTAGTGCCAGAACAAAGGTAACCAGTAATTCTTGAAAGCTGAATGATATAAATCTCTTAGAATCTCATATACACTCCCTCTACTGTCAAATTGGAGAGTTTTCCATTTATCAAACTCTATATTTAAATTGCCCCAGAGAACCAGTGTAATCTGAAAATGTGGCATCATTCATATGTATCAGGAAATTGCCTTTTTTCATAGTATCTAAAAATTATATTGAACTTCCTTTTGATTATCCTTTCTAGAATTACGTTTAATACAAAAAGTGATTCCAATACCTACTTTAGAAGTTTTATTATTACTAGAAAAAAAGAGATCATACTGTTAAACTTTCCACTTTAAGTGTCTATAAAAAGGAAAACATTTCTTGCCCTTTTTGTCATCATACTCAACCTTCTCCGTCAAGGACTTGAGTCTAGCATACCAACATAGCTGTCACAGCTATTAAAGGTCAATTCTGATTATTATAAACTAGGCCCCCTTTTGGAAAAATTTAAGCCTCCAGGTACTACAAGCAATAAAGGACAAATCCATCTGAGCAGATGCAGTAACATTTCAGGATGCTATCTGGGTTCGCTGTGCCTGCTAGTCTTAGCACCTCATTTAGCCTTTGGTTTACTCTGGTTTAGGACTTTTTCAGTCCATCCATAGAGAATAAGGCTATAAAACCTCAGCCACCTCAGCCACCATACCTTGTGGGTTCACTTTCTGGTCCCCATTTTGTTACATAATACAAAGTTTGATTTGTCGTACTCATTTGGCACTATTTTGACTCTGTGGCTTACTTCTAAAGATATGTCTAACCTTTAGTAAAGTTTCAATAATGATTTTCATAACAGCAAGAAAATCATAAAGGAGGAAATAATGCATGTCTAAATTGTTAGAATTTGTAGTAACAGAGGCATTTCCAACCTTATTATGAACCATCAAAACATTGATTTGGCAAACCGAATTAATCCTAGTTTCTTTCACTCTTCTCCACTCTTCAATCTACCTGGAATGTTCTCCCAATCACCCGAGACTCTGCCCTTGATGTGCATTATCCACAGCCTGCTAGACCTCTGGGCTCTAGAGGTCAAGTATGCTTTCCTCTTTCCAAGCACCTTTCAGCTAGTTGAAACTTACTCTTCCTCTCAAGTCCCATAAGAACTTTATCTGCACTGCTGTTAGTACACTGATTTATAAACTCAGTGAATTTTTACAGCAGGCCCATTAAGCCAGATTAATTCTCAGCCTGGCTTTGTGATTTTCTGTAGACACATGTTTTCATCTCCGTTCCTAGAGAGAAAGACCCTTGAGGGCAAGTTTTCCGTTTGATTTATTTTAATATCCTACAATGCATTTTTGGTGTGGCTGTTGTTATGGCTGCCTGCCTCATTTTTCCCCTCTTCTGACAGTTACAAAGTTCTTTAGGGGTCCCCTATGCCCCTGTGGAAATCAAAAAAATGCTTCAAGTTTTGCATGTTCTCGTCCTTCCCTCTTTCTTTTGTTCCTGGTTTAACTTCTGTCCTCCTTGCCTACGATCCTCTCTCTTCATTCTTTCCTTCTTTCAAGTTATTTAACAAATGTTTAGTGAGGTCGGTACTTTTCTATGTGCTAAGGATTAAAAAGAAAACTCAATTGGGGATATTAATCTTGTTTCTCATTTATCATCATCATCACTGTTAGAGTTTAGGGAATAAGGTTATAATAGTGATAACATTTGTGGTTTTGTTGCTGACACAGTTACTACTTTCATCATGACCACCAAAGTATCCAAGACTTTTCACCAATATCTACATGTCCCTTATAGTTTCTCTCTTCATATCTTACCCTGTGATTCTTACCTTCTAATCTATTTTGGTTAAAACTGTTATTTATTTATTTATTTATTTATTTATTCTTTGGTTTTTGTGGGCACACCCAGTGATGCTCAGGGGCTCAGGGATTACTCCTGGCTATGCGCTCAGAAATAACTCCTGGTTTGGGGGAAGCATATGGGATGCCAGGGGATCGAACCACGGTCCCTCCTAGGCTAGCGCTTGCAAGGCAGATGCCTTACCTCTAGCGCCACTGCTCCATGTGCAAGGCAAATGTCCTATCACTTGCACCACTGATCCACCCCCATTTTGGTTAAAGACTTTAATGACTCTTTCAAAATCCATAAAATTAACTAATTTCCTCTAGGGAACATTCAAAGATGAGTTTAAAATTTAAGCCCAAAGGGCTGGAGTGATGACACAAGTGATAGGGCATTTGCCTTGCATGCTCTGACCTAGAACAAACCACAGTTGGATCCCCCAGTGTCCCATATGCCAGGAGCAATTTCTGAGTGCATATCCAGGAGTAACCCATGAGCATCATCAGGTCTGACCCAAAAACCAAAAAAAAAAAAATGCATGCCCAAGTTTAGAGAGCAAGAGGCAGAGAAGAGATCAGATACACTTCTAATGGCAACTCTTTATCACATCCTTAGCCTGTGTAGGACTAGCATGGTGGGTGGTGCTGGGGTATGTGGGAGAGATGAGGAAAAAAGTCCCAGATTCTATAGATCAGGGTATAGACACTGGGACAGCATCACCAACAAGTAACTGCAGAGAGTGGTAAAAAGCAAGTGCTGTAGCGTGTCACCTGGAAACTCTAAAGAGTGTTTATATCACAGAACTATTTCATACCAGACTAAGTAAACTGTGACTTACCCCTTAGGAATCACAGGGTTGTAAATTAGATGACACTGATCACAGTTGGGAAAATAGACTGAAAAGGAGAAAGCCCAGAAACACCACAATTTGCTGAAAATACATTTTTGTGTTGCATTTAAAAGTTTAGGAAGAAATTATGGAAACAGTGGAATAGACAAAAGCAACTGTTTGTGAGACTGGGTTTTTAAATTGGGTCATATATGTAAGGATCACCACTGCTTCATTTTGCTAACAGTTTTTTTTAATTTGTTCACTAATTTGCTGAAATAAACTCCACAGTGTGCAAATATTTTACATGTAGGCATGAAAGGACAAACCAGATGAAGAAAAAGGAATAAACATCCTGGAAAGTAAGTGAAAGGCTGTGTTCCAATATTAAGATTCAATTCACAGTAGAGCTTTAAAGGGAAAGGAGAGCATCAAATAAGGAAGCTAACTATTAGTTAATAGCAAGGGTTTATCTTAGAGCTCATGGTCAATTTACCTTCAACTTAAATACACCTGGCCTTGACCGAAACATTCCCATGGAGGGAGTTTTATGAGATAAAACACTGAGCAAGAAGCATGGGGGCTATTTCTAATCAAATCTGGAGAAGATCTTGCTGAGAGAGAGGTCAGTCACAAGTAGAGGGGCTGACAAAGGAGCATCATCTCCCTCATGTGTGGAGCATAAAGAAACATAGTAAGAAATAATAAATGTCCCAAGACAACAGAAACAGAATTGGCCTGCAGTATGAAACGTACCATAGCAAGGGGAATGGGGTAGGGAGGGGATAAGATGGGGTGTCCACTGAAGGAAAGTGTACACCCTGATGGAAGGAGAAGTGTGGGGCTCTGTTATGCATAAATCCCTTTCATTTACAGTATTGCAAGTGACCATGGTGCATCAGATAAAATTGAATTAAATCTATCTAGTATCCTTAGTTAAAAGTGGACATCAGTGCCTTTTAAAGGCCAGCAAAAGCAATCCTCTTTTGTAATTCAAGTGCTTCCTTTCAACCTCGGGGCTGTTCTCTCTTTTTGCTGGCTTTATTATTTCCTTTCAGTGGATTATAAAAGTACATGTACATAAAACTTCATGTTCCCTCTTAGTAGATTAATGCCTCACAGACTCAAGGCCCCAGGTTTGATCCTGGCTCTGTCTGACACCCTCTGACACACAAGGACATGCGAGCCCTTGTTCTGCTGCCAGCCCACACCTGACCAGGTGGAGTTTGTCAGCAGTAACATGGGGGACCCTGAACACTGCTGGGGAGGACTCCTAAATTATAGCTCAACTATTTTTAAATATAAGAATAGTATGTATTGGAAAAATATTTGCAAACCATGAAACATTTGCAGAACATGAACAAGAAAGAAAATGAACATTATTATACCATTATACCATCTGTACATATACTAGTCATTCTGATGCATTCTTCTGGTAATTTTATTGATATATGTTGACAAGGTATCTTTATACTTTGCTAACACTAACATATAACACTGTTATATGAATATCAAATAATATCTATAGCTTAATTTATGTTATATGGCATCTATAATTGTGACCTGGAAGGATCTTATATAAGAGAATATTAAAAATGGATATATAAAATTAATGTGTTTAAAGAAATGAGTACAATATGAGGATGTCATATTTAATCTTCATGCATGAAAACTTTAAATATATATGTCTGTATATGCATATTAATAATATTTCTAATGAAACTCATACTTTCAGAATTGACTAACTTCCTAACAGGATCAAGTAAATCACAGTTACTAGTGTCCTTTAGGAACAAAGTCTGGTAACACTGGGTTCATCCTCAGGCTACTGTCAGGGGCTATTCTATCAAGGGCACATGACTGGGATTCAAGCTCAGAGGAAACCAGGTTACCATCGTCAATGGTCTCCCTTAAGAACCTGGGCACTGATCCAATGTAATTCCTCTACTTAATACTTGATTCTTTTTTGAACATGACCTGCCCTGCAGCTTTAAAAAGAAATCGTTAGAGTTCTTTTCCTGACTCACTGAAGTCAATGTTACTTTCATGACATTATCCGATATGTCTTAGGGATAATTATGTTTTATAGTTACTGAAGTTATGGAAGTTAAAGGGTACAACACAAAATGACTAAGACTATAAAATACAGGGAAGCCACTGGCCAATAAGAACAAATCTGATGACAATTTGAACATGGATTATTTACATCAAAGGAGAAATGCAAATTTATTCAATTTTTGATGCCATATTCCTCGGCAGTTAATCACTCTGAACATTCATGTGATATGAAATAGTTATATGACATAAAATTTTAGTGTATCATAAACTACCATAAAATATTGAATTACTTTAGTGTTTGTAATGGTGCATTAAATTATTTACATATACCATACATGGCATATATGTATATATAGCATACACAAACCATATATCCCTGAAGAACAAATATGAACACTGAAATACATCTGATTTCAATAACAAAATGTTTTTTTAATAAATTTAAGCAACTGGTTGATTACAAGTGATCATCCCTTTGGTCATGTATTTTGTATTTTATATGCTATAATGCAGGTGTGGTTTGAAATTCAGGAAGGATCTCCAAGTATGTCTTTGACTTATCTCCCCATACTATGCTTCATATCATCCACCACTCACTGAATGCCTGCCCCTGGATATCCTAGAGACACCTCTAAGTTAGGGTACCTGAAACTGAGCTCTTTCTCTCACCCCAAACCTCTCTGCCATCCAACTCTAGCAAATAGATTGTCATCCTTACAGTACCAAGTCAGCCGAGAATTTTTCAATTTTTCTTTTTTTTTTTTATTTAAACACCTTGATTACATACATGATTGTGTTTGGGTTTCAGTCATAAAAGGAACACCACCCATCACCAGTGCAACATTCCCATCACCCAAGTCCCAAATCTCCCTCCTCCCCACCCAACCCCCGCCTGTACCCTAAACAGGCTCTACATTTCCCTCATACATTCTCAATATTAGGACAGTTCAAAATGTAGTTATTTCTCTACCTAAACTCATCACTCTTTGTGGTGAGCTTCCTGAGGTGAGCTGGAACTTCCAGCTCTTTTCTCTTTTGTGTCTGAAATTTATTATTGCAAGAATGTCTTTCATTTTTCTTAAAACCCATAGATGAGTGAGACCATTCTGCGTATTTCTCTCTCTCTCTGACTTATTTCACTCAGCATAATAGATTCTGTGTACATCCATGTATAGAAAAATTTCATGACTTCATCCCTCCTGACAGCTGCATAATATTCCATTGTGTATATGTACCACAGTTTCTTTAGCCATTCGTCTGTTGAAGGGCATCTTGGTTGTTTCCAGAGTCTTGCTATGGTAAATAGTGCTGCAATGAATATAGGTGTAAGGAAGGGATTTTTGTATTGTATTTTTGTGTTCTTAGGGTATATTCCTAGGAGTGGTATAGCTGGATCGTATGGGAGCTCGATTTCCAGTTTTTGGAGGAATCTCCATATTGCTTTCCATAAAGGTTGAACTAGACGGCATTCCCACCAGCAGTGGATAAGGGTTCCTTTCTCTCCACATCCCCGCCAGCACTGTTTGTTCTCATTCTTTGTGATGTGTGCCATTCTCTGTGGTGTGAAGTGGTATCTCATTGTTGTTTTGATTTGCATCTCTCTGATGATTAGTGATGTGGAGCATTTCTTCATGTGTCTTTTGGCCATTTGTATTTCTTCTTTGTCAAAGTGTCTGTTCATTTCTTCTCCCCATTTTTTGATGGGATTAGATGCTTTTTTCTTGTAAATTTCTGTCAGTGCCTTGTATATTTTGGAGATTAGCCCTTTGTATGATGGGTATTGGGTGAATAGATTCTCCCACTCAGTGGGTGGCTCTTGTATCCTGGGCACTATTTCCTTTGAGGTGCAGAAGCTTCTCAATATATTCCCATCTGTTAATCTCTGTTTTCACTTGCTTGGAGAGTGCAGTTTCCTCCGTGAAGATGCCTGAAGTCTCAATGTCCTGGAGAGTTTTGCCTATGTGTTGTTCTATATATCTTATGGTTTGGGGTTGGATATCGAGGTCTTTAATCCATTTGGATTTTACCTTCGTACATGATGTTAGCTGGGGGTCTAAGTTCAATTTTTTGCAAGTGGCTAGCCAGTTGTGCCAACACCACTTGTTGAAGAGGCTTTCCTTGCTCCATTTAGGATTTCCTGCTCCTTTATCAAAAATTAGGTGATTGTATGTCTGGGGAACATTTTCTGAGTATTCAAGCCTATTCCACTGATCTGAGGGTCTGTCCTTATTCCAATACCATGCTGTTTTGATAACTATTGCTTTGTAGTAAAGTTTAAAGTTGGGGAAAGTAATTCCTCCCATATTCTTTTTCCCAATGATTGCTTTAGCTATTCTAGGGTGTTTATTGTTCCAAACAAATTTCAGAAGTGCCTGATCTACCTCTTTGAAGAATGTCATAGGTATCTTTAGAGGGATAGCGTTGAATCTGTATAACGCCTTGGGGAGTATTGCCATTTTGATGATGTTAATCCTGCCAATCTATGAGCAGGGTATGTGTTTCCATTTCCACGTGTCCTCTCTTATTTCTTGGAGCAGAGTTTTATAGTTTTCTTTGTATAGGTCTTTCACATTTTTAGTCAAGTTGATTCCAAGATATTTGAGTTTGTGTGGCACTATTGTGAATGGGGTTGTTTTCTTAATGTCTATTTCTTCCTTATTACTATTGGTGTATAGAAAGGCCATTGATTTTTGTGTGTTAATTTTGTAGCCTGCCACCTTGCTATATGAGTCTATTGTTTCTAGAAGCTTTTTGGTAGAGTCTTTAGGGTTTTCTAAGTAGAGCATCATGTCATCTGCAAACAGTGAGAGCTTGACTTCTTCCTTTCCTATCTGGATTCCCTTGATATCTTTTTCTTGCCTAATCGCTATAGCAAGTACTTCCAGTGCTATGTTGAGTAGGAGTGGTGAGAGAGGACAGCCTTGTCTTGTGCCAGAATTTAGAGGGAAGGCTTTTAGTTTTTCTCCATTGAGGATAATATTTGCCACTGGCTTGTGGTAGATGGCCTTAACTATATTGAGAAAGGTTCCTTCCATTCCCATCTTGCTGAGAGTTTTGATCAAGAATGGGTGTTGGACCTTGTCAAATGCTTTCTCTGCATCTATTGATATAATCATGTGGTTTTTATTTTTCTTGTTGTTGATGTTGTGTATTATGTTGATAGACTTACGGATGTTAAACCAGCCTTGCATTCCTGGGATGAAACCTACTTGATCGTAGTGGATGATCTTCTTAATGAGGTATTGAATCCTATTTGCCAGGATTTTGTTGAGGATCTTTGCATCTGCATTCATCAGCGATATTGGTCTGTAATTTTCTTTTTTCGTAGCATCTCTGTCTGGTTTAGGTATCAAGGTGATGTTGGCTTCATAAAAGCTATTTGGGAGTGTTTCTACTTATTCAATTTCATGAAAGAGTCTTGCCAGGATTGGTAGTAGTTCCTCTTGGAAAGTTTGATAGAATTCATTAGTGAATCCATCTGGGCCTGGGCTTTTGTTTTTGGGCAGACATTTGATTACTGTTTTTATTTCATCAATGGTGATGGGGGTGTTTAGATATGCTACATCCTCTTCTTTCAACCGTGGAAGATTATAAGAGTCCAAGAATTTATCCATTTCTTCCAGGTTCTCATTTTTAGTGGCATAGAGTTTTTCAAAGTAGTTTCTGATTACCCTTTGAATCTCTGTCATATCAGTAGTGATCTCTCCTTTTTCATTCCTAATACGAGTTATCAAGTTTCTCTCTCTCTCTTTCTTTGTTAGGTTTGCCAGTGGTCTATCAATCTTATTTAATTTTTCAAAGAACCAACTTCTGCTTTCGTTGATCTTTCGGATTGTTTTTTGAGTTTCCACTTCGTTGATTTCTGCTCTCAGCTTTGTTATTTCCTTCTGTCTTCTTATTTTTGGGTCCTTTTGTTGAGTACTTTCTAGTTCTATTAGCTGTGTCATTAAGCTACTCAGGTAAGCTCCTTCTTCCTTCCTGATGTGTGCTTGCAAAGCTATAAATTTTCCTCTCAGTACTGCTTTTGCTGTGTCCCATAAGTTCTGATAGTTTGTGTCTTTATTGTCATTTGTTTCCAGGAACCTTTTGATTTCCTTCTTGATTTCATCTCGGACCCACTGGTTATTGAGTATGAGGCTGTTTAACTTCCAGGTGTTAAAGTTTTTCTTCTGAGTCCCTTTGGAATTTACAAATAATTTCAGAGCCTTGTGGTCAGCGAAGGTAGTCTGCAAAATTTCTATCCTCTTGATCTTATGGAGGTATGTTTTATGTGCCAGCATGTAGTCTATCCTGGAGAATGTCCCATGTACATTGGAGAAGAATGTGTATCCAGGTTTCTGGGGATGGAGTGTCCTATATATATCCACTAGGCCTCTTTCTTCCATTTCTCTCCTCAGGTCTAGTATATTCTTGTTGGGTTTCAGTCTGGTTGACCTATCCAGTGTTGACAAAGCAGTGTTGAGGTCCCCCACAATTATTGTGTTGTTATTGATATTGTTTTTCAGATTTGTCAACAGTTGTTTTAAATATTTTGCTGGCCCCTCATTTGGTGCATATATGTTTAGGAGAGTTATTTCTTCCTGCTCTACATACCCCTTGATTAATATAAAATATCCATCTTTGTCCTTTAAAACCTTCCTGAGTATAAAGTTTGCATTATCTGATATTAGTATGGCCACTCCAGCTTTTTTATGGGTGTTGTTTGCTTGGATAACTTTTCTCCAGCCTTTTATTTTGAGTCTATGTTTGTTCTGACTATTCAGGTGCGTTTCTTGTAGGCAGCAGAAGGTTGGATTGAGTTTTTTGATCCATTTAGCCACTCTGTGTCTCTTAACTGGTGCATTTAGTCCATTGACGTTGAGAGAAAGAATTGTCCTGGGATTTAATGCCATCTTTATATCGAAATTTGGTGTGTCTTTTGGTCAGTCTTGTCTTATATTAGGTCTTTCAGTTTTTCTCTTAAGACTGGTTTTGAGTCTGTAAAGTTTCTGAGCTGTTTTTTGTCTGTGAAACCATGTATTCTTCCGTCAAACCGGAAAGTGAGTTTTGCTGGGTACAGTATTCTAGGTGAAGCATTCATTTCATTCAGTCTTGTCACAATATCCCACCACTGCTTTCTGGCATTTAGTGTTTCTGGTGACAGGTCTGCTGTAAATCTCAAGGATGCTTGCTTGAATGTAATTTCCCCTTTTGATCTTGCTGTTTTCAGAATTCTGTCTCTATCTGTGGGATTTGGCATTGTGACTAGGATGTGTCTTGGGGTGGTTTTTCTTGGGTCTCTTTTGGTTGGTACTCTTCGAGCATGCAGGATTTGATCACATATATTCTTTAGCTCTGGGAGTTTCTCTTTAATGATGTTCTTGACCGTTGATTCTTCCTGGAAATTTTCTTCCTGGGTCTCTGGGACTCCAATGATTCTTAAGTTGTTTCTGTTGATCTTATCATAGACCTCTATTTTCATCTGTTCCCATTCTTTGACTAATTTTTCCATGGTCTGTTCATTTGTTTTAAGTTTTTTTTCCAATCTCTCCTGTTGTATGGAATTGTTATGTATCTCATCTTCCACAGCACCAAGTGTATTCTCAGCTTCTGATACCCTGTCCCAGAGCTTATCCATTTTGTCATTCACTTCGTTTACTGATTTTTTCAGGCCTGTTATTTGACATGTTATTTCAGTTTGAAGTTTTGTAATTTCTGTCTTCATATTTTCTTGATTCTTATTAGTGTTCTCTTATATTCTATTCATGGTTTCTTTGAGTTCTTTGAGTATATTCCATATTGCTACTCTAAAGTCCTTATCTGAGAGATTGATTAGTTGGTTGGTCGTTAACTGGTCATCAGAATTGTCATCTTCATTCTCTATGTCTGATGCTGGCCTGCGTTGTTTCCCCATTGTCACACTTGTATTGTGGGTTTTTCTACGTGTTGTGGTGGTATTCATCCTTTCTGGATGGGCCGACTTGCCTCCAAGGTAGGGGAGTCCTCCGTGGATGAAGCCTCACACAGGATCAAATCTTAGGCCCAAGCGCGCAGCAGAGAAGACAGTCTGGAGAGAAATTCTTGCTTCTGTGATCCAGCACAGTTGTTAGTGTGGTTTTTTCCTTCTTGTGATGGTGTTCTTTTTTTAGAAAGAGCGCACGGCTGCGTAGCGAAGTGGAGCTAAGTGCCTTCTGGAGCCTCTTTTCAGCCCACTCTCAGGAGGTTCACGCAACAGGATAGCAGAGAGACACACACAGGCAGCACTCACAGTTTTTCACAGTCGGGCCCCACTGGTCAGGCGTAGTTTTCACTCGCTCGCTGGGCAGCTTCAGAATGCTGTATTTTTGGGGTTCACTTCCCAGGACTCTGAGGAGAGTCACTGGCTCGCTGGGTAGCTTCCAAATGTAGTTTCTTGGGGTTCGCTTCCCAGGGCTCTGAGGAGAGCTTCCAGAGTTCAGGAAAGACAGAGAAGGGTAGGACAGGGCTCCCTTCCGGTGCTCAGTTCCTCAGAAGAAGCACAGCCCGGTGGAGACTTTGCAGGTAGAGCAATCAGCACTCTGCCTGGAAACCCCCACATGCAGCCATTTCTCACTCACTCACTGGCTCGCTGGGTAGCTTCCGAATGTAGTTTCTTTGGGGTTCGCTTCCCAGGGCTCTGAGGAGAGCTTCCAGAGTTCAGGAAAGACAGAGAAGGGTAGGACAGGGCTCCCTTCCGGTGCTCAGTTCCTCAGAAGAAGCACAGCCAGGTGGAGACTTTGCAGGTAGAGCAATCAGCACTCTGCCTGAAAACCCCCACATGCAGCCATTTCTCACTCACTCACTGGCTTGCTGGGTAGCTCCCAAATGTAGTTTCTTTGGGGTTCGCTTCCCAGGTCTCTGAGGAGAGCTTCCAGAGTTCAGGAAAGACAGAGAAGGGTAGGACAGGGCTCCCTTCCGGTGCTCAGTTCCTCAGAAGAAGCACAGCCCGGTGGAGACTTTGCAGGTAGAGCAATCAGCACTCTGCCTGAAAACCCCCACATGCAGCCATTTCTCACTCACTCCTCAATTTTTCAATTCAATTTCAATTTTCAATTCTTTTTCAATTCCTCCACTGAAAGCATTTTCAAACTCCCCATCTCCTATGATGCCAACTCTTTCATCAAATCATTGCTTTGATGAGAAAAAACTCATGAAACTGTTGAATCCAGGTGCTACATTCATGTTCACTGCTACCTGCTCTACATCCTTGACCCAATTTCTTGTCCACAAGTTCATCCTCTACAGTAGCTTCTAGTCAAGTCATAGTCAAAAGATTTCTCCAATTTATGCCCTACCTTGACCTCAGGTCTGTTCTTATAAAAGTTCATGTGACCATATGTTATTCTTCTCAAACACATTCAATTTGATTGAAGTTGCTACTTCAATCTTTGAACAGCCTCTTTCATGAGCTTCAGGAAAGCACAAGCATTTATGGAATCCTGTAAATTTGTAGAGCCCCAGCACAAACAGAATGAAGGCCCTTATACTACGCAAAGGAATATAAGATCCAACAAAGTCATCTGTTAAACTCTCAAGCTATTGACTTCCTACATATGCAGACCACGTATGAATTTAGAATTCTGGGACTTTTCAGAATCATTGATCAAAACAAAAGCATAGGAAAAACAATGAGTCTCCAGCCAGCACCCCCAATAAATTCCTCTTTCTTTCCACTAATTGGCTCCATGAATAGTTGGGGGTATGCCACAGATAGCCTGGAATAATGTGAGAGCTTGATCACACCCCTTGCCTACAGTGACCTTCAAGCTAGAAGTATCACTACCACTGGTTACTACCATCTCTAGAGCTCTGCCAGCACAGAAGAACTCCACTGATCTGGAATATGAACTTGGAATCATCTAAGCAGGTCTTCTTGCAGTCCCCTGTGCCTGGACCCAGACTGTGAAGTCCTTTTTTTTGTTTGTTTGTGTGTTTTTGTTTGGGGGCCACACTGGGTGGTGCTCAGGGGTTACTCCTGGTTCTGCGCTCAGAAATCACTCCTGGTAGACTCGGGGAAACATATGGAATGCCAGGAATCAAACCTGGGTCCATCCCAGTTTTGGCTACATGCAAGGCAAATGCCCTACTACTGTGCTATCTCTCTGGCCCCCAGACTGGGAAGTCCTTGGCTCTCGACAAATAAATACTCTCTCAAGTGAAGGATACAAAACCAAATTGCCAATTGCCCAAGTTTAAGGATAATGCTGTTCTTCACTACGCCCCACATCAGCAACACAAAGGCCTTTTGGTTGCTGAAATATTTCAAGTGTTTGTTTTTGTTTTGTTTTTTTACCTCCTCTTATTTAAACAAAAACGAATATAATACTCTTCCCAGGAATAGGCAGGCACATTCTTATAGTTTTTTTTTTTTTAATTCCATCATCCCTCATTATTTCTTGGAATTCTGAAATCTTCATTAAACCTCCTAAGTCTATTACAGGGCTTTTGGTTCCATGGTACTCTGGATATAGATTTAATGAATAAATTAGAAAATGAATGAATCAATCAATTAGAACCTTATCTCCAGCTCATCCTGTGTTTCTATTCTGATTGCTAAATCCATCAGGAGTTCCAAGGGAAACATAATATAAAATGGTGTTTCAAGGACTGGAGCAAAATTGGCTCTTTATACTAATATAGAGTAAGGGAATCCATAAACAGTAAATTAGGTAGGTGTCCATGAAGAGACCATGTGTATATGTTTTCTTGGCTGTCTGTGCAGCTAAGGAGAAGCTGTGTGTAAACCAGAGAGGCACTACTGAGAAGGCACAGATTTTCACAATATATAGCCCTTAATTATCTCATGGAATTAATTCTAGAATGGAGCAAGATAAAAAAATTGTCCTTTAAGATTTCTCCCTCGATAGCCCCAATAACTTGTTAAGTGTTCATTCTAAATTATAGCACAGCATGACAAAAAGTCATAAAGTCTTCCACCTAGAGTATGTAGTATTAGTACTTACAAAATGTGTATACCTTTCTATGTACCTCTAAGGGTTAGTGTGAAGACTAATTGGATTGCTATAGGGCAAGAAGGTAGTTCAAATAATAGAGCAAATGTCTTACCTGTGTGAGGCTCTGAGTTTGATCCTGGCATGTCTTAACCCATTAGCACTGTGTGCCAGGTGCTTAGAAATGGGTTTAAAGCAATTCATGATAACAATGTTCAGTGATTATAAACATATCTTCTTCTTCTTCTTCTTCTTCTTCTTCTTCTTCTTCTTCTTCTTCTTCTTCTTCTTCTTCTTCTTCTTCTTCTTCTTCTTCTTCTGGTGTCCCTTTCTTCTTTTATTTCTAGTGCTTAATTATTATTAATATCAAACATCCATTTCAACCATATTGATCTCCTGGCAATACTGGCACTAATACTTTATATTTATATTATCTTGTTTAGCATTGTTTTCAAATGCAAATAAGTAATTTGAATTAAATTAACCATGAGCCTTAAGATGCACTGGTTGTTAACAATCATTCTCAGAGATTCTATGCACTGAAGAATTTTATGATTTACATTATCTCTACTGGATGGTAGGTGTTTCTGTTATTAGGGAAGATAAAGAAGACAAGTGGCAGTGAAATCAATACTTTACCAGTCAGCTTTGATATTGCATCATTTAGATTATTTTAAAATTTTGTGTTTCCTATTTTTTGTTTTACATATGCTAATATTTACTAATGTTTCAGTCACACTTGTTAAACTTCACATAATTTAAAATTCGTAAGTGTAACAGGTTTGTGTATTTTTAGATGCCTTCTTAAATTTTCAACATGGGCTCACCACCAAGCGTTATACTGTAGTAGTTAAAAAAATAAATTGCAAAGGAATGAGGGAGAATGAAAAGAGAGGAAACAGCTGTGAGAATAGGGCAGCCCTGGGCCACAGCTGTGTCCTCTCCCCTCACGCACACAGCTGGACTCCAGAATTGATTCCTTCAAATTTCGCCAAATTATGGCCCAAAGAATCTGAGTTGTGTCTGATGTGTCCCACTTTCAGGCCTGGCCCTCAAATGCATGTAATTCTTCATCCTTTTTCACTTTCATGTCAATATGAAACTTTTATAAAATGCAAACGTGCAAAGCTGCAAGTTGACTGAGAGTCTAAATCATTACTTGGAAGGATGCCACTCATCAACCAGAAACACCCACTATGTGACTAAGAATAAAAATTCTATTTAGTGAGCCCCTGAAATTTCCAGGTTTTTCTATTTACAATATAATTAGCATATAATAATCATCAAGAAGCCCCACTACTTTAGATAGACAGATTAGTGGTTTGGTCTAGCAGTGGTCCTAAAGCTTTTTAAATAGGGGGCCAGTTCACTGTCCCTCAGACTGTTGGAGGGCCAGACTATAGTAAAAACAAAAACTATGAACAAATTCCTATGCACACTGCATACATCTTATTTTGAAGTGAAGAAACAAAATGGGAACAAATACAGTATGTGGCCGAAGTTTGAGGACCACTGGTCTAAAGTATTACGATTTGATAGATTTGGTAGTAAACCCATAATAATTCTGTATTGTTCATACCAATATCCTGAATCAAAACTTGTGGCACAAAGAAGTGATTGAAATATACTATATAAGGAGAAACAACAAGGTTCCAAATATTTACTGGAATAAAAACCTATACATTTAGAACTTTATATTAGGATAGAGATTATTCAACCTTAACTTCATAGGATGTTAAGCTATAACTTTGAAAACTATCTCTGAAGTATATTTGATATTGTCCTAAAAAATATCAGAGGGGGCAGTGAGACAGTGCAATGGATAGGGTGTTTGTCTTGCACATAACTGACCTGGCTTCGATTCCTGACATTCCCAAAGGTTTCCTGATCCCACAAGGAGTGAGTCCTGAGTGCAGAAACAAGAGTAACCCCTGTGTGCAGCCCAGTGTGGCTCCAAAATAAAACAAAACAAATACCAGAGGCTACCAACCAGTGACTTCATTATAATGACACTTTTGCTTTTACAAATACACTCTTTTAGCACTTCCAAGCACTTGAAGATCCTAGGTGATAATAGGAGAGAAAAGCTGATAATTGTGAAGTATGCTAATTTATGCTAATTCATGTTGTCACTTTAAAGGAATGCCTCAAACTTGACCAGAAGTACTATGAACATGCAGCACTAACTTTCACAATTATGGAACAATTCCTTGTCCACTACAGTTGACATAAAACTTTGATTCCAGCAGCTTCCCCACCACTGAGTTCCATAATATTAGAAAATCAAGTGGACTCCATGGAGCCATCATTCAAGATGGACAATGAGCAATCTCTGCACAGAAGCCACTCCTGAGTCCCACTTAATTTAGAAAAATTGGGGAAACCTGTGCATTACAGAGCTAACTAGAGGACCTGGATTGACTTAGAGATGAATAAAAGGAAATGATTATCACTCCTACATAAAGACATTTGGAAACAAATTAGTTCATTTTACTTCTAAAACATAATTAAGATCGTTTCTGTGATAGCAATGTTAAGATATTCTCAATTGTGTGATATAACAAAATGTAGTAGGGATATAATAAATGCCCAAAGGTAACAGAACCTGAGGCCTGCTTGTCAGTAGGATACTAATCACAAGGGGTGGGGACACTAGGACAATAGTGAACAGAAGGGAAAACTCTGATGGAAGGTTTGGTACTAGAAAGTTTTAGGCACAAAACTACCAAGAGCAATATTGTAAACCAAGGTGTCTAAAATAAAATTTTATTTATTTATTTATATTGATACTATGAAAATAAAAATTAAATAAAAGGTAGTCCCTTGAGAATGTTTCAGATTATGCTACAATAGAATAACTGCTTTCTCAGGGGTGTCTCTATTTTGCGCACCAAGGTAGCAATATTTTGATACTACCTTCAAATTATATCAACTCCTTCCTGTATCCTCTCTTTTCACCACAACTGAACTCTCTGACCTCAAACTACCAGTGAGTAGTTGATGCAATTAAGTTTTTAAATCATAAAGATTAAGGATAAGAAATTTTTTAATGATCATAAGTAATGTATAACTCAACTCAAAAGAAGCTGAAATAATAGAACTTTTTAAAATGTCAAGATTCATCCAGGGTATAACCACTTGAGAAATGTATTTCACAAATTTTAGTGCAGCCTCTGGCACAGAAGATATGAAAACCACTAGGCCGGAGTAGCTTTAGAACACAGTGAGAAAGAAGACTATGTACCTACCAGCATCATTAACTGTAGAAAGCACACACAAAATTCCTCAAGTGTCTTGTTCAACTGTTTCTCCCCAGCCTTCAGAGTTTCTGAATGTCTTCAGATCAAAATTATCTATACTTAGAAGCATAGGAGATGAGAAGCATTAACTGATTACCAGTTAAGTAGGTCTGATTACCCATTTGGTTCCTGAAACTATAAATGCCTAGTATTAAGTTTGAGTTAAAGGAGCTGAGTTCCCTGGAAAGTACTGATTGTGCACGTTAGTGGCAAATGGATTCTGGGTGTTGAGAACAGATTTTCTCACTCTGCGGTCATTAAACCAAAACTTATGTAAGGGGGATAAAAGACCAAAGTAGCATAAAACAATCTCAATTCTGTGATAAATGTAATTTGTTGTCTTGCCGCCTTCTCTATTACCCTAAGTTTTCATTAGACTTGAAATTCTAGCATTAATTATTTAACTGCAAACCCATGCTTGTGCCATTGCAAAGAGTATCTTATAGGAATCAATGCTCACTAACCTCTCTGACCTGGTTCTTGGGAAGATGCTGCCTATAGACCTCTGTGACTCCAAAATATCCAGTCAGACTTGAATCACTCGCAGCATTAATTACTCATACAAGGCAAGTTGAGCTAGAACATCCCAGGAATAAGTCAATGATACTTAAATGAACACATCTCTAGGCTGTACTAGCTATTAAAGAAAGCACCCAGGCATTTTCTCAATCCTTCATCTCTAGAATATAAACTTCAACCATTGTGTTAAAAATTCAGAACTAATTTTCTCTATATCTTTAAAATGGTACCAAAATTCTGTCCTCTGAAAAATTCACAAATACATCGCTGTTCTCTAAACTACACAAATAGAAGTTCAGGGCTAGACCAATACATAGTACAGCAGGTAGAGCACTAGTCTTGCATGTGTGTAACCTAGGTTTTTATCCTTGGTATCTGCTATGGTTTCCCCAATACTGCTAGGAATAACTCCTGAGAATCTGAGCATCGTCAGGTGTGGGTCCCAACCAAAAAATAAAAAGTTGACATGATTTATAGTTAACAAAAGCAATCTAAGACACTTCATTGACAGATTAAATATTTACCATAATCAAAACCAACAAGATTTTTACAATTATGAGGCTTTAGTCTAGCAGAAGAAATACAGTAAATGTTCAAAAAATAAGCACTGAGCAAAACATTAGCATCAGCAGGAGTGATTGCTGAAATTCAAGAACAGATAAAGGATGTGATGAAAACATCAAGAAATAGTTAAATCAGTGGGAAGGAGAAAAAAAAGAAATAGTTAAATCTGAGTAGGGTTTCTGGGGAAGTTGGAAGAAAGATGAGTATGCATTAGCAGGTCAAGATGGTGGCGGTACAGCTACTGACCCTTGACCCTTGAGCTCTAGTTGCTTCATTTTTTTCCCCTGTCTTTCTGACCTTGAACTTTTCTATAATCCCATCCCTTACATTTTCAGGGTTCATGACTCTCCTTTCCATCTGTTCCCAGAGAACCTAGGGTCCCCCCCAACTGCTTTTTTGCCTGTACACAGCATCCAATGTGCCCTCCTTTCAAGCTTCTATAATCACTTCTGAAATCTGTTCACTGCATCAATATCTGCAAGCCCACTTGTTCCTCTCACACTCTCCTACTTAAAATTCTTCGGTCTCCCAAAAATCTGCAATGCAAAACCCAATACCTTCCATAAGACACAAACTTTTTCTTCTCTTAGCTGAAATTTTTAGGAAATACTTTCCAAAGGCTGATGGTTATCTACCATTGTAACCCCTGCCCTCTTTGTTTATTTATTGAATGCGTGAAGATAAGAATATGTTACCAATAATGGTAACCAAGGATAAGGAGACAAATGAATTCTGTGGACTGGAATAGCTTTTAAATAAATTTCCAGTGAAAATGAGAAATAAAATAAAATACTGTCATTTACTGTTAGAATTGCCTCAAGAAAGTCATATGATTATAAATGCTATCAAATAATTAACTTGTTTAAATGTTAAGATCATGCCCATAAATACAAATCTTCTTATCTTATTATAAGAGAAGCATTTCTTTTTATAATATAAGCAAAAGTCATTATTTGCTGTGTTCACACCCTTGGTTACAGATACAGGGCCTGAAACCCATTTGACTGAGAAGCTACAAGAATCTCTTGGGGAAAGGCCTAGTTTCCTCAGAACACTTTATAACTTTCCACTTGTCATCTGGCTTGAATCTTTTACAGATTCAAAGATACAGAAATAAATCACAAATTAAAAATTTTAGCTACTTTCTCCATTATTAGTCACATTTTCTTCTGCAAGTTAGCTTCATATTCTCCCTCACAGTAATAATTAAAAAAAATTAAAATTACTGGGGCCGGGAAGGTGGCGCTAGAGGTAAGGTGTCTGCCTTGCAAGCCCTAGCATAGGATGGACCACGGTTCGATCCCCCGGCGTCCCCTAGGGTCCCCCCAAGCCAGAGGCGATTTCTGAGCGCATAGCCAGGAGTAACCTCTGAGCATCAAACAAATGTGGCCCAAAAACCAAAAAAAAAAAAAAAAATTAAAATTACTAACTAACCCTGATAACACTTGGAAATTTGAAAGTAGCAAACCTGAGCAAATGAATACTTTATGGTCTAATTTGTCATACATGTTACTGGGAGAGAAAATGGCCATAAAGAAAAGGAAAAAGGGAAAACAACAGTGAAAGTTTTCTATCCAGATGTTGATCTTAAACACTGGAATACATAAAAAATGTTCCATGATATTTGTGAATAAGTGATAGAATTAAGAACTGAACATTTAAGACTTAGTGACTTGATTTAGGAGCAGATCAGCCTAAAACATAGATTATACTAGGACATGAGGGACTTTTCTGAATCAATCAGATTGAGATGATGAATTCTTCCAATGGGTCTAGAGAGACAGGACAGTGTTTGTATGAATATTGTGCACATAGTTGAAGCAGTTGCCTCACACATATAGCTAACCTGAGTCCGACCACTGATATCTCATATAATTTCCCAAGCCTACCAAAAGTGATTCCTGAATGCAGAGGCATAAATAGCCCCTGAAAACTACCAGAATCAAATCGAAACAACAAACAATGAATTCTTCCCACATGCATGATGAACTTAACAGACATTATGCCCAAAGCCCTTTACTTCATACCCTTTAGAACTTAACAGACATTATGCCCAAAGCTCTTTACTTCATACCCTTTAGAATTAACTTAAGAGGAATTTTGATCCAAAAAAGGAAAACACAATGCACCACTAGGCATTTCTCATTTATTTATGATTAGCTTTATGTACTTGTATTTGTGTCACTCATGAAAACTTGTGAGGGTCAGTCACGCCCAGTTGATACTCAGGGAACAAAATATAGTACTTGACTGCCATATTTTCTCCAGTCCTAACCTTGTCCTTCATTAAAATGAGCCTCATAATCACATATAAACCTGTGGTAATATCCATATGTATGAATAATTAATAAATAAAAATGCAGTATCAGAATAATCATCAGATAATCATCAGATTAAAATCGTGAGTGGCATGAGGCATGGGTGGTTTCTTGAGACTAACAGGGTTTTCTTGGAATCATTAGCTCACAATCAATTCATTGGGCTTGTGATGAGACACAGCCTGGCCAAACTTCTTGTTTTGACGATTGACTCTTCCTTTTTTGTGTTCTGCAAATATTGCTACTCTCACAATAACCTATTAAATCTTCTCCCGCTAGGCTTATTATTTTCTGTTTCCTGTTCTTTTTATTCCTCATTTGTTTTTGCTTTGCATTCACAGAGTTCTAAGTATTTTCCTTCTCACTCGAGGCTACTAGAGAGAAAAGATCATCTACATTCATCTCTTTATCCACATCCTGTGTGTTCTTCCCAATGGGAGCACAGCAGTATTGAATTGTTTTGCTATTTGGGACTTTTATGATCATTAACAGTGACCAGGATTAGACAAGATTATATAGCCTATTAGTGACTGATTTAAGCAGCAGACTTGAGAGCAAAAAAGTGTGGTTAAGAACAGTCTCATATGTGTGCAAACATATAAGGGACAGGTCTCTATTCATGGTGTTAAGCCTCTCGAATTTCTTCAGGATTTTCATTTTTTTCTCCATAAGCCCCAAGCATCTGAGCTGTCTCCTCCTCCCAGCCTTTTGCTGTGTGGGCTACAGTTCAGGAGAGAACCTGGAGCAGTGATGGAGGAGGCAGAGCTGAAAAGAGATGGCAGAAGGTAGTAGAGCTATGGATCTCCGGAGTCTGAGGTCACCTTTGCTGGCAATACACTCTTGGTTTTCCTCTGGACTTGTACAATGAAGAGAGAACTCAGTTTGTATTTAATTACTGTTTTGCTAATCTGGTCATTTAAAATCATCTAACAATGCTATTTTTCAATTTACTTTCCTATGAGTTTTTCCTTCTTTTTAATGCAGCAATTAAATATCACTGATTAAGTCTGACAAATGGGGAAAAACAGCAACCCTTATTTTAAAAATGACATATTATATGCCATCTCCTGCAATTATATATACCATATGTACCCTCTCCTGTAATATATATAATATAATATATAAATATATTTTTATAATTTATATATTTATAGATATACATCTGATAATAAAATTTATAATTATATAAATATATAGCATATATAAATATTCATATTTAATAGAATATAAATGTTATTTAATTATATTAAATATATTAAATATTATTTAATTATAATATGATTTTAACAATATAATGATATTTAATACAATATACTATAATATAATTTAATATATTTATAAATTTATATATTATATTTAACCATAATTTTTATATTTATAATTTTTATATTTATAAAATATATATTTACATACATTTATATATTGCAGGAGATGGTACAATGGACCTAACAGCTCCTGATCCTGCTGAGGATGCCCACAATTTATGAAAATATAAAAAAAAGAAAATTAAAAAGCATGTTTATAAAGTTCACAAGCTGAACAAATGTCAGAATTCAAGGACCCACAACACCACACCACCCTCCAAGAAGCTTCAGAGCAGAATCAGAGGGGGAGGGATCCTTTAATCCTGGCAATTCAGGGACGTTAATGATGAAAGGAATACAGAGAGGCAGGGAGTAATGACAGGAGGCAACAGGTTTGATGTCTGCCAGCCCTGGGCCTCTGTCCATCCAGCTGGCTGTGAAAGGCTGTCAGGTTCAGAATAGCCAATGAGCGTCTTGAAAGCTCATGCAAGAAAAGAGGGAGCAGTGGTCTCATAGATCATTTAGGGAAAGGCTAGGAAGGCTTCTGGGCAGAACAATGAAACTTTGAACTCTAGCAGAACCTCACATGAAGGAGACCTCTGAGGCCACAGTGAGCAGCCATCTTACTTCCCTGGAAAACAGAGTATTCAGGGATGCGTTTCTTCTTCTTTTGAAGTTTCTTCCCTTCACCTTTTCTCTTATTGGACACAAGGTGCATCTATACAGTGTTGACTCTACAGTTTTCATCTATTTATTTGACAAACATTTGAGTGCCAGCCCTGTACTCAGTGCCATGAGTTTTCTGAGATGAATCACCTAACAACCTCTCTCAATGCTCTAACTCAGCAGAGAAGACACCCCAGAATGCTGGTCATTACTCTCTCTAGAAGGATGATCAGGGAGAGCTTATAGGGAGGAAAGAACCATGTCTGTAGTTATGGAAGAATTCCTAGTAAAGGGCATCTTTCAGTTAGATCTTGCAGGTCAATAGGAACTTATCAGGAGTATAAGAAATGATGGGCTTAGAATAAACTACCAAGGCATAGTTGAAAGTGAGAGGCAGATCATTTGAAAATTTATGATTTTCTTAATGTTCTTAAAAACAGATGGTTTTAAAATTCAAATGAGGTAGAGAGGCATATCAAGTGCTTTGAATTATGTCATAAATTAGTTTTGATTTGGGGCATCAAATGTTTTCATTTAAAAATTTAACTTTCATATTATGAAATAATTCAATTGTTTTTCAACAGTATTCTAGAAATTAGAAATCTGGTTAAATTTTGCTTCAATCATTAACATTCTGCTTTCTGAATATTTTAAGATTATATTGTAAAAAGTTGGGTCAACACCCAGGATACAAAAAGCTCCATCAAATATACATATTTGCACCTCAAATTTTCTACACCTTAGAGTGACTTCAACCAAGAAACTTCAAGATAGTTCTCTGGCTTTTGATTAAATGCACAAGAATGGTACCATTGAAATAGAATAACAGACAGAGCAGGTTACAGTCCAAAGCCCTCACACAGTTTTCATTAACAACCATGAATTTTGGGGTCATGTTTCTTGACATAAGATTGATCTTTTAATTCTTCTACTAAAAATGTTAACTTAATTATAAATAATTGTACATCACTGTGCTTAAATAAAATTAATTTTAATAAAAGTTTAAACATAGCAATGTAAAAAGTTAGTAAGCAGTTACATTTTCTTTTTTAAGGTTCTGACACATAAACAGACACCATATAATCACAATCACTGGTGCTAAACCACTTTTCCCATATTATCATTTGACCTCTGCTCCTCTGGCCACATTGCTTAGCAAATTCAGATTTTTTTTCCAACAAGGCTCAAAATATTTGGCATAAGGCCATTTGAACTTCCATAGCAAATAAATGCATTAAACTGGAGAACAAATGTGCAGTGCATCTATCATTAATTTCAAAGCTCTATAATATATCAATTCCTATGTATGTGAACCCTAAGTTGTGTATTCAGTCTCTTTATGCCTTAGGTTGTTCTCAGGTAAATAGGAGATTACAGTATTTTGTAGGACTTCTGCAGGACTTAATGCACTAAGAAATGTATCAAATATAGCTATTTATTTTGGCTTGTGACAATTTTTTATAAGTCAGCAATCTATGGACACTGGGTTTAATACAAGTGTTCCTCCTTGAGGGCTACATTAATTAGTAACATGTCATAACTAATGCTTCTGATACCAGAGGGGAACAATCATTTTCAAAATAAACATCATCAAACATATAATACCTAAGGGAAATGGAGAAAATTCAATATTTCATGAATGTTAGAAAATTATATTCCTAACATGCTTAACTCTAGAGTTAATGAAAATAAAAGTGAATGTCATATATGGTCTTTTCATCATCGCCTATATCAAGGTAATTAAAAAGCAAAATTTTCTTCAGCATTTAATTAGTACTGGGAGCAAAATACAATTCCCTCCTCACCCCACCTCCAAAATTCAAGGCAATTAAAATCAGTCTATCATTGGAGCCAACAAAACTGTGTTCAATGATTTTCACTTCATAGAAAGACTTGCTAAAGTCCACAATTATGGAATAAATAAATGTAAATATGTATGAAAAAGAGAGAGTGTGTGTGTTTGTGTGTGTGTATGAGAGAGAGATGCAGTTAACAGTATTTAAATTCATTAAATGGTTCCCGACACCGAACACAACACTTCCAACAGCTAATTAATGACATTTGGAGACTCCTGGAATTGATGAAAATGTTCACAATGAAATTCAATCTTTTTCTTTAGTAAACCTATTTTAGGCTTATTGTGCACCAGAGGATAACTGAATGAGAGCAAATGGTGTCCAGCTGGCTTCCCAGGGCTCAGAGATACCCACAAACTACCTCTGTCTCCCTCTAAACTGACGGTGTTTGGGGGGAAAGATAAGGATATAATCTGCTCTCAATTTGTGTTACAAGTAGTAACAGACTGTCACTCCCACTGTTTTCTGTCATTAAAACAACTTTTTTTTTTTTTTTTTTTGGCCACACCCGGTAACGCTCAGGGGTTACTCCTGGCTATGTGCTCAGAAGTTGCTCCTGGCGTGGGGGACCATATGGGACACCGGGGGATGGAACCGCGGTCCATCCAAGGCTAGTGCAGGCAAGGCAGGCACCTTACCTTTAGCGCAACCACCCGGCCCCATTAAAACAACTTTTTAGAACATTCATTTTCTAAGTAGACATAATAAGGATATTTGCTGATGACCAGAGAGAGCTCAAAAGACTGAAAACAGACTTTGCATGTGATTCCAACCCTAAAAAAAAAAAAAATGCATGACCCCTGAGCACCACCAGGTGCAACCCCTGAGTACTGAGCAGAAGATAGAATCTGAGCATTTTGGGGTGTGGCCCAGAGACAAGGAAGGAAGGAAGGAAGGAAGGAAGGAAGGAAGGAAGGAAGGAAGGAAGGAAGGAAGGAAGGAAGGAAGGAAGGAAGGAAGGAAGGAAGGAAGGAAGGAAGGAAGGGAGGGAGGGAGGGAGGGAGGGAGGGAGGGAGGGAGGGAGGGAGGGAGGGAGGGGAGAGAGGGAGGGAGGAAGGAGGAAGGAAGCAAATGTTTTACCCACAGTGCTATTGTGCCAGCCTCCTATCTTAATAGATTTAAAAATCAAAATCTGGATTTTTTTTCTTAATTTTTCATGGCACATGAAAAAATGCTATGAAAATGACCCATATTTCCATGGCACATAACCTGACAACTTCCTGAGTTGTTTTGGATTTGGTATGAGAAGAACAAAGGTTCAAACTTTTTTCTTCAACTGGGTTATTTCAACCAAGGAAATCATTTTCATTTGCAAGACAACCAGATACTATATTAACAAATTTATTATATCAATCGCAATAAAATGAGATCAAATTGAATTTGATTCCATACTGAATCTAATCAAAGACCCTAAGGAAGAAGAAGAGAAATGGTCTTGTCCAAAAGATATTTCTGCTCCTGGAAGGACCTTATGATTTATAATGTGGGTAATAAAATTAAAAGATACAATTTCAACAAGCATTTCAAATTGCTTCTTCACATGTAATTCTCATGGGTTTTAATTATTAAATTCTGTGTGTGAATAAGCCTACCCAAAACACTCCCTTTAGGGCAGAACAGCTATGAGGAGCAAGAAAGACAAGATATGAGCCTAGCAAAGGATCACAAAACTTCACATTTCCAAGCTAAAATTGCATTTAAATGTAGATGACAAAACAAAACAGCACCAATTTCATTACACTAAGAGGCTGCTATCAGAATTCTTTTATATTTATACCACCAAATGCTCAAAGCCTCTCATTGTAGCTCTTCAATAACTCATTCATTACTTCAATGAGTAAATTTTGAGCCAGACACTGTCTTGGTGAGTGGCAATCCATCAGTGATGGCTCTTTGAGTGGCTGCCATTAGGGAAGGAAATAAGCAAATACAACCTGCAATGACAACAAAGAAAGGAGGTTGTGACCACATACAAACACAAACAAAAGGGGTACAAGGAAAGTCAGTAGCAGCACTATGAAGAGATGATGGAAAAAGAGGTTAGAGAAGGCTGTAGTAAGAATAACCACCGTGGAGCCGGAGTGGTGGTGCAAAGGGATAAGGTGTCTGCCCTGCCCGCTAGCCTAGGACCACTGTTGTTTCGATACCCCTGCATCCCAAGCCAGGCGCGATTTCTGATCGCATAGCCAGGTGTAACCCCTGAGCATCCGGGTGTGGTTCAATTAAAAAAAAAAGAATAACCACCAAAACAAACATGGAAGAAGGAAAGGTCTGTTCTTTTATACTTATTAACAAAAGGTAATCAAGGCTATTAGATATGGTCAGGAGGAAAGAGGAGTGGTGAGATGAAGAAGTGGTCAACTTGGGTTACAATGGAAAGGACTGTGCATGACCCCCCCAAATATTAATCTTATTAAAGGCATAATCGTATTAAAGGCAATGCAGGGAAATAAAGGGGAGTGGCATAATCAGATTTTATTTCAAAAAGGTGACAGCTTGACTTTGGGGGGTGTTGGGTTACACCGGGAGATGCTCAGGGGTTTCTCCTAACTCTGTGCTCAGAAATCGCCCCTGAAAGGCTCAGGGGACCATATGTAATGCTGTGAATTGAACCAACGTCAGCCCTGGATCAGCCACATGCAAGGCAAATGCCTTACTGATGTGCTATCTCTCCAGCCCCTAGTTTGGATATTTAATTGGATATGCAATTTAATTGTAATTTAATATGCAATATATAATTTAATTGGATATGTATTTCATTGGATATGTATATTAAGAATGTAAAACTAGAACCTTGTTTAAAAAAGAATTACAAATAATCCAGGCAATAAATGATGGTGGCAGCAATATAATGTAGCACCATTTCTTCCTGCAAAGGCATACTAAAAAAAGGGGAAATCTTATGTATAAAAACAAGCTCTCATCTACTTGGGATAAGAACTAATACTATTTTACAATACAGAGGCACCTCCCACCTTGAACATATGCCATGTGGTCCCAATTTAGACCCCAGGTGATTAGACACCAACCATCCAACCTTGAACCCTGGATCTCAAACATAGAAATGACACAGTTCTCCACAACAGCACCAGGAACCAAATCCCCTCTGGCATATCCTTAATACTGCACCAACATGTGCCAGTTCTAATATGATATCCTGACAACGAGGAAATGGGAACAACTTGATCGAAGAGCAAGTTGTCTTACCTCACCATCTAATCATAAGACAAAATCAGAAAACCTGTCACCCTTTGATCTGTGCAAAAGCCAAGATCACTATTTACAGATGACTGACTGTGACAACCATGACTGGGCAGAAGGTATCCTGGGACCAATAAAAAAGCACTAGTCTAGGTTTTGGCCTACGATCTGTACAACAATCAAGATCTCTAATTCTAGAGGTCTGACTGAGACAGGTTTCCTGGAAACATAATGAAAGACTCTATCCCAGGCTTCATCCTAGGATCAGCCCAATGTCTAAGACCACCAACTACAGAAGATGGATTAAAACGACAGTGAAGGAACAGAACTTCTAGAACCACAGAGAGACTTCATCATAAGCTACATTCCTTGACCTGTGCAGATATCTAGATACAGAAGTCTGATTTTATCACCCAGGACGGAGCAGAAGTCTTCCATACACCACAAAAGCACCAAGAGGAGAGTAAATGAACATGTGAGGAGTCTATAGTTATTACCATGATAGTATACTTCAAGGGTGGAGAAACCCTGTATCTCTTAGGCCAAGGAAATTCCCTTTCTAATTTCCCCAATATTTACTGTGCCTATGCAGAAATAAAAAACAAATCACAAAATAATCTTTTTTATTTATCTATTTATTTATTTATTTTTATTTTTTGTTTTGGTTTGGATATTGATGTTGTTGTTTCCATTTTTTTTCATTTTTGCTCTGTTATGTTTTTATTTCAGGACCGTGTTTATTATGTGGTACTTGTTGTTATTGCTGTACTGCTCACTGGATTTTTTTTATTTGATATTTCCTTTTGTATTGTTGTGGTGTTTCGCTACCTTTTCCCCTTTCTTCTCTCAAACTGAGGTTGGGAGCCTCTAGAAGGACTCTGCCTATTTTCAGGTTATTTGATTTTTACACCATTTTAATGCTTTTCTTTTCTTCAAACAGAACCACATAACCTGAACTATCTAGTTCTGCCTCTCAAACTGAGGGGGAAAAAATGGAAGGTACCAAGACCAAACAGTTGTATGACCACTAAGTAGTAAGCTAGACACAGAGGGGACCACTTATACTAGCAGCCTGGGGGGTGAGGGTGGGAGATATGGGATGCAAGATGGGAACAGGGGTGAAGGGAGGTCAACTTTGGTGATGGGAATTCCCCTGATTCAATGTTAATATATACTTAAAATATTACTGTGAAAGATATGTAATCCAATTTGGTCAAAATAAAAATTATTATAAAAATGATTGTGGCAAAAGGAGGCTATGGAAAGTGTCTGTGTGTGGAGATCAGTATATTCATATATGTTATGTTATATATATATGTATATATATATATATGTGAATGTTGCCCAAAAACAAATAAGTGGGAGGGGAAGAATGTATTGAATCAAGTAAATCTGGGAAGATTGTAGAAGGTGATGTGTTCAATTGATTGAATTTAAGGTCAGTAATAGTTCAATTTTAGTTCAATTGTTTGAGTTTGAGGTCAATATTAGTCTCCTACACAGAACTAATAAAAGTATAGCAGTGAGATACTTGTTTGGACCTCACAAGCAGTTCTTAAGCAGATTTACATTTAGAAGATTTAAATATCTCAAGGATATGGTTATTTAAGGAATAGTGAAGATTACACAGACAGAAAATCAGAATGAATAGGAGAAAGAGAAGTGAAACAGCAAGAACAACAACTTCTTAGAAATGGGATTAGAAGGAAGATAAAGAGGAATTTAGAGGAGAGGTAGGAAGAAGCTAGAGGAGTTTCAATGATGCCAAGCACAGCATTTTCAAGAAGTAATCATAATCAATTTTGGCAAATGCTGTTAAGCTGTCAACTAAAATAAGACCTCAAAATAGCAGTGAATTTAGCAGAAAAAAAAATAAAATGGGGGATGGATAATGGATGGTTTAGAATCCTAGATTAGATTAAATTTGGATGCATACAGGACTGAAGGTCTTGAGATTACAGCATAAAGAATATTTTTATGGATTCTGAATGTACATATCTGGTTTTGTATAGAGGTGTCTTAAGTATGATTCTAAATGGGGACAAGCTCTAGAATAAATCCAGATATTGACTAGTGTAGAGAAGTAAAGTGAGGTTCAGTTGTGGTAATGAGGCTAAAGAATTAAAAGTTATAGTGTTGGATGAATTGTTTTTATCAACACTGAAGTTATTCCAGACTTGGAGTAGAGGAAATGCAGGGGACCAAGAGCAAAGATATTACGACCAAGAGCTCAGACAGCTATTGACAGAGAAGGCAGTTTTTATAATCAGGCAGCATGAACCTCAAAGAGCATTAGACATTGATAAGTGAAAGAATCATTGCCTGTATCATTCTCAGGGAGAACAAAATGAGTTCAATTCCAGTTCTCTGACTATATAGTCTCTATCAAAAGCAGGCACATGTTTGTTTATTTATTTGCGCAAAAAGTATTTCCTGAATACCCATTCATGCAGGAGGCATACTAGATTCTGGGGAGATTCTTGCTAAAGAAAACACATGTGGTTACTACTCTCAAATTATAGTGGGAATGTTGCTGGAAGAGCAGAAACCTTAACATAGTGGTGAGAATCAGTGAAGACCCAGAGACAAAGAAAAGGACCCCAAAAAGAAGATTTAAAAATAGGAACTTTTGTTAACCAGACCAGTACCTATAATACACAACGCCCAGTTTGGGAGGATTGGAGTAGTGGGATATTGACTAAGATATAGAGGAACAGAGCATGCAAAGGAAGTAGCTTACTTTTGAAGGACTTTACTTTTGAGAAGCAACTAAAAATGTCAGGGTGTGTTGCCTGGAGAAATTGGCTAACTGGCCTTGGGGTTTCCAGTGGAATGAGTCCCAGATGGGCAGGTCTTGATTAATTGGGCTTCTTAGGGGAATCCAAAAGTAGGACACAGCAGTCTCTTCTGGAGTGAGAGAAGACCTACTTCTTGTAGCAATACCAGCTTAAGTCCAGTTAGACCAGGGGTCCAGGGAATCTAAGTGCAGGCCAGCAGGAGGCTCAATGCCAGTTATAGAAGAACTCCCTGGGGCTCTCTCTGGTGTGCAAACTAGGTCTTTTGCAAAGGATCAAGCCAGTTCAATCTAGATTTTGTTTTTAAAGGAATCCACTAATAGATTAAAGGAATCCACTGGCAGTAACTCCCAGTATCTATATTTTTTTTCAGTTTTGGAACCAAACCTGGTGGTGCTCACAGTTCATTCCTGTTTCTGCACTATAAGATCATTCCTGGCAGTGTTCAGAGGACCATGAGTACGAGGGATGAAACCCAGGTCGGACACATGCCTGCTGTATTATCTGGCCTCTCTTCTGATGTTTCTTACCTTTATATCTCATTAAATGTTTGACATCAATTTCCCACTGTATATTAATGGTCTCTGGGATCTAGTGTCTAGTTCTTCCTAATATGGAATGTGCTCTTTATCTCAGCAACCACACTCCTGTTGATCACCCCCATCCTGATTGCTCTAACCCTACAAGAGATGCTCATTTGCAGTTGTGTTAACAGTGTATTGTCTTAATTTTTCAATTTTTTTCAAATTTCCTGTTCATTTTCTCCTGAACAGACATTAAAAACAACAACCAGACTGAAACCCAGTCCACAATAACACTCATCTTTATCAAGCTCCTGGGAGCCCTGAAGTCATAGCCTTTCAGAAAATAAAGAAATAAAATATACATCCACATTATCACCCAAATTCAAGAAGAAATAAAGTTCCAATTCTTCTTTCAACATTTCATTGTCTCATTTATCTTTTATTCCTTAATTTATCTTTTATTCCTCAAGACAAACCTTTGAATACTGTCATCTCTTTATCAGCTTTCTTGATTTGAGTGAGTTTTCTTTCCAGAGACACAGTCTTTTTGTTCCTTGCCAGATATTTGAATCCTATCACATTCTTAGGAGCTGAGTATTTTTACACTATAAAGTACTTTTTAATGAAAATATTCTTATGCATCAAGATGATCTGTTGGGTCTTTTACTACCTTCCTGGTAGTTTCAAAGCTTTTTGCCAGTGTTCATGATTCTCTCTTTACCTCTTACAGTATTTTGCTTTTCCTCACATTTCTATCAAAGATTCTTTGTGAAAAACTTATTCAGTCCTTTGCTTCATGTTCATATCTCTTTCTTCACTTCACCTTACAAATAATTCCTACTGTTCTCCTAAGGATTCCATTCGTGGCTCCTGTTTTCTCATGCAAGTTATTGCTCATACGATTAATTCTGCCACACAAGTTAGTGAACATATGCCTCTGCATGAAATATCTATGTTATTAGATATTTATTTATATGTTATTAGGGATGTGTTAATGGATGCTCAAGTAAGTGGTGAGTGAATGAAGAACAAACATTATTACTACACACTATAAAGAACCACAAAAGACCCAATATAGCCAAAGCAAATCTTTAAATTAAAGCAAGAAATTAGGAAGTTTCTTAAAACTATGCTATAAAGCTACAATAATCAAAACTATTTGTTACTGGGATATTAATTAAACAAAAACAATGTAATACACTTAAGAGAACAGAACTAATTTTAATTATATACAGACAGGTGACTTACGAGCCTAAAATAAAAGAAAATCTTGTCAATAAACTGTTGAGAAAACAAGACAGGTATGTGCAAAACAATCTCATAAAATGCACACAGAAAAAATTCAAAATTGATGAAATACTAGGATATTAGAACTAAAACTATAAGACCCATTAAAAAAAGACAATCTACTCCATGATAATGTACTTAGATATTCTTTCTGGGACTTAACTCTAATAGCAAGTACAATAAATAAAAAATAAATAAGCAGATGATATCAAATTAAAATTCTTCTGTACAGAAAACTCTCACCAACACAAATCTATACTACTATATTTGAGGAATATTTGCATGTCATATTTCCAAATAAAAATTCACATCCAAGACAAAAAGAACTTATAAAACTCAACCAGACCAGGACACAGCTCAAAGGAATTATTGGTTCAATCGCTGACACTGCATAATTCCCCAAATACTTTCATGTGTGTGCTTCTCCCTGCAAAACCTCAACACAAATAACAATCTCCATCAAAACATGAACAGAAGATCTAAATAGACATTTTACCAAGAAAGACAAATAGATGTCAAGAAAGCACATTTTAAATGATCATCACTTATTTTTAGGAAAATATCAATCAATATCACAAAATATCACCCAACATGTTCACATGTATGAAAACATTTTTGGGGGGTTTTTTTTGGCCACACCCGTTTGATGCTCAGGGGTTACTCCTGGCTAAGCGCTCAGAAATCACCCCTGGCTTGGGGGCACCATATGGGATGCCAGGGGATCGAACTGCGGTCCTTCCTTGGCTAGTGCTTGCAAGGCAGACACCTTACCTCTAGCATCACCTCGCTGGCCCCATGAAAACATTTTGATACATTAAAAAGATCAGGGACCTGGCCCGGAGAGATAGCACAGCGGTGTTTGCCTTGCAAGCAGCCGATCCAGGACCAAAGGTGGTTGGTTTGAATCCCGGTGTCCCATATGGTCCCCCGTGCCCGCCAGGAGCTATTTCTGAGCAGACAGCCAGGAGTAATCCCTGAGCACCGCCGGGTGTGGCCCAAAAACCAAAAACAAAACAAAAACAAAAAAAAAACGATCAGGGACCAGAGAGACAGTAACAATGGGTAAGGCAATCAGATGACTCAGACACAATCTATGGTATATCTTATGGTTCTCAGTCCCATGAAAAGTGCTCCCTGATTGCAAAGCCTGAGAACACAGTGTAAGCTCTAGCATTGCCAGTGTGGCCCAAAAATAGATCCTGAAAAATCACAAAATCAAGTTTGGTGAGGGGGTGAAGAAAAAAGAACCCAGGTATATTGCTGATGAGAATGAAAATTGATGCGATCTCTATGGCAAATAGTTATAAACTTTCACAAGAAAATTAAAAATAGATAGTTCTCAGATATAATGCATATGCATTGCACACTGAAATGAATGCCCAGACAGGTACAATCTCTGGCATAGTATCGACTCTTGAAAAAAGCTGGTGTGATCCCTGAGCACTGTATGGAGAGTAGTCCTCAACCACCTCAGAGATTGAACCCAAGATAAGTTAAAAATAGAGCATATGACCTAACAATTTCACTTCCAAAGAATATAAAAACCATTCAAAAGATATTCTTATGCACTGCATACACAGCCCAGGAATGAAAATAATATAAATGTCCAACAATGATGTGATTTGTATACAATGGAATACTGCTCATCCATTAGAAAAAAAGATGAAACTTGTCATTGATAATAACTTGAATGTAACTTGAGGGTATAGGAAGTACTAAGTGAAATAAGTTAGAAGAAAAAGACAAATACCAGATGATTTTACTCATGTGGAATAGGAATAAATAAGATGAACAGATCGAAGCCTCAGTTTTGGCTTGTAGAAATGAACTCACAGGAAGGATGTATAGAAGCAGTGAGTCCAGGGAGTCCCTTGAACTATGGAGTAGTGTAATTAGACTGTTAATGAGTGTGCATGAAAAGGTAGGAATATATATTTCAAAAGCACATGCAATGATGTTAACCAAACTCATTGCAATCAAGAAAATGCAATGTTGATACTAATGACCAAAGTGTAGTAACAAGAAAATCCTGAGCATGAAGAGAAATACAAGTATGGATCAATCTTCTGGCAATTCCATCATGGACAAAACCTGAAGCAGATGATTTTTATTCTTTGCCCTTTCATTTGCAACCACTGCTTGATGAACTTCCCCTGCCAGGCCTGTCTCCCTGCGCTCACCATACAATCCTTCAGTAGGTGGCCAACCCCTTATTGCTCACCAGACTCTGGGCTTTCTGAGAGCTTCCACTCCTGCTAGTCTGATTTTCCCAGGCTACAAATTATCTGTGGGTCCAGTACAGTTACAAATAGTCAACACAGGCTTTTCTGCCAAGAAAAATAGATCAACACTCTCATCCAAGGCACTGGAACATACGTGCAACTATAGCAACTAGGATTGCTCGGATTGCTTAGTGGTGCTTCTCACGAGGAAGATGAGAACCACTTGGCAGCCGTGTGGCCTCTGTGTGTTCCCAGTGTCTCTGTGATGGCCAGCAAGGGGGAAAAGTCATGATCATTTTCAAATATACTTAATGTATGGGAAAATGAAGAGGCTAAACTTAGACACACTAACGAATACAAAGTAATCATATTACATGAGCAGAAACCAGTCTGGCCATATGAAGAAACTCAAGAGTGTTGGAATATGTGCTTCCCCAGAATGAAACTCATGCCTTTATTTTCTTAGTAATTTATTTCAATAATTCATCTTGAGCACCAGCTAGGTAATATTCTGGTACTGACATAAAGCAACAGAAACCAAACCATCAAAAATCCCTGATGCAGAGAGATAGTACAGGAATTAAAATGTTTGCCTTGCATGTGACTAATCCCAGTACAATCCCCAGAACTGTGATATGATCCCCAAGCATTGCCTAGAGTGAAATCTGAGCATCAAACTATGAATAAATCCTGAGTACTGCTGGATGTGATGCCTAAATTCTATCACCTTAAAAAAAAACTTGGATTTTTTTTGAAGAAAAATTGATTACAAATATATTAAGTTTTCTGAATCCCTAAATGGCCAGATCACCCTGAATTTATTTGGACCTGTAGCCTCCATAATCAGTTCCTTAAAATAAATCTTTATGACATGATCTATTAGTTTTGTTTCTCTGAAGAATTTTGACTAATATAGGAATAAACATTATTAACCTCTAATTTGGGTAAAAAATGATCCCATGCTTGCATACTCATATTCATACTCATTTCCATGTAATAGCCTTCACATTGCCTAGGGCAATGTGTGTAGAGATTGGTTATGCCTACCTAGTGGACTTTCATGATCCACTCAGAAGAATCACTAAGAAACACCTGACCAACGTTTGGCACTTTCCATGGGCACACCGTCAACCTCACTCATTTGTATTGTTCTTGGTGAAAGCACCCTCTTGAGCTACCTCAAGAGCTCACCTCTGAACTGTCCTGGGACCTAAAATCAATCTTTAGATCTGCAGCACACTAATTGAATCTTTGGCTTTGAGACACACAAATATGAAAAACAGCTAAAAAGTGCCACCATAGGACATGGCAAATAGATTTTGTCTTGGGGAAAACAAGCCACCTGAAGATTTGATGACCAGAAACCTCAGATACCTTGTTCCTAAAGTCCTTTGTCCTTATAAAACCATCACTATTAGACTTGTCCTGAACCCACATATGTCAAGTACTTTCACACGGTCTTGCCTTACTCTTGCATTCTCTCTACAAGGAACACTTTCTCCATTATTTTTAAATAGGAGTGTTACCCCCATCACCATTCTTCCTTTGTAACCTTACCTGCTAGTAAGACTTGCTCATTTCTGAGAGAGGTCTTTGGGAAGTATCAATAGGATTACCTGAGGGGCAGGAAGAGGACTGATTGGGAGGAGAGATAGAGAGAGATTCAGCAAGGGACATGGAAGGAGAAGCAGCAGGCAGAGAGATGGCTGAAAGAGGTTGACTAAAGGGCTCATTATGAATCTGGCTTGAAAGGTTATGATAGGCCACACATGTTGGCCAGGGCTGAATAAAGCTGATGTCTCCTGAAACCTGACTTATGTGAGTCTTCCTTGTCACCACCCTGAACCTGCAGATCAGCTGGCTAAAAGGCCTTGGAGGAGCATAGTTCAAGCTGGAGGAGAAAGGCCTCACCCTCTATCACCATTCATCACCATCCAGCCCCATCCAGAGCTGTTATTCAACATAGGAGGACTACCCCTGACTGTGCATAAGGGTCACTTTTTTTTTCATTTTCTCCCAAAAAAAATATCAGCCTTGCCACCTTGGTCTCAAATTTTTCATATTTTTTTCTGAAGTATTTTCTAACTCCTACCAGGAATAATTAATTACTCCCTATGTTCTCAGAGCCATTTATATTTCTCCTGCAGGTAAGAATGACACAAAATGTGTGCATATTAATCATATATTTAGACATCAGTCCTACTAAAGCTGTTCTAGAAAAACTAGCCTAAATAAGAATAGGTGAAAATTTTAGCCCTTATACTTTAAACTTTCAGTACCAATCCTTATATATGTATAAATTTTCAAACAGAAGTTAGTACTAGAGATCTAGTACTCACAGGGCAGGCTAATTTTCAGAGCCCTTAATTTATATATCATATATAATCCTCAAATATAAGGATTATATAAGAATAAGAATATACTACACAGTGGTTGTGAGGCAATTGTTGGTAATATTTTTAAACATAGCAGGGTTTAAGTTGCATAATTATAACTGTTGGAATTATAGCCACCCTTGTTACCTCTATTTTTTAGATCTTTTATCCCTCTGAGCCAATGGAATTGTATTGTCTTGAAAACTGTCCAAGAAACTACCAATTTATTCCAGTGGAATGTCTTAATACAATGTCCCTCTTGCTGGGAACTTTTTAACCAGCTCATGTCAAATTCATTTAAATGACAGGGAAACTTAACTACCTCATGCTTATTTAAACACACAGTATGTGCTCAAATTATCAGTGATTTCAAAAGAAATAATAAGCAGATCATCATGGAAATGGATATGGGATGAAATTATCAACATACTGTGGTTAAAAAATTGACCATAAACATTCATTTTTTCAGAGTTCCTCTGTCACCGTGGGCCACCAGGTTATATTCTGCCTTACAGCTCCTGTGCAGGTCACATTCAAACACATTGTGAAGGTGATGCCAAAATAATCATCCAAAAATCTCAGCAATCTTTTTGTATTACAGCTTCAGAAATACATTTTGGCTTGCAATCCCAGTACCCAACTCCTTACTTCCAACACCCCTCTCTCCCCGCAGAGACTACTCCTGCAGAGAGATAAGACTGGATTTAGTCACCTTCTGCTCATCCAGCTCTCCACTTGTGCTGGTAGTAGAGACAGATTATCCACTCTCCCCTTAGTCCAGACTGGTCTCTGCTAGAGCTTTCCCACCACTCCATCCCAGCCCTGGAGGCATATGAAGAGACTGCTAAGCCAGTAAGCATTGCTCACTCTCCACCCCCTGTACCTAGCTATTTAGTTGGATTTCCTAGGTCATTCTTCTTTGCCTCAAAATGCTCATATCCATTGTCCCCAGAAAGCCAACTTGTGCTAGTGTTCTTTGAGGCTGCCCCCTCAAATAGCATCCTGATAGAAGTGTTCTGATAGAATATCTACCTGATAGAGTTCTAGACCTTGCCAGAATTCCCACTTTCAGTGGGATTGCTGCTCTGCCCTCCACCCTTACAGCCCAGGACTGCCTGATACTCCTGACTGCTGCATATTTACACTTTGACTCTGGTGTCCTCTGCTTCCTGGGGAAGGACTATCTATCCATGACAGTCTACACTCTTTGTTCTCCTTTACCATAGTATTTCAGAAATCCCATTATGATTACTTGATTGATGTCTGTATCCCCCAGTTAAGTAAAAACAGGAGATAAGTCATGCCCCATCAATAGTCACCATATTTTGCATTAGGCCAGTTCCATAGACTTAATTTATTCTTGCAAGAGATGTAACCCAAGCTGTGAAAAACCATGAGTATACCAACCTGACAGTTAAAGAGCTGGCAATTTTGATAGAAAGATAGGTCAAGTTCCTGCCCTGCTGAAGCCATGTCAACTACACACACCCCGCACAAATGCTGCTTCACCAATGACCCTGCTTCACTACTCACATACGACTCTCTGCAGACACCAGTCTGACCAAAACTCCAGGAATGACAATATTTGGGCCAAAGTCAACAGGACTTCTTGGAGTCATTGCAGGCACCCTCCCTTTACCTTCTCATACTTTTGGAAGCCCTGGCAGCCAAAAACACACCCCACAAAGTTGTAGTATAAGCTATAGTGTGTAAAATTCCTGAACTATGGAGCCTCGAATTTTTAAAAAAATATTGTCATATACCAATTTAGACAAATTGGAATACACAAATTTGGACACAATGTATATTTGAAGTCATCTAATGTTCAGGAAAAAAGAAATAATGAATGAGCAACTAGCAATCCGAGTTTAATTAACTTTCTGACAATGACTTAACCTCAATATAAGATACAGTAATTTTCAAAATTTCTCAGTGTTTATTCTTTACTTTTCTTTTCTTTTTTTTATTTTAAAATTTAAATTTTTAAAATTTTTCTCCCACTTAACTGGAAACAAATGTATTATGTTGAACTATGTCAACTGTGATATGTGATCTTTAAATAAAGTAATTTATATATTATAACATGTACACACAAAAATCAGGAGATAAAGGACTTCTGCAAACTCTGACCCTAAATCCAACAACAGTCAACAGTTCAAGGCACCTTAGGCTGACATTGTTTGTGCAGTCCATGTATTTATGAAAAAACAAATCCTGAAACTATTAAGTGATACCACTTCTGAGATTTAGAACTGATCATCAGTTCAATTAGCTTCTGAATGTCTACCCTTGTTCAACATACTATATGTGAGAATATTTATTTCCCAAACATGTTCACAAGGTCAAACAGGCATAAAATTATAAAGGAATAATTTCAGTTAAAGTAAAAAGAAAATTCACCACCAAAAAAATAAAAGAAAGAAATATTAAAGTCATTTTAAAGCATATGCACAAAGAGGAAGGATAAAGAGAGGGTGGAAAAAGATGTGGAGGAGGAGAAAGGAAAGAAGGAAGGAAGGAAAGAAGGAAGGAAGGAAAGGAGGATGGAGGGAGGGAGGAAAAAGGAAGGAAGGAAGGAGGGAGGGAGGAAGGAAAGCAGGGAGGGAGGGAGGGAGGGAGGGAGGAAAAAAGGAAAAAAGGGAGGAAGGAAGGAAGGAAGGAAGGAAGGAAGGAAGGAAGGAAGGAAGGAAGGAAGGAACGATGAAGGAAGAAAGAAAAATTGCAAGAGGAAAATTGCAAGAGGAAAGGAAGAATGAAGGGAGAGATGGAGGGCAGGAAACCAGTCTAATAGTTTATTTATTGATTGATAGCTACATAGCATTCTACAATGTATATAATTTATAGTTTCTTTTATCCATTCATCCATCACTAGGCATTTGGGTTACTTCCATATCTTAACTATTGAACTAACTGTTGCAATAAGTATGAGTATACATAAGTATTTCCAAATTAATGTTTCTGTTTCTGTATGCTATGATAGATGTCAGGAGATGCTGGATCATATAGATAATTGGGGGGGGATCACACCCTATAATGCTCAGGGGTACCTGGCTATGCACTCAGAAATCGCTCCTGGCTTGGTGGACCATATGGGACGTCGGGGGATCAAACCACCATCCATCTGGATTAACTGCAAGAAAGGCAAACACCCTACCACTGGGCTATTGCTTCAGCCCCTCTTATAAATATTCAAATGCTAATTTTTAAGAAGCCTCCACACTGTTTTCTATGGAAGTTCAACCAAGCAACATTTCCACCAATAGTGAATGATGCTTACTTTTTCACCAATAATATCTCACCAACATTGGTTGTCCCCAGACTTTTTGATGTATGCGATTTTTATTAGTGTAGATGATACCTCATTGCAGCTCTGATTTAGCTTTCCTTAATAGTAAATTATAATAAACACTTTTTTCATTTGGCTATAAACTATTTAATATTACTCTTCAATAAATTGTTTTTCTCTGCATTTACTATTGGAGTTATTTTGTTCTTTGACTTTATGAGTGCTAAACAACTGATTAAAATAAGATAAGCATAGAAAAATTAAATAAGTCTTTACATATTTAAAATCAGTAGGCATAATAAAATCTCTTTCTAACTAGAGAAAAGAAACTTGAGTATTCCCAGAATAAAGGTTCAATGAATAAATTGTAGAAAATACTCAAATAGAATGGCACTTAAGAAGAAAAGAGATCAGAGACGACCCACTAGTAAAAGAAAAAAATATGTATAAAGTAGAAGCAACCATAGGAGGTATGTAAAGAGATTCCACAGCAGAAATGCAAATGTAAGATTAGATATTGATAGTTTTAAAATCTTCCAAAGCAGCATAATGAGCAGAAAGAAATATTATGACATAGCCTCATAAAAATTTCAGCTTAAGTATTTTAAAAATAAGCCCTAAAATCATCCAAATTGGAAGTGAAAAAAAATCAAACCAACTACTGGTTCTTTTTTCCTTCTTTCATAATAATAAATTCCAGACATGAGTTTATAGTGCATGGAGAGAAATGTTTTTGATTCAAGAAGTTTATAAACATCAATGTACTCTTCATACATTATTTAACATGTGACATCACTATACCTGCAAAGAGAAAATTCTGTATTAAAAGACTAAAAATGTCCTATGAAAATAGATTAATTATATATTCTAGAACACTAAAATGTTAATAAAATGACAAGTTCAAAAAAATGGAGGAAATTTATGAAGAATAACCATCAGTGGGCACTGAAACTGGTCAATTAAATGAATATATTTCAATATATATTCACTGTTCAGAGAAAAATAATTTTAAACTACAAAGAAATATAGATGTAAAGCACAAAATGTACATTTATGTGTACACAGAACGTGTACTTATTATAAAGCAACAAATTAAAAAAATTATAATAATAATAGCAAACAAAATATAAAACATTTTATTGAAAGACAAGACATTTTGTTTAAAAATATTTGTACATTTATGTTAACCCACAGATTAAATTGAAGAAAGAAAGCTAAATCTTTGCACACATCACAGGAAAGAAAGCTAAATCTTTGCACACTTCACAGGAAAGAAGTGCAAATGGGAAAAGTCAGGCTATAATCCTTTAAAATTGTTCATGTAAGTACTTTTGGAATTCAAAAGAGATTACCGCCTTTCAATATATAAAATCTTGCAGCAAATCTAACAAATTATTTACAAGACTTGCATGGAAAAATATCAATTCTAAAAACATAGCGTTCAGACTTGGTCTTTTAGACTAGACATGAAAGATTTACATAAAGGAAAAGAAATTTTATGTTCCATTTTGTGATGATACCAGCTCTTCTCTAATTGATCTTTGAATTGAATATAGTTCCATCAAAATCCCAATAGTGTTTTCCTTAATGGAACCTGACAAATTAATCTGAAATGTAATGGCAAATGATAAGAAGCACCAAAAACTCTTGAAAATAAACAGAGATGTAAAAGTTAAAAAAAAATACAAAGATTGTGTACTTAATTTAAAAACAATAGTAATCATTGGGTGGCACTGAATTAAACAAATGAAATAACATGGAGAAAACATGCTCTGTGTCTCATATTGAAAATGTGTGTTAAGTAGTGAAAATCATCAAAGAAAGGGAAGATATTCTCTGTTCTGTAGATGGGGCTATAACTGTAACTCCATATTGTAAAACTAAACTGAATTATGTTGAACACCTAACCACCACCCTAAACAAATTACATCCAAGGATTAAAGATGGAAGCCCAAACTCAAATATAAACACAGAGGATAATGTCATTACAGTCTCCTATATAAAAGAGATCTAAATAACATGCAAAAGGAGACAAGGAAAGAAGATTAACTTAAAAAACTTCTTTTCATGAGAAGATACCATAAAGAGTTTCATACATGGTGACCTGGAGTGTAAAATGATAAAACCACTTTGAAAAACCATCTGGGCCAGCTCTTGAAATTTAAACATACATCTAACACAGACCAGTCATTCCACTGCTAGATTTCTAAATTCTGCTTCTATTTTTCACCCAAGACTGATCATCAAATCTGATAGCTTTGAAGAATATGTAAGAACAAAAATAAATGCCAATAAGATTTATATTTTTAACAAGTCTTTCTCATGGTGACAAATACATATTTTTAAAGAAACAAAACTATAATAGGCAATGGAATTAAAAACTCTAAAACTGTGGATCAGATAGTACAGTGGGTAAAGAGCTTGCCTATCACTTGGCCAACCCAACCCCAGTTCAATCTCCAGCATTCCATATGGTCCCCTGAGCACAATACGAATGATTGCTGAGTGCAGGCCAGGAGTGAAATCCTGAGTATCACCAGGTATACTCCCCCCCCTCCAAAAAAAACCAAATAAACAAAACAAAAAACTCCAGAATTGGGGCTAAATAGATAGTACAGGTGCTAAGGTACTTTCCTTGCACACAGCTGATCCTAAATCAATCCCTGAACATGAAGTCAAAGTAAGCCTTGACTGGATTTGCCACTGCCACAATTAAAAAAAAATAAAACATAAAAACCAGACTGGAGAGATAGCGCGCTTTCCTGCAAGCCACTGATTCAAGTTCAATCCTCAGCATCCCCAGAACCTATCAGATCTCTCAAGTTCAACTGTGGTGATTTCTGAGTACAGAACCATAAATAAGCCCTGAGTATATAGCCAGATGTGGCTCCCAAACAAACAAATTTAGAATTCAGCCAGAGAGATAATTCAGAATGTAAAATGCTTGATTAGCAGGCAGTCAACCCTACTTCAATCTCAGGCATCACCTTTGTTCCTCCAACCATCATGAGGATCATTTCTGAGGAAATAACATAACCAAGAATAGCCCTTGAGCACCAACTCCAAATATGGACCAAGCCCTCCTTTCTAAATAACTCCTGATTGATAATGGCAGTTTTATTGTGTGATAAGCCTACAAGTAATTCCTTGTTTTTTAATCTAATCTAAGAATTTCCATATATGATTACATTTCTTTTATCATTGAAAAAAGTTAACAACATGGTACCTAAACTATAATTTAAAAGTAATGAGGGGGAAAAAAAAAGAAAAAAGTAAAGAAAAAGGAAAAGTCAACTGCTTTCAGATTATAGACTTTTCTTTTACAAATAAAATATCTTTACCCTTCACATAAGCTTAGGAACACTATCCAGGTTGGTAGTAAAGAGTAAACACCAAAAAACAAACAAACAAACAAAAAACAGGTGAATGTAAAATCTCATAAAATGTTTATTTTCTTCCTTTTCTTCACTGCACTTTCTTTCTTATTGCTGCAGTGACCCAAGGGTGCAGTTGGCTGTGGTGTTCTAGAAACAGTAGTAGATCACAGTTGGGTATGTGGACCTACCATGAAGATCAAACTCACCATTAGGCCTGCTGGCCTAATGTTAAGCAATTGAGCTATATCCAGTCCCTCCCCTGATGCATACGTATAATCATTTTAAGAATGGAATATAAATGAAATTGGAACAGAAGGCCCAACAGTAAAATAGTTTCTAATTTTCCAATGAGAAATAACACCAACTTGAACTTGACTGTGTAAGAGAAAACATTTTTTGCAGCAGAACCTAAAGGTGGGAAGTTGGTGTGCATGTCTATTACTGGACAGCTGCTTATAATTTTGGTTTCCAGTTGGATCACTGTTCTTGAAGAAACCAATTGTGTTCAATTGATAACACATGTGACCAAGTGTTTATTACAGTAAAATGCTAGTTTCCATAAGTCAAAAGTTCAATGAGTAAATAAACCCAGTATGTAAAGCAGACAGACATGTATTGTTTGAACCAAAGAATTCAATCTAATCAGTGGTGAACATTAATTATTCCATTAACTATAGCATTCTAAATTTTACTCCATTTGGAAGAAAGGAAAGAACTAGTTCATTTACTGTGTTATATTTAATTAATTCTCACAGATCTGATATGTGACTACAATCATAAAGTTCAGCTAAAGGAAATATCTAGGCATTTCACATGAGTCAACATTTTACCCATGTAACAGTCTTTAATCTAAAAGAGGAAAATGATCATTCAAGACTTCATTTATGGTCTCTAGAGTCCTTTCATTTCACATCAAATCATACCAGTCAGTCTCTGCTGAAATTGCCTTCTTTACCTATAACTTTTCTCAGGGTCCCTAATCCTCTCTCATTTCCCACTTAACTGACCACTTTTGGGGCATGTTTCCAAATAAACTGGATCAGTTACAGAATTTTATGAAAATATTCAGGCTTCAGTCCTATGGTATGGAATGGAATGAACTAAGGGCTTGTGACAAGGCTTAGTTTAAAAGGAAGGAAAAATGCCAAAATCAGAGATGTGAAGAAAATGAAGGAGCTCATGAGCACAGCAGGCAGAAAGAAGGGTGGGTAAAAGAATAGGGGTGAAAGACTATTAAATATTGGGTATCAAAGGTTTCCACTGTGCACAACTGGGGCTAACCAGAGGCTTCCAGCCACAAGGAGAAGGGTTTGAAGAGCTTTACATCCCCCCGGTACCCAAGGCCCACGCAGGACCAATGCGGTCAGCGATGAAATGCTCATCTTTGTGAATGTCAGGCAATGTGGAGGAAAAGTCAGAAGGTATGTTTTCCTAGTACATCAAGGAACAAATAACAAGAAATTTAGACATAATTCATATTAAAAACTATGCACCCTTTATGGAGGAAAGTACAAAATTTACATGAACTTTTCAGTTGAAACCCAATAAATAAACAAATAAATTCTGTAGGGTTTGGGGAACCATGGAGAATTAACCACACAAGTTATGGAATTTTTACTATATTTTCTTCCAGCTTTAGGGATAATATTGGAGAAAATCTGCTAAATTATGCAACCTAGCAACCAAGACCTTCTACAATCAGCTTCTTGTCTATATTTCCACTTTCTCTTCCACTTTTGCTAAGTCCAGTATCTTTATACAAAATAGTTCAGGCAGGGCCCGGAGAGATAGCACAGCGGCGTTTGCCTTGCAAGCAGCCAATCCAGGACCAAAGGTGGTTGGTTCAAATCCCGGTGTCCCATATGGTCCCCCGTGCCTGCCAGGAGCTATTTCTGAGCAGACAGCCAGGAGTCACCCCTGAGCACTGCCGGGTGTGGGCCCCCCCCCAAAAAAAAAAACCAAAAAAAAATTAGTTCAGGCAATATCTTTAATAATTCTAATTATTCTAATTCTCATTTCATAACAGGTACAACAAAATTTGAATGATACAAAGCAATGATACAAGCCACAGAGATTGGATTACATTCATTTTTCTTAGGAAAAAACCAGTGTGTTCTTATTTTTAGGTTTCTTCAAAAAATAATTTATACCAATCCCTAATAAGGTGGATTTTTTTCATTTTTTCCCTGGGCATATCAGTTAAGAAGCAGGTAATTAAATAATCAGAGGGAACATGCAAATAGTGCTAGGAACAAGCATGCTAATAAGAAGTGGGTGCTAGCAGTTCACAGTGGCAGCAGCGAAGCAAAGTAGTAGCCAGAAAGAATCATGGAAAGAAAAGAAAAAAAGAACAACATAGAAGCAGAGGGTCATTCAGAGCAGAAGCAGGTCTTAAACTCCAAGCCCTGAGAAACTGGAGTGGACTGTGAACTAGACAAGCTAAACAAATCACGACAGAGGACTTCTCCAGAATCACCTACCCCTAAATTCTCATTTAAATTCATTTTTTTTTTTTTTTTTGGTTTTTGGGCCACACCCGTTTGACGCTCAGGGGTTAGTCCTGGCTATGTGCTCAGAAATCGCCCCTGGCTTGGGGGAACCATATGGGACGCCGGGGGATCGAACTGTTGGCTGTCCGTTCCTTGGCTAGCGCTTGTAAGGCAGGCACCTTACCTCCAGCGCCACCGCCCGGCCCCTTAAATTCATTTTTCCCTACTGGCCAGAGACAAAACTAAGCAATAAGTCAAGTCAGTGAGGTATGTAATGAAGTGGACTGAAAGGCTAGTTGGTAGCTGCTCTCTCTCTCTTTGTCTCTCTGTCTTATTCTCTCTCTCTCTGTCTGTCTCTCTGTCTTTCTCTCTCTCTCTCTGTCTCTCTCTCACACACTCAAAAGTACCTTTGTTTCTTTTGTTTTCTTTTGTAAAGGGTATTATTTATGCACCATGCTTTACCAGATTGGTAATAATAAAGTTTAGATATAAAACATTTCAAGCTTATAACCACCATTAAAAATGCCAGTATCACTCCACCAATGAATGTCTTTAGTTTCCCTTCCTGATCCATTTGGCAGATCATTTCTGTAGGCTGGCTCACTGGGTCGGTTTCCATTGTCCATTAGTCATTTTCTTACTATGTTTCTTTTTTTTTCTTTTTTTAATATAATTTTTATTTTAATCATAGTGGTCTATATATAATTGACAATAATATTTTAGGTACATATTAACATAAAATCAGGGGAATTCCCATCACCTTCTTCCCTCCACCTCCTTTCCCGTCCTACCTCCCATATCCTCCTCCCTCACCCCTGGGGCTACCAGAATAAGTGGTCCCCTCTGTGCCTAGCTAACTACTTAGTGGTCCTACATCTGTTTGGTATTGGTACCTCCCTTATTTCCCGCTCTAGTTGGGAGGCTGGACTAGATAGTTCAAGTTATGTGGTTTTGTTTGAAGAAGAGAAAAGTAATAAATTGGGGGAAAAAAATCAAATACGCCGAAAATGGGCTGAGTCCTTCTGGAAGCTCTCATCCTAGGTTTGAGAGAAGAAGGGGGAAAAGGAGGTGGAACATCACAACAGTACAAAAAGAAGTGTCAAATAAAACATCCAGTGAACACTCCAACAATAAAGATAAGCACCACATAAAGGCCATGGTCTTGAGATAAAAAAGCATGGCAGAGCACATAAAGGAAGAAAAGAAAAGAAGAAAAAAACTAAATATGAACGGAGACAACAACTTCAATAACCACACAAAAACAAATAAATCTATGTTTCTTTATATCTTATATATGAGAGATCAAGAATACCATTGGCATTTGGCTACCTGCCTGAAAATAAGGCAGGCACACTAATTAAAGCCAAATTGAAGAAAGAAAAGAAGAAAAGGTAGACTAAAGATTTAGAAAGAATGCAGTCTAGGCCCCCAACCACTAAAACTATTTTATTCTAAATATTATTACTCCCCCTTGTGAAAGTCAACTGCAAGCGTAATTTCAACTACAATATGAAGACACAGATGAGTCTGGCTGCAGGCTGCCTGCCTAGAACTAAGTACTGACCTCTTGGGTCTTGGAGGCCTTATTGCTACAAAGTTCTTCAATAATTGAGGAAACAGAACCACAGCATATTGTATCATATGTGATCTATAACTCCAAATGACCACAGACTCCCCAAACCAAGACTGTTAAGTAGACAATGTTTCAGAAACTAGATGCATGTAGAAAATACATATTGCCGCAATTGATTTGAATTCTTTTTAAAATTTTTTGGTTTATTTTTTGGGGGGTCCCACAGCCGGCAGCACTCAGGGGTTACTCCTGGCTCTGTGCTCAGAAATTCCTCCTGTCAGACATGGGGGACCAAATGGGATGCTGGGATTTGAACCACTGTCGGTCCTGGGTTGGTCGCTTGCAAGGCAAACGCCCTACCTCTGTGCTATCTCTCCGGCCCCTTGATTAGAATTCTTAAGTAACAAATTTTAACATGACAACAAATATATATTCTAATACAAAAACTAATAGTAGATAATAAAGAATAAAATAATTGCTTACATATATATTGTTTTTTTAAATAGGATCCATGTTCCAGACAGTACTGGGAACAGTCTGGGTGCATTCCTGATGGTGCTCAGCCTGGTAGTACTCAGGGGCCCCCAGAGACACATTCAGCAGGTCCTTTTATGTTGGAGCATGTTATTACAATGACTGAACTCAGAGCCTCCCACATGCTGGCCATGTGCACTACCACTTGTACCATATCTGCAGACCCTATATTTTTTATTATTTCAATTGAATTAGATACATTTAAACATAAAAATACCACCTTAACCATTTTGTTAAGAAATGTAGTTAAGGGCCCGGAGAGATAGCACAGCGGTGTTTGCCTTGCAAGCAGCCGATCCAGGACCAAAGGTGGTTGGTTCGAATCCCGGTGTCCCATATGGTCCCTCGTGCCTGCCAGGAGCTATTTCTGAGCAGACAGCCAGGAGTACCCCTGAGCACCGCAGGGTGTGGCCCAAAAAACAAACAAACAAACAAACAAACAAAAAAGAAATGTAGTTAAGTGGCATTAAGCACTTTTACAATGTTATAATATAATCATTACCATCCTATTAGCAAAAGACTTTTCTTCTTGCAAAGCTGAAATCGGTACTTCTGCTCCCTTCCTGTCTTCTCCCTTTTCCTTTCACCTTCCTTTACTTTTCAAAAACTCGCCACTACAATACATGTCCTCCCATGCCATCTTTCTTCTTCCCCAGTCATGAGACCAAAATTATAGATTGTCTATAAATTAAAATAATCTCTAATACTTCATAGAAATGGAACCTTTTAGCATTTGTATTCTATAACTGACATATTTTACTCAGAATTACAGCCTCAGGGGCCAGAATGGTGGCACAAGCCATTAGACATCTGCCTTATGTGCTCTAGCCTAGGACGAACTGCAGTTCGATCCCCCAGCATCCTGTATGTTTCCCAAAGCCAGGAGCGATTTCTGAGCACATAGCCAGGCGTAGCCCTTGAGCGACACCAGGTGTGCCCCCCCCCAAAAAAAAAGAAGTACAGCCTCAATAATAGATTAGATGTGTCAGAATTTCATTCTTTTGGGGGGGTCATATCTGACAGTGCTCAGGGGTTACTCCTGGTTCTGTACTAAGAAATTGCTCCTGGCAGGCACGGGGGACCATATGGGATGCCAGTATTCAAGCCACCATCTATCCTGGATCAACTGCATGCAAGGCAAATGCCCTACCGCTGTTCCATCTCTCCAGCCTCTGAATTTCATTCTTTTTGTTTTAGTTTTAGGGCCACACCCAACTGAGTTCAGGGATTACATCAGTTTTGTGCTCAAGGATCATTCCTAGTGGCTCCGGCGACCATTTCAGGTGCAGGGATCAAACCCTGGTCTTTTGTATGAAAGGCAATGTCTTACCTGCTGTACTATAGCTCTAGCCCTGTGAGCTTCATTTATTTTTAAGTATGAACAATATGCCATTGTATGACTATACTATTTTTTGTCTTTCATCAGTCAGTGGACAGTTGGGGTGCAATATCAAAATATAGTAAGACCAAAATAGTGAGATCTGGAGAGAAACAAGATTAATAATATAAAAATCTGGTATATGTAATTTAAGAAAGAAAAAATTCTGGGGCTAGAGTGATTGTGCAGCGGTAGGGCATTTGGCTTGCAAGCTGCTGATCCGGGATGGACCCGGGTTTGATTCTCGGCATCCCATATAGTTCCCCGAGCCTGCCAGGAGTAATTTCTGAGCACATAGCCAAGAGTAACCCCTGAGCGCAGCCAGGTGTGGCCCGAAAACAAACAAAAACAAACAAACAAATAAACAAACAAAATTCTAAAATTTCTACTTAGAAACACTCACTGTGCATGTTTCAGGCTTTAGGGTCTACTTTTATCAAACTCTAAGTAGTATAAATACTCTTTAGATAAACAAATGATCTTGCTCATAAATGGGGGTGATTTTTTTCTGGAAACATTTTACAATTTATTTATGATGAAAGTAAACATGCTCAGAGAACATCAAGTACTGTGTTGGTCTGGGTTGGTTTAGGTAAAGAAGCCTGGATTATGTGCTGACTTAAACTTTCCTAAGAAGTGAAAAAGAGTAGCAGATAGTGGTGAGAACAATATTAGAAAATTATCAGTGTTTGGAAAAGAAACAAAATTTATTATTTATAATAGTGTCTCTGACATCATCCAGTGGTATCTACTGTTTTACCCACATGCTCTGCAATCCCAGGGTGTGCTGGAATCTACCAGGAGGAAAGGAGGCGAATTTAAGGCATTACTTTAAAACAATGCTGAGAACAAGGAAGGAGCCTAATCCACTTTCCAGTTTGTGCAACATTTACATTTTTGGGAACAGAAGCTGTCAGGAAGGGGTGAAGGAATAGGTTCTGGGGGCAATTTGGATATACCAGGTCCAGTTGACATTTCAAGGGTGCTCATTTAGGGAACTGAGCTAATTTCCCAAATGTCGTCTGACATTCTCATGTGTCTCACTCTAAAATTGAATCTTAATGGGTATGACAATAGGATATAAGAATATAAGAATGAAAGTAGACCAGACAAAATTTGGTGGTAGAAATTACTTTAAGTGCTTTACATATTTTTAGGGTTTTGAAAATCTTTACAATTTTCAGTAAGTTTTTTTAAGTGTCAGTAAAATTCAGACCTTTTTGTGTTAAATTTCTAAGCAAAATCCGGACACATGGATATTTTATTCCTTAGAGAGCATGAACCAAGCTCTTGCAGGTGACCTGTGAATGTTATTGGAATAACTATCGGCTTAACGTAGTTACAACACTTAAATGGAATTTTTGTATGAAATACAGGAGGGGTTTTCTATGACAGAACAGACTTTTCTTGGGAGTAATTTCATAATTTAACAATAAGAATGCAAAATTCATGGGGCTGCAGCAGTAGCATAGCAGGTAAGGAGCTTCCTTTGCAAGCAGCAGATCCAGATTTTATCCTCAGTAACCCATAGTGGTTCCCTGAGTTCTGCCAGAAGCCTCCAGCATAGAGCCAGAAGTAAGCCCTGAACATGCTGAGCGAGACCCAACAAAACTCAAAACTTATATCAAAAATAAATTTTGGAAATGATAAATCTAAAGAAGTGAATGGTTAGGAGCACGTAAAGAGAAAAATTGGAGAAGTAACAAATTTCTGGATTTTTACTCATATTTCTCTTATTATGGGGCCACACTTTGCAGTACATGGGGCTTACTTCTGGATTTGTGCTCAGAAATCACTCCTAGAAGTCCTTGGGGAACTATATATGGTGCCAGGGATCAAATGGGGTCAGCTGCATAAAAGGCAAATACCTTAACCCCAGTAATAATTCTCTGGTTTCTTATTACCTCTACTTTCATCATTGAGAAAGTCCTTTCTACAATTCTGCAACATTTCATATTATTTCCTTTACTAATTTTACCTCATTCTGTGGCCCCTCCAGTTCATGTCATCCATCTAGTCTCTCATCCTCAAAACCCAACTCAAATCTCAGTCTGTTACAGACTCCTTTAAATAACCATCAATGAGTTCACAGATTTTTTTAGTCCAAATTTCCTGAGGATTTAGATATTTCATTATTTTGCTAACTGTAAAATGAGAAAAATCCTATTATGCAAGTACTTTAAGTTTTAAATTAATTTCCCTTTTTCAACGAAACGCATAGCTTAACCAGCTAACTGACAGTGCAAATGTTAAAGCAAAAGTTCTACAACATTGTTCTAAACCTCCCCCAAGTCCCACTCTGATATCCTGAAGATAAATGCTCTGGATTTTGTCAGCTCTTTAATCTGGCATTTAATACTTCTGAATTTCCATATCATATACATCATTATTTATTAAACCATTTGAGAGGAACTTCACATAACATAAAATTAAACATTTTCATGGGAACAATTCCATGGAGTTTGGTACATGTGCAATCAGTACCGCTCTGTAGTTGAAAAATATTCCTGTCGGGGCTGGAGCAGTGGTGCAAGAGGTAGAGGCTAAGGGGCCTGCTTTGCACGCGCTAGTTTAGCATGAACCTTGGCTCAATCCCCTGGCATCCTATATGGTCCCCCAAGCCAGGAGTGATTTCTGAATGCAAAGCCAGAAGTAACCCCTGAGCGTCACCCGATATGGCCCAAAAAACAAAAACAAAAAACAAACAAACATACAACAATAAATTTCCTGTCATTTCAAAGTACAACTTCTGGCTCATTAAGTAAATTTCTTCCCATTTCCCCTTCACCCAGTTCCTAACAATTCCAATCCGCACTGAATAAATATGATTTCTTTATGCCAAAGATTTCATTTAAATAAAATCATATAATGTGCCTGGCTTTGTACCTATTTTCTTTCACTTTCCCTAATGTTTCGAGGGTTCATTCGAATTGTAGTATATGTCGCTCCTTATCATGGATGAACAATAGTCCATTGATTGAATACACTACTCTCTGAAGAAACTTTCATCCATCAATGCATATCTGGGCTATTTTCACATTTTATGCCATTATGAATAACACTTCTAGAGATCCCTATGTATCTACTTGCATACAATGTGTATATATTTACTGTATAAATATTTTTCATTCTTTGAGATATATCCTAGAAAAAGAATCGCAGAGTAAGATAGCAATTCTGTGTTTAACATTTTGTGGAACCATCAAATCACCCTTATTCTATGAACATTTTTATCTTACTAAGTTTCTTTAAAGAAATTAATTCCTAGTCTTTAAAATGCATTTTGTTTTCCTTTGCTTCCCTCCCTCCTTTCTTCTCTTTTCTGGGTTATATGACTTTTCGGTGTTTTAAACAAATGTGATTTGTTTGAAGTTTCTGATTATGCTGCACAAGATCTCCTCACCCATTTTATTCAGGCTCAGATAAGTGTAGTTAAGATGATTTTGCTAAGGTTCCAGTATGTGCCAATAGATAAGGATGAAAATGAGGGGCCTCAAGGAGAGTCAAAGATTTGATTCAGGTACAAGAGAGGAAGAGGAAATGTAAAGACTGGAGCAAAAGGAACTCCACTTTGTCAACCTAAAGTCAAGTTTCCATTTAAGGCAAACAAAGCTAAGTTCCATGTAAGGGCTAAGTTTCTGTCCCAACAATAATGACAAAAACCCAAGGCCCTATAAATCATAATATATTACCCTAGATATCTAGCCATAAAAGGACATGATGACCCTAGACACACCCTAGACAACAGCCAATCAACTTAAAGGTCAAGACAATCTTGCTTCTAGCTCTATATAACTTGATTTGTGACCCCTGGTTGGGATAGCTTCCTGAGGGAGGTGGCCTTGATGGGTCAGTTTGTAGCTTGTTGGGTAATGAAATAAAATTTTTCTTTGATTGAAAAAATTGAGTTATTTATGGCTTCTAGATAACTGAGTTATATGGTTTTTAGATGCTACAAATTATTTATTAAAGAATTAATTCATCTCTATAAACCATAATATTGCTATTAAAAATACTGTAGGCTGGAGATAAAGCTCAGTGGTAGAGCACATGCTAAGAACTTATGAAGTTCTGGGTACAATCTATAGTGTGCCTTAAGTGTGTAATATATATACATATGTATATATGTGTATATATACACATTTACCTTCTTCACTACAGTTGTTTTCTTTAGAAAAGGCTTTATTTCCCTTGCTTTCCATCTCTGTCAATTTATTCCATATCAGGCCAGTCTTAACATGTCTCTACCAACATATGCTTCTACCCAGATAAAGAATTTATCAGCAACTAAAACATAATACAATTTATAAACTGTTTTAAGCTTGTGAAGAATAACAAAGCAAGCACAAAGACTTATTTAAAAGTGCTAAACAGAAACTTGTAACAAACTTTAAATTATTATGTATTTCTCTACAACACAAAACTTACTTATAAACAAGTAGCTCTTTGGTGTATTTCTACTATTTAACAACCACAATAAAATATTTCCAAAGGGAAAAATCAAGAGACCCAAACTATAACAATCTAAACTTAAAATGGACCTGTTATACTGGCAGGATGGGGCAAAGAAACAGAGGATAGAGGTATAAAATACACTCTAGGAACATTGTTGGAAGGAGGTCAACATTGGTTGTGGGAATGGCCCTGATTCACTGTATGACTGAAATCCAACTATGAATGACTTTGTAAATCACATGGTTTCAATAAAATAAAATTTAAAAATAATAAGTAAATGATGTAAATACTGAAAAAATAAAACATTTCCAAAGGGAAAAATTATGATAAAACTGTTATTAGAAGAATTATAAAATTTAACAGATGAAGGGCCAGTTCAGAGGTGGTTTCTTGTTTTAACTACTGACTCTACACTTTCCTATCCAGGAAATAAGTTGTGGTGAAAGAGAAAACTTACATTTATTCTGCACCCACTTAATCATATACTGAGTAGACTAAAGCAGAAAAAAAGAAAAAAGACCTGGGTCAATATACAGGAACGCTTTATCACAAAAACTTGAATACTAAAGCATAGCTCCGTAAGTTAAGAGAATCATAGAAAAAGACATAGTGCAATATATGTGTTTCAGATGGGGCTATGACTCCATGACTATAGCATCTGTCTTGTGAGTCAAAGGTCGTAAGGTCCATCTCTCTTGCCACGTGCATGCACCAAGCACAGCTCTGGCAGCTCTGCTGGCTGGAATCCCTAGAGCTAGGGATTCCAGCAACATCACCACCAAGTATGTGAGAAACCACCACTAAAGAGTGGAGAGCCCCAGAGAGTATGATTGCAGCATGGCAACTACCAGCCTACAACTTCCTGTGGTGAGTACCACAACTAAGCACCGCAACCATATGTGTGTCCAAATCATGGTCAAAACCATAACAACATTCATAGAAGGGAGGGAAAGGGGAAAAATATATATATATGTACATATGAAACATCTTTTAAAGTGATTTTCATGTAATCTCTTATGTATATATGTACATATCATACATATATGAAATATATTGATATATAATAGATATATAAAACATCTCTTTTAAAGTGATTTTTATGTAATCTCTTATGCTCATTTGTATGAGGGTCTGACTGAGATAAGTTGCTGTGCCTCCATATACAATTGCTTCATATGCAATATGCAGTTACTTCTATGCAATTGCTATGTCTTCAGAGTGCAAACCGTGATGCATCTCACTTTTTCACCTTTTTATAGGCTGCTGGTGAGCTCAAAGACCATTCTCTGACTCAAATGGTAGAAAATTCTGTAGCATACTTTTTAAAATAAAACTTCCATTTTAGATTCATTGCTTTTCTTTTGCTTGGTTCTTCTTGCATTGGATATGCCTGCATCACTCTGATACAAATTCTACTACAATTCAGGATGAAGAAATCAATTTCTCTAACCATCCCAGTTCCAACTAGAATTTGACTTTAAGACTTTCACCCTAGTTGGCATATTTCCAGAAATAGGCATCAATATTCAACATGAAAAAATGCTGGGAAGCCTAGGATGAACTGTACTATTATATTTGAGCCTGGGCATAGCTTACTGGGTCTCAGTTGCCCAGTGGGTAAAATTGCTAGATCCTACTATGATTGGAGTACAGATTTTTTTTCGATCTATATAAAGAGTTTATGCCTGGTCATAGTAAATGCTACATAAAAAAGAAACACTTGTTAAAAATCATATGTTAACAAGTATTTCTATGAGTTTAATTTAAAGCAAAAAATAGAGATCTCAAAGAGGGAGGACTCCCAAGTAGTGCTCTGGGCCACTCTCTGTGATTCACACCAACAGGGTAAGAGTATCAATCAAAGGCTCAGTCCTGCAGTGTCAGGGATTACCTAGACAACCCTAGTATCCTAGGGTCCCAGGTTCACACCCAGTGGTGTTCTGGTTCTTCCAAGGTTGCACCTGAATCATGGTCCAGGGACTATGTGATGTCCAAACAGACATTGGCCATGTGCAAGGTCAGTGCCTTCACATTATACAACCTTTCCAGACCTACAAAATATTTCTGAATACTAAGAGGGACTGCAGTTCACAGGAACCGAAGATGAAGATTAAGCAAAAGTCAGAGAACAAGTCAGATAACACTTTCAGATAGACAGACAGAAGAAAAGGTGCAAGGTGGGCAGGGGGGTTGGATGCAGTAGAGTTTGAATTCTGTGTAAAAGGGTTTGATTTCTGTGTGTGATTTGTTTAAATGATGCTTGTACAAGCGTGACTTTTTTCATGAAAATACACAGACAGGAAAAGGCTGATGACAAATAACTCTAAACAAATCTTATGTACAAGAAACTAAAAAATGTGGCAAAAATAAAAAATCAGGACCCACCAGAAGAATGGGCAAAGCCAAAGCTAGAATGTCATCAAATGAGGTCTCCTTGAGAAAGTGATCACTCACAATCTATTTGTCTTTAAAGAGACTTTAATGACTACACTCTATAAAAGTCTCTTTGTTGTTATGACTCTAAAATATCTATTAATACATATAATGGATGCAGACTTAAAAATATATTCCTCTGGACTGGATCGGCTTTCCCCAATGATTTCCATCATCACAAATCAAATTTCCCTTTTGTTGGTCCAAATGGTGGGAGTGTAGGGAGAGTCTGCAGATGGCGAAGTTTGCTGTCAATGCTGTAACTGAAGCGATAGTGCCAGTTTCACTGCAGGGAATGTCAGGAAAGTCTGGCTCTCTCAGTGCAAGAGGGCCTGATTGGCACATGCCTATTTGCACTTTTCGTTCCACTTTTCTTTTGTAATCTCAACTTTTTACCTATTGCATTTAATTTGCTCAAGGGATTCCTACTACCAAGGATGCTAAGTTTGTATTTTAAGCACTGCTACCCAATATAAACAAAGGGATCCAATACAAAGGGAGTGCAATGATTCTAAACTAAGTCCTATAATTATAAATTAGAGCTTTGGATTAGGCGGATTGTAATGAAAGCGCCGCTCACTTATTTCCTAAGGAGAAACTTTCCCAATGCCCTAAGCGTATTTTTGTTTCAGTCTGTGTACAGCCTATTATAGTCATATATTTCAGTTAAATATCCTCACCTAATAAAAGTACAATTTTTTCACATAGAAATTTAGTGTTTGCTTTCACAAAACTTAGTTAAGGAATAAAAGAACAATAATCTTTCTCAACAATAGAAACATGTCTATATCATGGACCACCATTTTATTAAGGCAAACGTATCACTATTAACTTGCAAATTGGGCAAAGTATTCACTTTAAAACAAACCTATTCTTTTTTAAAGATCATGGCTTTTAAAGGTCATTTTGGTGAACTCAGCAATGACATTTATTCTCTGAATAAAATGCTCCAAATGTTAGTGGCATCTAAACTTTGCTTTCTCTTCATGTTCATGTACTGGTTTAATTCTTAAATATGAACCAGTATGATTACTTCCCTTTGTATCAGTTCTACCTTATTTATTTTTTTATTTTTAAATTAATTTGGAAGTGGGCTATACCTGACAGTTTCAGGGCTTACACCTGACCCTGTCCTCAGAGGTCACTCAGAACAATGCTTGGGGGACCAAATATGATGCCAAGGATCAAACCTAGGTTGGCCATATGCTAGGCAATTGCCTTGTCCATTGTACTATCTCTAGGCCCCAAACTGATTTTTTATTCCCTCTGTCTACCTTCCCTTCATCTTTGTTGCTGATGATGTGATAACCAGGGACTGCATACATGTCTAGCTGTGTGTTAGCCAGGAGCTGTGTATGAGATTGTGTTGTCTGTAGTATCACAACTGTAGTGCTCACTGGGTTTGCTGCCGTGAGGCTGTAGTTAGAAAAAGCATACATTTTCTCTGAGATCAAACTCTTAGCTAAAGTAGAAGAGTGATGGTTGTGAGTACTACCTTATTTTTAAGATGATAATATTCAAAAGAGAGAAAAAATGAACATTTATGTTTTGACACTAAAATTCTTCAAGCTACATGTTAGTCATTTGCTTACTGTTCATTTTAAACCTGAAATATATTTGAAACTTCACACTGAATCATAAAATAAATGCAAAATCTCATAACCACATTCAAGAGACTATTGATATAGCTTTGATCATTTGGTTATAATAAAAAGGGAGGAAGATAAAACAAGGAATCCCAGGCTTCTTGTAAATAAATTATTTAGCATACCAGATGTACACACTGGCCATGGTGTTTTATCACATGAATTTATCCCTTCCCTTACTTCAGTGACTCAGCAAACATTGACCCATAAACACCAGAAATGAGCTAAAACACCTCTCTCCTTCATCACCAGAAAGATAGACATACAAACAGCAGTCACACAATAAAATAAATACTTTACAGTAGGGCTGGAGTGACAATACAGTGGGTAGAGCACTTGTCTTCATGTAGCTGACTAAAATTCTATCTTTAGCATCCCATACTGTCCCCCAAGTCTACCAGGAGTGATTTGTAAGTGTAAAGTCAGAAATTACCCCTGGGCACCACCAGGTGTGGCTCATAAATAATCCCTCCAAAATACCTTACACTAGAAGAAGTGGGCCCATAGGGGAAAGTGTCATTGGGGAAGAAGGTGCATGCCAAGCCTTAAGTGAAAGGAATGAGGTCAAAGTTGAAACCTAGGATCAGTTCACTGACTGATAAATAAACTGGGGTCTCAAGAGAAATTCAGGAGGGGAGTAGGTCCTGAGCTGTGGAGGAAAAAAACCATCAGTCCAACTTGGTACACAATAAGTGAGAGATGCCTGTAGAACTGACTGGGTGGGATGCCTTATTTTCAGTGTTTGCAAAGTCTGAATTAGAAGAGAATTCTGAACTGAATAGCTGCAAGTGTAGTCTGGAAGTCTCAGATATAAATGAAATTGCCTAGAGGTGCCAGAAATAGGAGATCATGAGCATTCATTTTGCTGGGGAAAAGAGTAATCTAAATCGACTATTTTTTAGAATGCCTTCAACAGCAGAATCACATCATATATTCTAGGAGGAATGAAAGCTAAACTTTATTAGAGATACTGAGAAGCTTTATAGAGCATCTAATGTAAGGCTCACAACAACAATAAAGATAATAATATTAACAACATCAGCAACAAATAGAATCCCAGACAGAACCTTAGATGAAGAGCAGAGCTTTCATTCTAACTAAAAAGGATCTGTAGAATGGCCACCACGATTGAAATCCTCATTCTTATGAAGCTGGTCAGTATGAAAAGAACTATTCTAATGTCTGTTGCTTGGTGCACTTTTAGAGAAAAAAAGAGTATCAATACTGTGGTTTGATCTTTTGGAAGGATAAAAATAAATCTCTGATGAAAAAAATAATACTAAAATGTTTCATGACTGTAAATAAAGCCAATAGCCTGATAAAAACTGGGGTCTTAGACATGGAGAAATGAGTCGGTCTGATAGCCAGGGGCAAAGAGTCAAATGAAAACCATTTCACAGACCCAATGGAGCAGCCACTGGCACCTGGGGCCATAAGCAGATCAAAGTAGCTTAGACTTTGAGTTTTACCAACTCTACTCATGAAGGTTCAACAATGTCCCAGCACTCCTACCTCCTGCTACCTACATGAATCTATGAGTGTCCCTCCTTCACTCTCTCCCAAACTCTTAGTTCACAGCTGAAAATCTTGTTTAGGGACAAGGAGATAGTACATGTGTTAATGTGCTTACTTTGCAGAGTGACCCAATATGATCCCCAGCACCATACATGTTCCCCCGAGGACCACTGAGGGTCACTCCTGAGGACAGAGCCAAGAAGAGTCCTTGAGTGAAATAGAAATGTACTCCCCGCTCAAGAAAGAGAAAATCTTGACTTAATTTAATCTTGATTTCCCTACCCGCTTGAGAACTCAGGATTTTACCATCTTCCTCCTGTTATGTTGACTCCCCTCTCAACTTGAACCTCAGAATACATTTTGAACCAACTGCCTGTCTGCTGCCCTCTATCCTAACCATTCCACAGGCAATTCTGTACTCTTAAGAGGTAATTAAAGATTGAGCTAGTAGGTAATAGGCAAGTCTTCTCAAAGGACTTGATTGAGAGCAAGAAGAAATAAGGCATGCTGAGTTTACTGCCGCATTCTTTAATTAAATGACATTTACAACTATTAATAATTAGCTAACTGTTCCATGTGCAACGTCATCACATTTTTACAAGTGGAAACAGTGGCAGAAGAGATAACATTTGCTCTTTCATGGTGAACACAGATGTTCAAAGGCCCTGCAAAAAAATAATAAAATTCAGCTCCTCCTGACATTCGCGATGAATATTAATTTGGCTTAAATTATTTGTCAAAATGCTTCAAAGAGATATGCCCTTGAAAGACTGTGAATTCAAAATAGATACCTGGTAAGCTGTCGTTAAATCATAACACAATCATTTTAAATGCACCCATTAACATTCAATTTTGTGTTCCATGCTCTTTCTTCAATACTGAGATCACAGCCTAGTACTGTGGCAAGTCATTGATCAAGTCTGTGTCAGTCATTGGTCAAAGAATTTGTTTCGGGGGGTGGGGGTTCTTTCCTTGAATGGCTGCTCTAATCCCAATGGGTCAAAGGAATAAGTGGGATTGCAGATTGTTTTTTTTTCAATAATCATCAAACTACAGAATAATGTTCTGCCATCCTTTTCTTTTTTCTTTTCAGCTCCATACTAGAATTATTGCTGGTCTCCTAATCAAGGGCCTGGCCTAAAGGTCTCTCTGAGTGCCCACCAGCAAAGAGGTGTCCAGTGAGATTGGGCAGGTGAATATCATTGTTCCATGATGGTGGCTGTTAGCAGGCTAGTGGAGACCCACAGATAACAGTAGTTCGGTTTGACTTCCAGATGTAACTCCCTCCCTCTCTCAGGACTTCATTTCCTTGACTTCAACTTGTTGAATTTCAATTCCTCCCCTCTGAGAGAACTTAATCAGCTTCTGTTTTCTCTCACTCCCTCCTTCCCAGGAGAGGGCAGCAGTTGGTTTGATCAATGACACTTGCCATTGCCTAGACAATGTTTTTGCTGGCTAGCAATAGCACTTCATCTTTCATTTTTTGGGATCAGACCCAGAGGTGTCCTTTGTTCCTTGTTCCCTCGGGGTAAGTACATCTGAGTGGGTGTCCAAATCTTCTGTATTAGCTTCCATTCTCTGTCATAGCCATTTCCCACAGACTTTGTGGCACTTAACAGCACTGGCTTGATTACTCAGAGTTCTGTACATCGGTGCCTCTCAATGCTCCCAACTATGGCCCCTTCCAACCTCCTTTCATGCCTGTGGTCCTCCCATATTTCTGGCTAGTCTCCCACCCCAGTCTTAAGCTATAGTCAATTATTAACATGATTTTTATCTGTGTCCTCTTTCAAATATTGTATGGATCCACAGGGGCCAGATGGTTTTCAGTTGAAAAAAATGCTGTACATTAGACCAGTAGGTAAAAATCAAGAGCTGGAAACTAGAGGGTCACAGGGTGAATTTTATGATGCCTTTCTCTTTCCAACATCCACAAACTGTTCATTTCCTTGAATTAGTTCCTGCATCACTACCAACTCTGATATGACATCACATCTCTTCCTGTGACCCTCTTATCTGTCTCTTAAAAAAATTCTTGTCATGGGGCCGGAGTGATAGCACAGTGATAGGACATTTGCCTTGCAAGCAGCTAACCCAGGATGGACCTGGGTTCGATCCCAGACATCCCATATGGTCACCCCCCAAGCCAGGAGCAATTTCTGAGTGCATAGCCAGGAGTAACCCCTGAGAGTTACCAGGTGTGTCCCCTACAAAAAAATACCTCTTGCCTTTTTTGTATTAGGTTCATCCAGATAAAGCAGGATAATCTCTTGGTCTCACAATTCGTATTCAATAGAAATTAAAATCGGCATAGTCATCATGGAAACAATATGGAGAATTTTAAAAATAAGAATTAGAAATTCCACATGACCCGCAGTATCTTGGTACCCTATATTCACTGCAGTATTAATTGTAATATCAAAAAGTAAAAATAATCTAAATGCTCATTGAAAATGATTGAATATAGGTGAAGTATAAAAAATAATGAATGCTCTTTAACTTATATATGATGTGAATAATTCTGTAACTTGAACCTAGAGGGTATTATGCTAAATAAAATTAAGTCAAACAGATAAATATGATGATTTTATATGATTCATAATGAATCAAAACTAATGAACAAAACAAAACAAAATAAATTTTAATGAAATAAAATTTAGACTGAAAAGCAAATTAATATTTATGATAAAAGGAAGGCTAAAAATCAAGTCAATATATTGACATTTAGTGGTAAATTTAATATGGTATGTATATACATGGGGCTTATAGCTGATATATATAAAAATAGTTTTAATGGCAAGATTATCTAATTAAAAAAACAAGATCCTTAGCATAATTGAATTGCAAAGGTATCACTTCTTAGCCTTTTGGCTAAGATTAAGTCAATTGCAAAGGGTTGTTTTTTTTTTTCCACATAGGTAAAACATTCCCATCTTTTAGGAATCAGGATGTGGGCAGTTTGGTATTTAGGGCAGTAGCAGCTATTCTGACTGGACTCTGACCCCACCCAGTGTGGGGGTCTGCTCTGCAGATCTGGCACTTCTTTCTAGAAGCACACAGGAATACCCAGTTCTAGTTTTAAAAGATAGCAGTTCCCAGAATATAGTGAGGAGAAGAAAAAAAATTGAGTGGGAGGGAGTTGAGAAAGATACATATGAAATGACAGGGAGAAAGGGGCTAAGGGGTCTTAGATGCATTGTTGATGTTAAGAAAGCACAGAACTAAATATTCATGCCAGAGACAACAACAATAAAATCATGCAACTTAAACTTTAACAAACTTATGAAAGTCCCTGTTATACTGGCAGGCTGGGGCAAGGGATGGTGGCATAGAATGAACTCTGGGAACATTGATGGAGGAAAGTTGACCTGGTGGTGGAATTGATCTTGAAACACTGTATGTCTAAAATCAGCTACACATAACTTTATAAATCACAATGGTTTCAATAAAACATTTTTAAAATAGCAGTAAAATGCCCCCCCCAGGTGAAGCCTAAAGAATATATTTCAGTACAAACTTCCTCAAACTTTGCTTTGAAGACTATAAGGAGAAGCCACTGTATTCTCCATTTGGTCACAGCCTTACTTGGTTGATATGCCTCAGTGATTAGATCCCCAGAGAATGAATGAGCAGTAGATGGCAACTCTGTCCTCTAGACTCGTTTTACTCACACCACAGAGATCTGATGGACCATCTGCAAAGTCTTTCATAAAAGGCTTGTTTTTTAATGTATATATTCTACTGTCCAGACTTTCTCCAATGCCTTTTTCCAAATAAAGTTGTACAAATCTGAAGTTGAGTAAAAAGTTCAATGAAATGTCTGCAAAATATAAAATAGAAGGGATTTTCCAGAAGTGTTTGTGCCACTTGATATTGTTCTTTGTTTGTTTTGGTTTGGCTTTGATTTTGGTTTTTGGGTCACACCGGGCAGCGCTCAGGAGTTACTCCTGACTCTACACTCAGAAATCACTCCTGGCAGGCTCGGGGGACCATATGGGATGCCAGGATTCGAACCACCGTCCTTCTGCATGCAAGGCAAATGCCTTACCTCCATAGTATCTCTCCAGAACACAATACTGTTCTATCTCTCTGGTCCCAATACTCTTTATTTATTATTTATTTATTTATTTTGGTTTTTGGGTCACACCCAGCAGTGCTCAGGGGTTAATCCTGGCTCTACACTCAGAAATTGCTCCTGGCAGGCTCGGGGGAACCATATGGATGCCAGGATTTGAGCCATCGGCCTTACCTCCATGTTATCTTTCCGGCCACCATCATTTGATATTGTTACACAGTAAAATTGTAAGAGTAAAAATATCATGTTTTTCAACTTTATATCAGTTCTGAATAAAACGAGAATCAATGAAGCTACCATGTCCGTACACATTGGGTTAACAGGATGCACTCCACCATTCCCACTGCCAGCTTCTTTAGCCAATACAATCCTTATTAGCTATAAATAGTCCTTCTTATGGCATTCATAACTGAATATTTAAATCAATATCAGATACAGAAATGCCCTTGGTGCAATGAAGCCACTAGGCTTAAAGAATGTAATACTGACAAGGCAGGAGCTTCTTCATCTATTTAGCTGTGAATAGCATCATTCAAATAGAGCACACAGAAGGACTAATGATTGCAAAGTCAGAAATGACACTGACCTCAACTGTAATGAAGCTAGGGGAAGGACCTTCTGATCTAGGGGGAAAACATACAGCTGCATCAGGGTACTAAGGTCCCATTCCATTTCCCACACTTGACAAATTTCTTGATTTCTCTTGATACCTTTTCTTCTTTTATTTTGGGGGCCACACCTGGCAGTGCTCAGGGGTCACTTCTGACTCTCCACTCAGGAATTACTCCTGGTGGTGCTTGTGGGAACATATGGGATATTGGGGATTGAACAAGGGTTGGCCTACTGCAAGATAAATGCCTTACCCACTGTACTATTGCTTTGGACCCTCTTGGTACCTTTTCACTCATTCATTCATTCACTCAGTCATTCATTCATTTATTCATTCATTCTGCCACTGTTTGAGTATCCAGCAAGAAGGATATGAAAAGAACAGGATCCCTGCCTTCAATTCTCTACCACAGAAGAAAAGTGCATCTACCCAATATAGAAAGTGCTGTAATAACAGTCACACAAGTGAAAACAGGGAGTTCATCTAACTACATGATCACCATGAACAGGCAAGTAGAGAATTTTAGGTAGAATGAGGCTATGGAGGGAAGAGTTATGAGTACTAAGGAAGCAGAATACATGTGAAGAGTCTTCAATAATTA